>NW_026652297.1:15264096-15782121 GCF_009828535.3 Hylobates moloch | reverse complement strand
GCTGTGAATCCATCAGGTCCTGGACTCTTTTTGGTTGGTAAGCTATTGATTATTGCCACAATTTCAGAGCCTGTTATTGGTCTATTCATAGATTCAACTTCTTCCTGGTTTAGTCTTGGGAGGGTGTATTTGTCGAGGAATTTGTCCATTTCTTCTAGATTTTCTAGTTTATTTGCATAGAGGTGTTTGTAGTATTCTCTGATGGTAGATTGTATTTCTATGGGATCGGTGGTGATATCCCCTTTTTCATTTTTTATTGCATCTATTTGATTCTTCTCTCTTTTCTTCTTTATTAGTCTTGCTAGCAGTCTATCAATTTTGTTGATCTTTTCAAAAAACCAGCTCCTGGATTCATTAATTTTTTGAAGGGATTTTGTGTCTCTGTTTCCTTCAGTTCTGCTCTGATTTTAGTTATTTCTTGCCTTCTGCTAGCTTTTGGATGTGTTTGCTCTTGCTTTTCTAGTTCTTTTAATTGTGATGTTAGGGTGTCAATTTTGGATCTTTCCTGCTTTCTCTTGTGGGCATTTAGTGCTATAAATTTCCCTCTACACACTGCTTTGAATGTGTCCCAGAGATTCTGGTATGTTGTGTCTTTGTTGTCGTTGGTTTCAAAGAACATCTTTATTTCTGCCTTCATTTCATTATGTACCCAGTAGTCATTCAGGAGCAGGTTGTTCAGTTTCCATGTAGTTGAGCAGTTTTGAGTGAGTTTCTTAATCCTGAGTTCTAGTTTGATTGCACTGTGGTCTGAGAGACAGTTTGTTATAATTTCTGTTCTTTTACATTTGCTGAGGAGAGCTTTACTTCCAACTATGTGGTCAATTTTGGAATAAGTGTGGTGTGGTGCTGAAAAAAATGTATATTCTGTTGATTTGGGGTGGAGAGTTCTGTAGATGTCTATTAGGTCCACTCTGTGCAGAGCTGAGTTCAATTCCTGGATATCCTTGTTAACTTTCTGTCTCGTTGATCTGTCTAATGTTGACAGTGGGGTGTTAAGGTCTCCCATTATTACTGTGTGGGAGTTTAAGTCCCTTTGTAGGTCACTCAGGACTTGCTTTATGAATCTGGGTGCTCCTGTATTGGGTGCATATATATTTAGGATAGTTAGCTCTTCTTGTTGAATTGATCCCTTTACCATTATGTAATGGCCTTCTTTGTCTCTTTTGATCTTTGTTGGTTTAAAGTCTATTTTATCAGAGACTAGGATTGCAACCCCTGCCTTTTTTTGTTTTCCATTTGCTTGATAGATCTTCCTCCATCCCTTTATTTTGAGTCTATGTGTGTCTCTGCACGTGAGATGGGTTTGCTGAATACAGCACACTGATGGGTCTTGACTCCTTATCCAGTTTGCCAGTCTGTGTCTTTTAATTGGAGCATTTAGCCCATTTACATTTAAAGTTAGTATTGTTATGTGTGAATTTGATCCTATCATTATGATGTTAGTTGGTTATTTTGCTCGTTAGTTGATGCAGTTTCTTCCTAGCCTCGATGGTCTTTACAATTTGGCATGTTTTTGCAGTGGCTGGTACTGGTTGTTCTTTTCCATGTTTAGTGCTTCCTTCAGGAGCTCTTTTAGGGCAGGCCTGGTGGTGACAAAATCACTCAGCATTTGACCCAGCCATCCCATTACTAGGTATATACCCAAAGGACTATAAATCATGCTGCTATAAAGAGACATGCACACGTATGTTTATTGCGGCACTATTCACAATAACAAAGACTTGGAACCAACCCAAATGTCCAACAACAATAGACTGGATTAAGAAAATGTGGCACATAGACACCATGGAATACTATGCAGCCAGAAAAAATGGTGAGTTCATGTCCTTTGTAGGGACATGGATGAAACTGGAAAACATCATTCTCAGTAAACTATAACAAGGACAAAAAACCAAACACCGCATGTTCTCACTCACAGGTGAGAATTGAACAATGAGAACTCATGGACACAGGAAGGGGAACATCACACTCTGGGGACTGTTGTGGGTTGGGGGGAGGGGGGAGGGACAGCATTAGGAGATATACTTAATGCTAAATGATGAGTTAATGGGTGCAGCAAACCAACATGGCACACGGATACATATGTAACAAACCTGCACATTGTGCACATGTACCGTAAAACCTAAAGTATAATAATAAAATAAAAAAAAAAAAGATTTGCTAGACTGAACACCTTTGCACATTGTCTTCTTATGTGGCTCCATGGTTGTTTCTCTAAGTTGGTGCTGAGCAGCAGAATTGTAATTTATAGAAGTGCCCAGTTTATGCTTTTGAAGATAACTTCCAAAATGCCCTATATAGTAAAAATTTATTCTACTACAATTAATACTTTTGCTATGCATATCTTTGTCTACATTTAATATTAGTGAACATTTGCTTTTACCAGCCTGTTGTGTGAAAAATTATATCGATTTTATGTTGGTAATGTAATTTTTCTGTGGTAAATATATGCAAAATAATAAATATAGTGTACATATATATGAATACACAATTCGAATATTAATAATAAAACAGGCACCCAAGTCCCTAATGCTCAGCTGAATATTGTCTTAGAAGTATCTCATGTGATCCTTTCCAATTGTGCAGCAATAATTCACTCATTTTTGCTCCTGTATTAAGAATACACCATGATTTATTTTTCTATTTTACAAGGATGGACATTTGGGTTATTTCCTGTTTTATCCTATTACGGATTGTGAGCCTATAAGCTTTCTTATGTCTGTCTCCTGGCATACATGTGCAAGAGCATTGCTAAGGTATTCCCAGTCATGAAATTGCTGAGTTCTGGGTATAGTGGAGACTGACAAAAATGAATTTTATCCACCCAAAATCATTTTCCCCATCTTACACATGGATGTTCATCGAGGCTGCATTTCCCAGCCTCCCTTTTAGTTGGATACGGCTATGTGACTAAGTCCTCACTAGTGGTATTTAAGCAGCTTTCAATTCTGCTACGTTAGGATCAGAGCCTTAAGGTGGTGGGTGTACCTCCTCCATGCTTTCTTCTCTTTTCCCACTAGACAAAACCAAAATGGTAGTGAGCCAACTTCAATTTTGCAGGAACTGACTTGGAAAGAACTGATTACCTGAACGACTGTGAGGATCAAAGTTGTCCCACTGACCAGGCTGTAAACTTTGGAACTGATAAGTGAGAGAGATAAGATAAACTTCTTTACCTTTAAGCCATTTATTGTTAGTATCTTCATTATGTCAGTCTGTACTTACTCTAATTAATACATAAAGAAGCACATGTGAAACTTCACTGAGTGATGCCATACTCCTATCCAAAACCTTTGAAGCAATTTACACTCCTACCGGCATTTTATGACAGCTCTTGTTGCTCTGCATTCTATGAACCCTAGCTATTGTCTGACTTTATTATGTTTACCTATCAGTGGGTGAGAAGCATTATCTCAGTATTTTTTTCATTATCAAATGAGGTTGTATATTTTTTCAGATATTGTTAGCTTATTCATAGTTACTTGTATCTGAAATGTCTATTTGAATCTTTTGCCCCCTTTTTAACACTGGATGCTTTTTTGTAGTCAAAATATATAATATAAAATTTTCATTTCAGCCATTTTAACTGTATAATTCACAATGCTATGCAACCATCACCACTATTTATTTCCAAAGCCCTTCTATCATTCCAAACAGAAACTCTGTACTCATTAAGCAATAACTCCAGATTCCTCTTCCCCCATCCCCTGGTAAACACTAATCTATTTGCTATCTCTGTGCATTCACCTACTCTAGATTTTTCATGTAAGTGGAGACATACAGCCTTTGTCCTTTTGTATGTGGTATAAAAATATGGAGTGCTTCATAAATTCGCATGTTACCTTTGCAGAGGAGCCATGCTAATCTGTATCATTCCAATTTTAGTAATGTGCTATCAATGTGAGCACTTTGGTGCTTTTGACACATTTATTTCATATTGACTTATAGAAATTCTTTATATATTCTAGATACTAATACTTTTTAAATTAAGTTGCAGATATTTTCTCTCAGTGTGTGGCTTAACTATGTTTATGGTGTCTTTTTGCATCAAAGTTTTCCTTTTATTAATCAAGTGTATCTGTATTTTCCTTTGTAGTTTGTGATTTTTTTGTCCTGTTTATGACATTCTCCTCCTTACAGCCCACTTCATTTAGCTATTCTCCTATGTTATATTAAAAAATATTATGAAGTCTTCCTTTTAATATTGGTTTTCTGTCCACCTGCAATGGATGTTTGTGTGAGAAAGGAATCAAATTTTATTTTTCAGATTGTCTTGGCAACGCTTATTGAATAGTTTATTCTTTCTCACCATTTTGTAATGCTTCCCTTGACATGGAGTTTTCATATATACATTGGTCCTAAATCTCTATATCAATTCCATATTGTTTTAATTATGGTAGCTTTATAATAAGTTTTGATAGCTGATAAGGCAAGGCCTTCCAGCTTGTCTGTCTTCAAAATTGTCTTCATTATTCTTGCCTCTGCTTTTGAACTTTAGGGTCAAATTGTCAAATTCTTCAAAAATATTATAGGTTTTTTTTGTATTTGTATTGAATCTATAGGAAAAATTGGGGATAATAGCCATGAGATTTCTCACCCATAAACACAGTATATCTCTCCAGTTATTTAAATGTTGTTTAATAAATTTTTATATTTTTTTCATAAGACCTTTAAAAACTTTCTTAAGATTTGTTCCAAGATATATTAGAGTTTTTATTGCCATTAAAATGCTGTATTATTCATGTGGACACAAAGATGGGAACAATAGACACTGGGGATGGCTTGAGTGAGGAAGGTGGGAGGGGGTGGTGGGCTGCAAGGCCCATCAGGGTACTACGCTCACTACCTGGGTGATGGATCATTTGTACACCAAGCCTCATTTACCCACGTTAACACACCTGTACATGTACTCCTGGAACCTAAAGTAAAAGTAGTAGGAGAAAAAATGCTGCATTGTTAAAAAATTACTTATTCTTATTTGTTGCTGATGCTTAAGAAAGCAACAGATTTTTATATATTGACTTTGTAACTAGCAAACTTGCTCATGATTTATGTTTGGTCTAATGATTTGCCTGTACAGTCTCTTGGGTTTTCTACAAAATCTTGCTGTCTGTGGCCTAATGTAGTTTTCTTTCTTTCTGTCCTCTCCTTATATTTTTCATCTCTCTTTTATGTCTTATAGCGCTAGCTCAGACCAGCAGTGAAATGTTGACTGGAAACAAGGAGAGTAGGCATCCTTTCTTCTTCCCAACTTTAAAGAGAATGCTTCCGATGTTTTGCCATGAAATGTAATGTTTTCTCTGGGGTTTGGATAGAAACCATGTCTCAAGTCCCTTTCTATTATTTTATTAAATATTTTTAAGTTGTGAAAATGTTCTGAGTTTTAATCAAATATTCTATCTTTGCCTATTGAGATGATCATATATATGTTTTGTCCTTTAATCAGTAAATGGGACAATAGATTTCTCTAAAATTAGACAACTTTTTCAATCCTGGGACAAGGATTATGTCAGCTTCCTAACATCATTCAGGAAATACATCCTTGAGTGTTTGGATTAGAACCCACTAACAAAACCGTTCAGACTTAATGTTGTTTCTTTTTTTGGTGGGTAGATTTTTAATTACTGATTCAAATTCTTTCGTGAAAATCAATCCACTCAAATATTCTATTTTTTACTGTGAATCAGGTTTAATATATTGTATTTTCTTCTCAAGAAAAATTGCTATTTCATTCAAATGGTTCACAGCATTTTCTACTGTTTTAAAGTTTTACCCTATCCGTATGCCCTCATTTCCATCCATAACATTATTTATTTTTGTTTTGTCCCATTATACACTCCACCCCACCTCTTGCAAACTAGCAGTCTTGGCAGAAGTGTTTTTGTATTTTATTAGTTTATTTTTTTCAGTGAGTAAGCTTTGAGATGTGGGAGCCTTGTTGATAGTTTCTTTATTTTTCATTTCCGTGTTTACATATTTATCTTATCAATTTTCTTCTATTCTAATATTCTTTCTAATATTCCAAGGTAAGGTATAAATTTCCTGTAGATACCACTTTAGCTGCATGCCAAGGTTTTGAACGGCAGTGTTACAATTATCATTAAATTTTATATATTTTTCAGTACCCCTTATGATTCCTTAAAGTTTATTTAAATGCGTTTTTCAAAGTTTCTTTGGTTACTGATTTCTGATTAAATTGTGTTGAGGTCAGAGAATATGATCTGTGTGACAAATTATTTAGTCTTTATTGAGCCTTGCTGTTTGGTGATAAGTCGTCAGATTTTGCAATTGTTCTACATCTACTGGAGAAGAATGTATAATTGCTCGTGATTGGATAGGGCTCTATACATCCACTAAATTAAATTAAGTTGTTGCTTTCTTCCATTTACTTACCAATTTTCATCTGCCTGATTTATAAATAACAAAATGAATTACGTTAAAATCACTTTCTAATGATAGATTTGTCCATTTTTTCTTGAGATTCTGCCTTTTTATTCTTTATACAATTTGAGGCTGTGTGTTAGGTACATAGAAACTCAGAATTTATTGCGTTCCTAAAAGAATTATTCCATTTATTATTATGTAATGATCCTTTTTATTATTAATAATGCTCTTATCTTAATATTTATTTTGTTTGGCATTAGTCTCATTATCCCAGTTTTAAAAAATAATATTTGCCTGTTTTTTTTTCTTATCTGTTCACTTTGAACGCATGTGAGTCATCATGTTTTTGGATGTATTTCTTCCAACAGTATATAACTGGATTTATTCTTAACCAATCTGATGTTTGTCTTTTAAATGATGAGTTTATTTCAGTGTTATTTATTCTGATTGCTAGTAATTTTAGATTTATTTCCATTATCTCAGTTTGTGCTTTATATACAGTTTGCTTTTTTATTCCTACTTTCTATTGTACTGATTAATTTTCATTAATCCTCTTTTTCTCTTCTGCTTATCTAGCAGTGGTCACCTTTAACAGTTTAAAGCATGGTTGATTTGACAACATCTAAAATTGTTCAATATTTCTGCTTGCTTTTGGAATGGTACCAGGGTATTAGAAAACTTTCAGCTTTCCACAACTCCCATCTTACATGCTGTTATTCACCATTTTAGTGTTATCTTATTTTTAGAAACACTAATGATTTACCCACATGTTTACCATTAGGTAAACAAGTAAGCTTTCATCTAACTTTGCTTTTCTGAATTATTTCCTTCTGAAATAGTTCCTTTAGTAGATCTCTTAGAGATAGTGTCTTGGTGGTAAATTCCCTCAGTCTTACTTTAAAATGTCTTTACAACATTTTTTTTTTTTTTTTGCTCTTAGTCTTGAATACAAATTTATCTGGATATAGAAATTTAGGTATACACAATTTTAGAATTTAAAATTTTATATATAATTTTGTTTTTTTTTCTATATGTACCTCTTGCTGCTGAGAAGTCTAGTTGTCGTTTCATGTGAGCAACTTCTCATTTCTCTCTGATAGCTTTAAAGATTTTTTTTCTCTATCTTTGGTGTCCTTTAGTTTCATTATGATTTGTCTAGTTAGGAAATTTTTTTTGTTTATTCTGCTCAGGACTTCTTAAATCTGCTTCTTGAATCTGAATAATTCATTTGTTTGTCAGTTCAGAAATTTATCTGCCATTGTTTCTTTAAGTATTCCTTATCCTCCCATTCCTTCCATTATTTTCTCTTAAGTATTAAATAAATTATGCATCACCCATATTTCTCAATGGTGTTTAAGATTTTACATCTCTTTGCTCTTGTGTGTTACATTATAGTTAATTTTGAAAAATTAATTCAAAGTTCAGTAGACCACTCTTCAAGCATACTTAATCTCTTAAACTTATTCATTTAGTTTTTAATTTCAATGTCTTTTTAAAATTTTTCCTGTTCTATGTGGTTCTCTCTCAAATCTATAGATTTTTTTATAGTGTCTTCCTTTATTATTTAAAATACTGATATCTAAAAGTCTTTCTTTGATAGTTCTATAATAGGGGTCTAATGTTGTTTTGGGAATTCTGTGGACGTTGTGTGCCTCTTGCATTTTCTTCCCTCTAATGTTCCCAGGGTATTATCTACTTATAACTGCTTTTTTCAGTTGAGTTCTTGGCTTGGGAGATCTGAGATTATTCAAGTAGCATAAATTTGAATTTGAAATCCATATGAGTGAAGGCCTATGATAAGAATTCTGAGGGGAGATTATTTTGTCTTACTCATTCCACCCAAGCCAAGAGTGGCAAGTATCCTTGTTCTCCTTTAAGACAATGAGTAAACTTTTCCTTTCCTCCGTTCTTTCAATGAAGGTGTTGCAATTTAAAGCTTCAGATTTATGCAGTTGTCTTAGTTCCAACTTTCTTCGTCGTGTTCATTTAAAATCTTGTTTCCAACCTGCGTATCTATTAAAATTCAAGTCATTATGTTTCCCAGATTGGGGAATCAATCCCTGCAGTGTAAGCTCCCAGATTCATCATTCTGGCTTTTTGTACCTCTTTGTTTCTATGCTCTTGGGGATACTTCTTATGGCTCTGCAATACATTCACAAGCAGCTATTTCACATATTATTGAATTTTTCTAGATGTTTTTATTAAGAGTTGTGTGGGTTATTTTGTCTATAATATTAGCACAAATGAAAGAGTTTTTTTTTACTATTTATTTTCCCTTTGAGGTATGATACAATGACATTTTTTAGCCAAAAAGTGCTTATCTTTTAATCAAGGTTCAATTCATTCATATTTCTTTCTTTTCTTTTCTTTTTCTTCTTCTTCTTCTTTTTTGTTTTTTTTTTTTAATGGAGTCTTGCTCTGTTGCCCAGGCTGGAATGCAGTGGCATGATCTCAGCTCACTACAATCTCCACCTCCCAGGTTCAAGTGATTCTCCTGCCTCAGTCTCCCGAGTCGCTGGGACTACAGACGTGTGCCACCAGGCCTGGCTAATTTTTGTATTTTTAGTAGAGACGGGGTTTCACCATCTTGCTCAGTCTGGTCTTGAACTCCTGACTTCAGGTGATCCGCCCACCTCGCCCTCCCAAAGTGCTGGGGTTACAGGTGTGAACCACTGCGCCCGACCCAATTCAGTCATATTTCTTATTGGAAGTGATTTCTGTAATTTCTTATAAATTTTTATTGCTTAAATAGTAACTTTCTATTTGTGTTTTTTCAATTTCTTTCATTCATTCTTTCTTTTTTTTTTTTTAATAGGGGTTGGGGTTGGGCTCTGTCTGGTGGCAGGTCCCTGACTGTAGTCATCGCTACAGCCTGGCTTTTAAAAACAATAAATAAATAAAATAATTTTTAAAATAGGAGTTATATTTTGTTTTTATTTTCTCTAGTATTTTCAAAGGTATATATATATATGTATATATTTATTCAGAGTATAATTTTAAAAGCCTTTAAGTATTTAAAGCCATTTTTAAACCAAGTTTAGCTATTTTAAATCAGTATTTCTAAGAGTCTCAATTTCTCCTGAGTAAACAAGGAATGTCAGATAGCTTTCCACTTCTTCTCCTTCTCCCCATATTCCTCTTCTCTTTGGTCCTAATTAATGTAATTTAAAGTATTGGATCTAGGCTTTAGTAATTAAAATTTTAACAATATGAATGTTCTTTACTGAGATTACTTTTTACATTTTATTTTAATTTAAAGGGACACAAAACTAACGTACAAAAATCAGTTGTATATATTCACACCAGTAACAACCTATCTGGAAAAGAAATCAAGAAAATCCCATTTACAATAGTAAAAAATGAAGAAAATACTTAGGAATAAGTTTAACTGAGAAGGTGAAAAATCTGTACACTAAAAACTATAAAACATTCATGAGAGAATCTGAAAAAGACAAATAAATGCTAAGATATCTCATGTTCACGGGATGGAAGAATTAATATTGTTAAAATGTCCATACTGCCCAAAGTAATATATAGATTCAATACAATTCCTATCAAAATTTCAATGGCATTCATCACAGAAATAGAAAACACAATTCTAAAATTCATATAAAGCCATGAAAGACCTCGAAGAGCCAAAGCAATCTTAAGAACGGAAAACAAAGTTGGAGGCACCACACCCCCTAATTTCAAATGATATTACAAAGCTACAGTAATCAAAACAGTTTTGGACTGGCGTAAGAACAGACACATAGACCAATGGAACAAAACAGAAAGCCTGGAAATAAACCCAAGCATGTATGGTCAACTAGTTTTTGACAAAGACATTAAGAAGATACAAGGGGAAAAAGGGAGTATTTTCAACAAATGGTATTGGGAAAACTGGATATCTACATGCAAACAAACTAATTTGGACCCTTTTCTTATACCACACACAGAAATCAACTCAAAATGGATTAAGGACCTAAACATAAGACCTGAAACTGTGAAACTTCTAGAAGAAAACAGAGAAAAGGGTCCTTGACATTAGCGTTGGCAGTGATTTTTTTGGACATCACACAAAAAGCTTTGGCAACAAAAGTAAAAATAAACAAGTGAGACTACATCAAACTAAAAAGTTTTTGCACAGCAAAAGAAACAATCAATAAAATAGAAAGGCAGCCTACAGACTAGGAGAACATATTCATGGACCATATATCTGATAAGGGGTTAATATCCAAAATACGTAAGGAGCTCACACAATTCAATATTTAAAAAACCTCCAAAAAACAAAAAACAAATAACCCAACTAAAAATGGGCAAATAACCTGAACAGACATTTCTCCAAGGAAGCCAAACGTGGCCAGCAGGTATATGAAAAGGTATTCAACTAATCAACAGGGAAATTGAAACAAAAGCCATGGGATATCACCTCGCACCTGTTAGAATGGTTATTATCAAACAAAATAAGGGGCAAGTGTTCATGAGGGTGTGGGGAAAAGGACACACTCTTGGCTGGAAGGTAAATTGGTGTAGCCATTATGGAAAACAGTATGAAGTTTGCTCAAAAAATTAAAAATAAAACTACCACATGAACCAGAAATCCTTCTTCTTGGTTTGCACTAAAAGGAAATGTAATCAGAACCTTGTAGAGGTATCTGCACTCCCATGTTCACTGCAGCATTATTCACAATAGCCAAGATATGGAAACAACCTGTGTCCATTAATGGATGAGTGGATAAAGAAATTGTGACACACACACACACACACACACACACAACCACACTCACAGAAATATTATTGAGCCTTAAAAAAGATCCTGCCATATATAACAACATGCTGAACCTGAAGGACATTGTGCTAAGTGAAATAAAGCAGACACAAAAAGAAAAATACTGCATTATCTCAGTCTTTTTTTTTTTTTAGACGGAGTCTCGCTCTTGTCCCCCAGGCTGGAGTGCAGTGGTGTGATCTTGGCTCATTGCAACCTCTGCCTCCTGGCTTCAAGCGATTCTCTTGCCTCAGCCTCCCGAGTAGCTGGGATTACAGGTGCCTGCCACCAGGCCCGGCTAATTTTTGTATTTTTAATAGAGATGGGGTTTCACCATGTTGGCCAGGCTGGTCTTGAACTCCTGACTTCAGGTGATCCACCTGCCTTGGCCTCCCAGATTGCTGGGATTACAGATGTGAGCCACTGCGCCCAGCCATAGAATCTATTTTTAAAAGTCAAATACATAGAAACAGAGAGTAGATCAGTGGTTACCAGGTAGCGGGGGGGAGAAAATGAGAGATATAGGTTAAATGGTACAAAGCTGCAGTTATGCAGGACGAATTTAAAAAAAACATTAAAAGCAGTCTGCAAATATTTAGACATCTATTTTAATTGATTTTATTGCTTGACACCAAATTTCATTTCTTTATCAATTGGAATATATTTTTAAGTAATTTTTTTCTAAAGTGTTGCAAATTTTCTGAGACCTGAAAATGTGATTGAAAATGTTTGTTGCTTTCAACTTGCCGGATTTATATATATTTTGTGTTACAAATTTTCCCTCTTAAAAACGCTATTGCTAAAAAAACCAAGCGAAACCAACAAACAAAACCAAGAAAAACCCAAACTCTATAGCTCTTGCTTCATTTTTTTCCCTAGAATTTAGTGTTCTGAAATTAATGATATTTATTCCACTGTAGGTATCCTGTTTTTCTATGTGGCCATGAATGTGTCTGTTTGTGTGTGTTCTTGAATAGAAGTAAAATTTCTTTTAAAAAATCCATATGGTTCAAAAACATTATCTAGATGTGACTATCAAGTCTTTACTCAGCTAAGAAAAATTTTATGCTTTCATAGCTTTGTCATTACTTTCATGGCATTTGTACTGGTCTCTTTTTAAAGAACTCTGAACTCTTCTCGGGACCCTTTAAGGTCCCCAGCACCTTGCAAGGAGCTAGCACAATTTTATATAAGTTGGTTCTCCATTTTCTATCTTCTGTTTGTTTTGTATTCTCTGTTTCCATTTTTCTTTTCTGTTCATGTTGTGTGCATTTTTGGGAAGCTTCTCCAGTTTATCTTTCCTATCATCCATTCAATGTTCAGCAGCAACAAATGTACGCTTGACTGACACACCAATGTGGAGTTGAATTCTGACACTGCATTTTTGCTTCCTTAAAACACTTCCTATCCCTTTCTTCTCCCCTCTTCTTTTATTCTGTGGTCTTTTCTGTTTAATCTGTTTTCTCATAAGTTTGTTTCTCTATATTCTAATTTATGTCTTCATGTGTGCCAAGAAGTTTCCTGAAAATGTCTCTAGGTTCTGCAGAACTTCATTTTCAAAAGGATGCTCCTCATCTGGGTCTTGAAGGTGCTGCTCCTGGTTTTGCAGGGTTGTAATAGGTCCCTGAGGTGTCCTGACTTCTCTTCACTCCTCCTTGAGAAGGGAAAGACTCATTAATTCTCAGTGTATTTTGGTAGGCAGGATGAGTAGGTTGGCCTTCGATCCTCTAGCTGTCTACTTGCTTGATCGCTGAATCACCTTTATAAACCTACAGCAATGCTTAATTGCCAGTTGCCAACAGGCTTCATCTAGTGTATGTCTTCTCTACTGAGGTAGCATCTTTCTCCAACCACCATCCCAATTCTCTGGTGCTCTGACATGCTGTATCCCAGGAAAAACTCTAGTCAGCAGGCTGTACTGTCACAGTACAGTCATTACTGTGACTGTTCCAGCCTCTTGACTGTTTTTTACCTGAAGAATGCATTGTTTCTTCATCAGCCCATCCATCTATCCAGTTGTATATTTCATTTTTAAGCTATTCTAGATGTGGGAGACACTAAGGAAGGGAAGAGGATGACCAGGGAAGCTGTTCTTCGTTTGGCTTGAAACTGAACAACAATGGTGACGATAGATGTTTGCTCCATTCTCTGGTTAGTAGAGATCCTGAGTGTCTGAGTCAAATATCGACAGAGAGGGAATTACAATATGCCTTCCTAGCTATGTCTTTAAAGTAGTTTCTCTTTTAAAAAAGAGAACTTGGCATATGTCATACATACGCTTGATAGATTTTTCTCAATCCAGCTTGATGTACCTTATAAGCATTGTCAGTTTCTTCCACATCCTGGCAATTAGGTTGTCTATCAGTGTTTGTTCACCTTGTTTTATAATTCTTCATATTTGTCCGGATTTGCTGAGGTATTTTCCTGAGAAGCAAGGACAGGCTTGTTGAAGGCCTCTAGCTAGAGACCATTTTGGATGAAAAGTCTCGTAATACATTTAATTTTTTTACCCATCTCCATTGGGAGACCATGAGATCCTTAAAGGGAGGGACTGGGTCCCAGCCATCACTGGGTCCCTAGCATGTCGCAGACAACTGGCACAGAATTGCTGCTGAATAAATGTTGGAAGAAAGAACAAAATAGGGAAAGGAAGTTTTTTGTTATTTGCCTGTTATCCATATTAAAGTGTTTCAAATAAATCTGAAAGGTTCCACCTGCCTCTCAAAAAATAATTGATGAAAATATGTCTTGCAGCTTAAGAATCTAATTAAAGGTCACCTGGGTCATGGAGTATGTAACTGAACCTTTTATTTATGTGGTAAAGCAGTATTTCAAAGGGAAAGGATAGGATGGGGCAACAAAATCTTCTCATGTACAAGACATGCAAGTGATCATACTCAGGATGGATGCTATTTGTGTACCTTTGTCACTAATAAGTAGTGAATGAAAAAAGGTTTTGTATACATATATACATACACACACACACACACACATATATATACACACACGCATATGATGTGGGTTATAAGTGAGCAGGAAAATTCTAATAGAATAGCTTTATATTGGGTAGAATTATCAAGGGAAATTGTGCAATTGCTTTCACTAGAAATGCTTTCCAAACATTTAGACACAAAACTGTTTAGAGGTAGGGAGTGAGCTGGTTGACTGCCCCAAAGCCTTCTAGTCAGATGGGCCTCTGAGTCTTAGCAAAAGACTTCAGTCACCCTTGGGTGCCTGAGAGCCCTCAGCTGCTGGCCTTAGCAGCAAGCATCTGTCGCTTTGAAGGAGTGATTTAGTGATATCAAATAGCTGAGTGATTAATCAAGAAAATAAGTGAGCATTTGACATCAGATAGAAAAAAAATTGCCAAGGAGATGCTCTAGGGGAAAAGAGGCACCCAGGCTTGGAATCCCAAACCAGTGGTGCCTTCAGGGATATTTACAAATCATAACCCATTGCTAGAGAAAGATCAATCTTCTGCAAAACTAAATTAATATTTAACTTGCTCAAGAAAAGTCAATACCTTGAATTATTAGGGAAATTAACAAGCAGCCCTAAACTGACACTATTCTTGCCTGAGCCATCAGCATGTTCTAGAAGTCATCAGTGAGTTAATGTTCCCTACCCCACCCCAATCAAATCCTCTCCTTGAATTCCTCTTACTGTTCACCTCCCTCCTTCTTTTCCTGCTGAAGAACACTTCCTTCAAAAAAAAAAAAAAAAAAAAAAAAACCTGATATAGATGCCCTGTAAAAAACATAAAAAAGCTACTAGAGCAGAGGTGAGGTCTGGAGCCCCAATTCCTTGGCCACTTTCATGAGTATCCCCTGAGGAGGCCTCAGGGCAGTTGTAAGCTCCTGGACAAAGAACGGCAGCTTCCAAGCCTCATCATGCAGCATAGTCAATTGGGGAGGGGAGGATATGAAATCACATTCGTGGGCTGTATTAGTCTGTTCTTATCCTGCTAATAAAGATATACCCGGGACTGGGTAATTTATAAACAAAAGAGGTTTAATTGACTCACAGTTCCACATGGCTGGAGAGGCCTCACAATCATGATGGAAAGCAAAGGGGGAGCAAGACACGTCTCACATGGCAGCAAGCAAGAGACAGCGTGTGTGTTGGGGGGGGACCTCCCCTTTATCAAACCATCAGATCTCATGAGACTTATTCACTATCACAAGAACAGCGTGGGAACCCCCCCACCCCGTGATTCAATTACCTTCCACCAGGTCCCTCCTACGACATGTGGAAATTATGGAAGCTACAATTCAAGATGAGATTTGGGTGGGGACACAGCCAAACCATATCATGGGCCTACCTCATCCCTACTGACAGGCCTAGGGATCAGTATTTTCAGAGGGCCTAGTTTGTGATGTTCCTGAAATTATCCCGGCACAAGTTCAAAGTCCCTAGCAGGGTTCTACTTGAAATCCCTGTACTTGGTGGGCTCCAAGCGTGCTCCCAGGTGTGACATTCTGCAGTTAGTTGGATAATGGTCAGTTATATCTTCAGCCATGTCTGAGAGAGCCATTCAGTACCCACAGAAATATAACATGAGGGTATCAGGAAGAGGGACAGAAGAAAAGGCTTCCTGGGAGAGGTGGGATTTGGGTAGGAATAGAGGTCAGGAAATTCAATTCAACTCATTTTAGTTATGCAAGTTAACATTCAGGACAGTGCTTGTGGTGGAAGGTGCTCAGTAAACAGAAGGTCTTCCCAGCATGTCTAACTAGCCGCTGTCACTCTCTCGCTGCTTCCTGCTTTGTGATTCTCCAGAGCTCTCCTCAGCACCTGACATGCCACTGCCTATTTGCTTATTATTGCCATCCTTCCACCATATGGTAAGACCCCTCTGAGAAGGGCTGTCTACTGTGTTCCCACAGCTAGAACAGGGCCTGCCTGAATACGTGGGTGAGCACATGACTGGCCTGGGTGTGGTTGTGGAGATGGCAAGAGGATACCCTAGGCCCAGAAAAAGACCAGCAGAATCTGGGCTGAGAAGGCAGGTTTCAGAGAGCTTACAAAGCAGTCTGAATGTCATGCTAGAGTGGTCAGTCTCTCTTCAGCAGACAGTGAGGAGCCACTAGGTTGCTATGCAGGGAAGAGATAAGATCAAGCTTGGCTTGAGAAGGATGAGTTTGGCAGCAGAGTTTGGAGGGATTAAGGGGAGGGAGGGAAGCTGGACCGTCATTCAGAGATTCTCCAGTTGTCCAGGGGAAGGTAGTATGGGTTTACACTGGGTCAGATGCACAGGCATAGGACAAGGGCATAAGGAGGAGGATGTGGCAGAGTGGGGGCTTTGCCAGACATGCCTACCAAGTGACTGTGATGCAGTGAGAGGGGGAGGGAAGAGTGTGAAACTCACCCATCCATCCATCCATCCACCTGTCCGTCCACGAGGGGATGGCTGGGGGTAAAAAAGCAAGTGAAGCTGCCAAGGAGTTGCCCATGTACCCCAGGAGGACGAACTCCAAGGATGGAGTTTGGGGGATACCTCTCTTGAAAGCTGAAGAGGTAACAGAGGGAACAGTAAGAAGTGGCAAGACGGGTAGGAGGAGAAGCAAGACCACGGAAACTGGGGCCAGAGCCCCAGAAGATCTACTGGACACCAATGTCAGCAGGTGCTGACGGTGCAGGAGGATGACGGTTAACTAGGAGCAGGTTGTTGCCTAGGGTGACATCAGGTGACTCCAGGGACATCAGGACACAGCTCGTGGTGTGGAGGTATAGAGGGCAGCTAACATGGCATTAAGGTGGATGATGAGAAGGTGGAGGTTGATGACATCTTCCCTTCAGGCACAGAGGTGGGGTAGGAGGGAGGGGAGGGGAGGAGGAAGGCAGCCTGAGTCAGAGCCAGGGAAGGAAAGAATTATCAGGATTGGAGGACTTGAGTCTGGCTGTGGTGGAGAGGAAGCAGTCCCAGCAAAGGAGAGACTAGACACACAGAGGCGGGGGTGTGGGGAACTGATTTAGAAAAGCCCAGAAGGAGAGTCATCCCAAAGAGAAGTATCACATCTGCCCGCTGTTAGCTCATTAACAGACCAGGGGAAAGGCTTGGTGCCTCCAAGGTGAGAGGCGTAGGAGGAGGGGTGGGGAACCTAACGGGTCATCCCTGACCCTGTAGGACCAGACTATCATCAGGTATGTGGCGGGGCGGGGGGAGGAGGGAAAGACACATCTCCAGCATAACATATAACAGCCTCAAGGTGAGTTTCTGATTTAGAACCCTTGACCATCTCCAGAAACAGGAAGATAAAGTGTAGCTGTGAGAGCTGAGCCTGGGAGAATTGCTCCTATCTCCAAGGCTGCATCCCCGGTTGCTGCCTAAGTCCTTCCCACCCACACTGAAGGCCTGGCCCGCAGCAACAGTGCACCTCGCCTTGCAGGGCCTGGGAGAGCCCTCTTGCCGGCCCTGCTGTTTTAGAGCTGACTGTGTGACTCCTGGTCTCCCCACGCTGAGCTGTCCTCTGGGGTCAGGGCCCTCTGTGGAAGTTCACAATGCATTGGGAAGTGAACACTGCGAAACGTTGGACAGGAAGCAAGTCCGGTTCCCCGTGGACCCTGGAGCAAGGGCCCACAGGTTATCTGAACAGTATTCATTCTTTCGACGGACATGTACTATGCCTCCCACAGGTCAGGCACTGTTCTGTGAACTGTGGATTCTGTAGTGAACAAAATAGGCAAGAATCTGAAAATGGTGACCCCATTCTAATAAGAGGGAGACCCCATGATAAACAAAATCGATTAGTAAATACTAACCCGTGCTAGAAAGTGAAGAGCTCTGGAGGAGAGGCACGGGTGCGCCCCTGGAGTTGCTCTAAACAGGGTAGGCAGGGTGCTCTTGTCACAGAGAAGATGAAAGAGGGCTCATTTGATCATTTAAAGCGGATCCAGTCCTGGGTGGGATGTAAGGGCACGAGGCCTCCCCAGCTCCTTCGCTGGGCCCCCTAGGTGGGGACAGGGTGAGCTGGGCGGGCCGCTGCGGTTCTCCGAGTGCACCACGAGGGGGAGCCCGGACCCCTCCTAGCGCCTTCCGAGCCCTCCCGCACAGCCTTGCAAGCAAAAGTTTTTCTTAAACTAACAATGCCAGTGTAAGGAGGTGCTCGCGCCTGATTGGCCGGGGGAATTTTGCAGGTTTGATTCCTTGATTGGACAGGAGGTGTTAGGGGTGGGGAGAGAGCTGATGGTGGGGGATCCCGCTCCCTCCCGCGTCAGTCTGGCCGGCTCCGTCCTCCCGTAGGCTCCGCTGTAGCTCGCAATGTGACACCAGGACGCACTCGCTCTCGCGCGCTCTCCCAGGCTCGTTCTCCCTCGCCCTCTCTCACACACGCACGCACACACCCACCTCTCCCATAAACACACACACACACATGCACACCCACACCCACGCGCGCCCGTACCGCCCCACGCGCGCACACTCCTGCCCACGCCCACGCAGCGCTCCGGGGAGTCCGGTCCGGGCGAGAGCGCGAAAGGATACCGAGAAGCCACCCGCGGGGAGCGCAGCGGCGCTCCGGGACGCGGCGCTCACCCGGCGCTGCTGCCTCGGCTCGGACTCGGCCTGGGGGCCGCCGGCCGGCGATGGCCCTGGATTATCTGCTACTGCTCCTCCTGGCATCCGCAGTGGCTGCGATGGAAGGTAACGTACCCTCCACCGAGCAAGTTGGCTGCTGGTGCCTGCCGCCTCGGGACTGCTGTGCTCCGCGGCTCGCGGGGTTCCTCTGGCTGCTTTGCGGTCCAGGCATCCCGGGACCCGAGGGCAAGGAGGTTTGGGAGCCTAGGCCGCTGCCGAGCGCGGGGCTTGGGCGGCACCCACCAGCGCGCCCCCGGCTGGCTCTCAGCGCCCGAAACTGGCTCGCGAGTCCCCCGGCTTCCTCGCCCCGGCACTCCCTGGCAGCCTCGGTCTCCCGCAGCCCCCGCTCGGAGGGCGCGGAGCCCGCTGCATTGCGGTGCATGCTCCTTAGCTCTGGGCAGAGCCAGAGCTGGGCGTTGGGGAGAAAGGGGTGCCTCTGGCCATCCGGCTCCTGGAGTACTGGCGCCCCTCTGCTCCCAGGCACGGATACGCTTCTGAGCAGCCGCGCGCCACCTCCTTTTCCCCAGCTCGCAGTCCACGGGCTCGTGGACTCTGCTTGGCGTGCAAGCACTGCGCGCGGGGGCCGGGGAAGCTCTGCCGTGGTATCCCGCAAGTGGCCGCGGAAGGAGAGGGGTGGAGTTCATTGGCCGTACCCTTGGGGACCAGTCTGGTGGTCCGGGCGCCTGCGGGACTTCACGTTTCCAGGGTCAGTCGGGGAGAGGTGGAAACCCTTTTCGCCTCTTGAGCCTTGGAACAGGAGTGGGCTGGGGTGAGTGGTCGGTCCTACCTAAAGTCTCCCAGCCTCTCCACCACCCCGGAGAGGAGATTCGGCGGCCGGGAATCGTCGGGCAGCGTCACTCTCTGCCAGCTCAGACTTGGCGGTGCCTCCGGCTGGTGGCTGGGAAAGCGCGCTCCAAAGACACCGTGCCCGGCGCAGCGGGGAGCCTGGGCGCTCGGTAGCGCTCGCGAATCCCTGTGGGAAATCCCGGCCCAGCTCCCCGCCTCCTGCCCCTTCCCCCGCCCCTGTTCTTCTCAGCCTAGCAGCGGCCGCGGCAGCCTCCTGGGAACACAGCTCCGCGGGAGAGCAGAGTTGGAGCTGTCGGGGGAAAACCAACTCTAGGGGTGATGCGCTGCCGCAGTCCGGCTAGCAGCCCCACTTTCCGGTGTCCTGCTCCGGGTGGAACTCCTTTGGGGGACTCCAAGCCCGGGAGAAGCAGCTCTTGGTGCCCGCGCAGCGTTCCCATCTGGGAGCTCGCTCCGCTTGTTACTCGTTCCTCGCGAAACTGTGACTGGTTGCCCAGTGGAAACTCCCCCAAACACGATGGTTTGGTGCCCCCCCCGCCATTCTGGAAAGCTCTGCCCTTCTGAAAGTGAAGCTGGAGGGGCATTCCGGGCCCTGAGGCGCGGCTAAGATTCCCTTCTCTTTTGGCGAAGACCACTGCATCCCACGTTTGTTCTGGTGGCGGCGTGGGGGTGCGGCGATTAATGCCTAGAAAGCTCTCGCTTGCTTTTCCGAAGGTGGCTTTTCGTCTGCCCTCCGTCTCCTGCTGCCCTCAGGGACTGCTGGGCTTTGCAGGGAGGGGAGCAAGGAGGGTTTGCTTTTTGGAACGTGCGGGAGGAGACTGGAGCCATGTGGAACGCCGTCAACACCCTGGCGCAGGGATGCCTGGGTTTGACTTATTGAGAGACACGTGTGGGAGCAGCTGAAATTGGAAATTCAAGGGGGTATATACCCCCAAACCGGGCAGGAAAGCCAGGGTGAGCGCGTTTGCAAGGGCAATTCCAGACTGGACTTAAAGCGTTGGGGCGGTGTCATGCCCGCGGCTCTTTGCGCCCCCAGAGGTTCAGTGGCCGGGTCTCAGAGGAGATGGGTGCTCACTTTGGGGAGCGTGCTCTCGGCATTGGGTTCCTGTGCATGCAAGCGAAGTAGTTAGGCATGAGGACGTGGTCAGTTTCCTCCCTGCCCCTCTTCTTGGCTAGCCAGAGATCTCTGTCTGCTTGCCGGAAGCTGCCCGCGGGTGCCATTGTGTCGGAGCCCAGCCAGGTATCTAGGGCCCTGACGCCCAGGTCTTCCGGAGCCACTTACCCCCGATGCGGTGGCTTCTCTTGCTGCAGCCGGGGAACTTTGCCAGTAGCCTGACAGGAAGGAGCCTGACTCTTTGGGCTGAAAATCTCTCCAGCAAGGGTTAAAAGGAACGCGACATTCAGCAGAATATTAAAGCAGCCCCCTGGTCCCTACTCAGTACGCAGGGATATTACACACCATTCACTCCCTCCTTTCCTAGAATGAACACAGGCAGGCTCATTTTCTACTCTCTACACACGGAGCCGCCTTCCTGCCTGCCTGGCTGGGCTGGGGCCAGCGTTATTTGGTTCGTGATGAGTGAGGAATAATGATCAGAAAGTGGATCAATGAGCTGCCTACGGACAGCAGGTCCATCCCAAACTCGGCTGTGGTCAGGGGGCGCCTCTCCCTGCCGATTTCAGACACTCATGTGTCTGTCTGCTTTCCTCTGGGGACTGCGGTGGAATTTCAGTGAGGCATTGCCATCCAGGGCAAATTGCTCTGAGGCCAGGTCGGCCCTCAGCCCAGGCCAGGGCAAGGACAAAGGGACAGTGACAAGTCATGGGCCAGGTAAGGAGATGTGGCCAGAGGAAGGCAGGGCCCTAAGACACCCCCTGCCTGGGTGGAAGGAGGGAGGACAGGGTCTGGTTGTTGGCCAGAGGGGCAGAGGAGGGGAGGGGAGGGGGCTCAAATTCTCCTAATCAGGCAGGAGGACTGTTGGCTTAGGGTGTAGGAAACCCAGACTGAAAAAAAGCTCCTCTTCCCTCCTTTCCCCCGACACTCCTGCATTTCCAGCCAGTTCTGCTCTGTGAGGAGAGAGATGCCACTACAGGGAAAAGATCCGCTGGGGCTAAGTCTGTCTTCAGAAGGGAGTAAGGCAGGCTGTGGTGGCAAGAATGCTGACATCCTTCTGCCTTCTGGACACAAGGCTAGGCCTCTTTGCTCAGCGTCCTGACAAACAGCTGCTTCTTCAAACCCACCGGTGCCTTTTCCCACCTGCTCTGAGAGCTTGTTGAGAATGGGCTGCTGGTGTCTGTGAAGCGAAGGCAACTGCTTGCATTCTCTGAGCTGCCCCTTGTCTTGTGCCCTTTGGGATAGGATCTGGAAACCTGGGCTTCTCTGGATCCTTTTCTACAGCAGCAGAGGACATCCATCTTCAGAGAGAGGCATCCCTGGACTAAGCACATTGGCCCTCCTGGGAGGCAGCAACCTGGAATTGCTAACTGCTCATAGCATTCTCCCAACCCCACTCCCTGTGTCCAGGGAGTACCCATGCACCTGCAGAAGGCCTCAGAGTGCGGCACACTGGCTGATGGGAATACTCCCAGGAGACCTGCTCTTTTGTGTAGCCTAGAGTGAAGTCCTGGCCCTGGCACCCTTGGATGTCCACATGTATTTGAGTAGTAGATTTCTCAAGAGTTGACAAGTAGTGGGTTCCCAGTAGGCATTGCTGATGCATGAGTGCACGACTAAATTTCTGTGCCCCTTTGTGGCATGCCCCAACATGAAATGCTAGGGCACTGAATTTCACTGTACACATTTTGGACACAGTTACATTTCCATTACATGTTTGTGGGGGAAAACCCCAAACTAAGCCCACATGTCTTCAACAGGCCACAAGGCTAGGCAGTGATTGGCTGTTTCTGCATTTTCGGTTAATATTTGTTTGCTGTGTGTGCATCTGTTTTGGGTGTCCATGAACATGCTTCAGCCTACAAGCCGTAGCAGGCACCAGAGATTTTCAAAAATGTCTGAGAAAGAAAAGCAAATTTGAGAAAATTCCGTGTATTAGCTGATTTTATTTTTTGTGCAACGTGGAATGATCACCATTACCCAGTGTTTGTGGAGCTGCCTCCTCAAGCCACGCATGGAATGCTGGCGAGGGAGGGCAATGCAGCTCTGGGCAATGGCTTGGGAAAAGTCTTGGCAATGTAAACAACCGCAGAGGCCCAGACTCAGTCCCAGCTCAAACCTTCTGCGTTGGTAGAAGAGAGCTGCTAGCAGCTTGTGATGCTCCCAAGCCTGGGGAGGGCCTGCTAGGTCACACAGTGTCTGGCTCCAGCCCCTTCAGCTTTCTATTGACTTGTGCAACCCAGACCCAGATCTCAGAGCCCCTACTTTGTTTTTTCACAAGAATGGGTACCGATGACCAAGATGTGCTTTAAGAAAAGCCCATGAGGCAGAGACATGGTATGGTTCTCATTTAATTTTACCCATCGAGAAGTAATCTTTGATAAAGCAAATAGGACCATAGAAGAAGGGTGATGCTAGGGGACACAGGACAGCACCATGACCCCCTCCTCTGGGTCTAGCATGTGTGCTTCCTATTTAGTAGAAACTACATGTTCTTTAGTTGCTTGAATACATTTTGTCAACTCGGGGCAATGAAAGGAATATATAGGTCAGGAGGGAGGTCTGGCCATGAGGATGGAGATGAAATCAACATGGGTGGTGACAGATAGCAGGATCATGAAGCCAGAGTACTCCACCTGCCTTTTCATCTCCCAGCTCTGTTGCTTGGAAAAATTACCCAGTCCACCTGGCCACAGTGTCTTTCTGTGTTGAGTGGGTCATGTTGCCCACTTATTCCAACTATAGGAGTAGGGACAAGTAATACCCAATATAAGGACACACTCCGTACTAGATTAAAAAGAAAGTAAGATACTATTAAAATCAAAGATACATTTATATTACTAAATGTAAAATAATATATAGCTAATCCTTAAATGTTCTTAATATCACTAAGGCTTAGATGTGTAGTTTTTTTCTAGTGTGGGCAAAAGGTAGGGGCAATTTTGGAAGCCCAAAGAGGGGAATACCAGCTCAGGTGGTGCTTCCCAGACTTCAGGTAGTATGTTACCTGGGCAGTTTGCTACAGACTCCTGGGTCCTAACCCTAAAAGCTCAGCAGGTTTGGATGGATCCTAAAAATCAGCATTTTAAGTGGGCTTTCCTGGAGATCCTGATATATGTGCTTCCTGGAAACACTGCCAAGGGGAATGTTTCTAAACCAGGTTGCAGTCGAAAGTCCTGGTAGGTCTTGCCCAACTCTGCATTTGCTGAATCAGAATGGCCTGGGGAGCTGCATTTTACCAAAGGGCCCCAGTGATTCACATGCAGACAGCCTGGCACCAGTATATTTGGAAACTGCTGATGAGATCTAATTCACTTAATCCTTACAAAACCTATCAGGTAGGTATTATTATGATCAACTCCTCTCCCATTTTTTAGATGAGAAGACTGAGATACAGAATAGTTAAGTAATTTGACAAGGTCACACAGCTAGTAAGTGGCCAAGCCTGGATTTGAACCCAGGCAGTCAGGCTCTGTAGTCTATATTTTTAGCCACCTTGCTCCACCACTTTTGAAGGCTTTGCATGAAGGAAGACTCATATCAGCTGGAATCTAGGGGAGGGAAGGGTTCTAGTGCTGACTCTGCCATTGGGCATTGGAGACTTCATTGACTACTGGGGGCTTAGGTTTCCATGGTCATGCAAGAAGAGATGAGCAAAATGTTCAGACAACCTCAACACTGCAGATCAAGCTCTAGTTTCCATGTAGCCCCCGCTCTGCACCTTCCTCCCAACCCCACTATTCCCACCCCTATTGCAGCTCTATACACTCATAGACACAGGGCTGGAGACCTGTCCTGCAGCACACTTTCTAATAAGGACTGGTATATTCGTTCCTCTCTCTTCCCTGACCAGCCCTCCCAAAGAAGAAATGATTAGCAGAGAAGTGTCCCCAAAGGAGATGAACCTGGGACCCCTATGTGTTCTGGGGGCAGTGGAGGGGGCATACCAAACCCTTACCTATCTCCACTGACTGTCAAGAGCGTGTTCCTGCACCTGGATTCCAGGAGTCTGCATTCCTTGGAAGAGCTCTTTTTATGTCTCCCTCTTCTGCACTGGCCACTTAAGCAACTTGAGTATTTCTGTCAGATTTCCATGTCTCCAAAGATGGTGGAGAAACAGAGAATTGGGCGTCTGCCCTTCTGAGGAAATTACTGTAATAATAAAGTAACATCTCGGGAAAGATTTCATATTTAAAAGCAAAATTTTGCATGAGAAATTCCTCAGCTTCTTCTGCAGATTCCATTTCAAGTGGCAGCTGTAGGTGGGGCCCTTGGGTCAGAGTGCTTAACTATGCTTGGGTGGGGGGCATTGAGTGGTGAGGTCACGACCGTCTGCTCCATCAAAGGTCCCTGATATCTGATGTATTAGAGCCGCTTTGCTGGCTTTTGTTGATCATTCCCCTGGGAGTTAGAAAGTTGGGAACACACTTTCCAGGGAGGCCTGGAAGGCAGTGGGTTGGTTCTTCTCTGTTGATGGAAAACCACGTTCTATCTGACTTAAAGTACAGGAAGCAAACAAGTGCATGGTTAGTCTGTACCTTCTTGTGCCTCAGTTTTCTCATTGTTGAATAGACTGGAGGAAGGATCATTATGGTAGAGAGAGTAGCAGGGATTTGGAGTGGGTGCACACCCCAGGGTAGAAGCAGTGGTAGAAGCAGGGGCTGACAGGCTGGACACGGTGGCTCATGCCTGTAATCCCAGCACTTTGGGAGGCCGAGGCGGGCAGATCACGAGGTCAGGAGATTGAGACCATCCTGGCTAACACGGTGAAACCCCATCTCTACTAAAACAAAAAACAAAAAACAAAAAAATACTGTGCCACTGCACTCCAGCCTGGGTGACAGAGCGAGACTCCGTCTCACGAAAAAAAAAAAAAAAAAAAAAAAAAAAAGAAGCAGGGGCTGACAATTGTAGATAAAGTCCAATCTGAGGCATGGTGACCCTTTGGCAAATCATGGGTGGGGCATGGATCCTCATAGCCTGTCAGGGGTTCTGTAGGAGGCAGCTCAGGATCGGATTTTCAGATATCAGAGATCGGAAAGAATGAGCTTAGCCAATATCAAGAAGACTAAGTGCCCTCCATGAGAAAGCCTAGTGCCCTCCATGAGGAAGACTGTACTCTAGGGACCTCCCACTGGCCAGCAGCAGGCCCAGGCTTGTGCAGGTGGTGCAGACAGGATTGAGGTCATGGTCCCCACTGGTACCATGTAGCATTATCTGCCAGATGCCTGTCACTGTAACTGGCTTGTATGTTTACTTCCAATTTTGTGAATGAGAAGATTTCATTTTGACAGCCTAGCAAATGGGTTCATTATGCTCTCAGCCTTCTAGGGCAGGAAAAGCATCTTATTCATCTACTCACTCACTCTCCAGCAAGCATGGAGTGTTAGCTGTGTGGGAGGATGCCCAAAGCTGAAGATCTGGGGGCCCTTCACTACACTATAATGACCCTGCTGGTGATTCAGGTTTCAAGATGATCTACTTGCTAAAAGAGGGAAAAGGTGATGAAGAAGGTCCTGTTTCCCCCTCCATCACCAGTACAGATGTTTCTCCAGGTCAAGTGAAATCCCAGTACCTGCAGACAATACCACTAGCAGCTGCTTAAGGAGGGTGCTCATGGAAGGTTCCCCCAGAGTTCTCTGTAGCAGAACTGGGCCCATGTGGAAACACATAGGAGATTTTCTGAGAATTACCAGGACTCATTTCTGCCCACAGTTTGCACCTGAGGCCCTGTGTCTCTCATCTCTCCCCTCCCACTTCCTGGCAGCAAGTGACAAAATGACTGATTTGAATTTGACCTCCTTGCTCTGCTTCTCCATTTCCCTGTGAAGGTGATAATGAACAGAGAAATGGGCAGAGGCAGGTGGCCAGAAAGGGAGGGGACAAGCGAGGGGAGCAGGGGTCCAAGGCTGTAGCTTGGCAATAACTTCTAAGGTCCCTGGGACTGATTACAGGGGCCATGTAAGCCTGAGGGAGCCAGCAGGGGATCAGGCTTGTCTGCACGGTCTTGACATATCAGAAGCAGGACTGGAGGTCGGTTTTAGGGAAGGGAAAAAACTTTCCAGGAGTCCTACAGGCTGGCAATGCTGGATCCAGGATTAGATTATGCTCCCAACCACTCACTGAGCATTTGTCATGTGCTGGTCCCTTTATACATATTGGTCCCTATATCCTTCGTATCTAAGCATTTTTTCTCCCATTTTACAGATGAGGTAGCTGAGGCTTTGAGAAGTTAACTGGCTCAAGAGCGAAGTTTCAAACCAAAGTTTGCCGAACTCCCTGGGCCTCTGTCTCCCAGTTCAGTCACCTTTTCCATTTAACTTTGCTTATTTGCGAATTGAATCAGTGAGCGTGTGTTAACCAGGAGCTGTCTATCCTTGTCCTGCCAGGTGCCATCAAAGGTACAGACAGTCCTGCGCTAGTGTCAATGCTCGGACCCTGTGGACAGGCTCTCTTCTCACTCTTTGGAGTTGTCCCACCTGTTCCACAGCTGGAGGAAAACTTTTTCCTTCTCGGTTTGCATTTCCCTGTTGCACATTGCCTTTCCCATGTGCCCCTGCGAGTCAGACCCTCACTGTGGTCATTACTGGCTTTTTTTTTTTTTTTTTTTTTTTGCTGCATGTCTATATTCATCCATTTTCATGCTGTTGCTAAAGACATACCTGAGACTGGGAAGAAAAAGAGGTTTAATTGGACTTACAGTTCCACATGGCTGGGGAGGCCTCAGAATCATGGTGGGAGGCGAAAAGCATTTCTTATATGGTGGTGGTAAGAGAAAAATGAGGAAGAAGCAAAGTGGAAACCCCTGATAAACCCATCAGATCTCATCAGACTTATTCATTATCACCAGAATAGCACGGGGAAAGACCGGCCCTCGTGATTCAATTCCCTTGGCCTTGGTCCCTCCCACAACACATGGGAAATCTGGGAGCTACAACTCAAGTTAAGATTTGGGTGGGGACACAGCTAATCCATATCAGTGTCCATCTAGATATTGTCTTTGATAAGCTGTGTTGCTTAGATCGTTGCAGTTGGCATCTGTGCCTGGATCTTGGTGTGTGTGTGGGGGGGAGGAATCAGGGCACAGTGCAGGTCTTCTGGTTCTCCCTTCATAGGCTCACCTTCCAGAGGAAGGGCCAGCTGCTGCTTTTTGTCTTTGGGAACTTCTATGACTTCTTCTCTGTGGACTGTGTCCTGCTTACCCTTGGCCTGGGGCCATGTTGTTTCTTGAGCTCTGGCTGCTTTTATCCATCTGGCCAGGTGCAGACTTATGACATCAGAGGAGGACACTAGGATTTAGCATCAGCTTTGAGCATGGAAGAACATGTAGGGGGATGTTGAGGAGAGAAATCCCTCAGCATCCTAGTCCCACTGGACAGTGGCCAGTCCCCCTTGGAGCCGTGGCAGTGGAAAGGGCTGAGCAGGAGGATGAGGAATAATTGCAGGTGGCTTCATTGACAGTGGCAGCAGAGGGAATGCCTTATCTGTGAAAGCAGCTGGGCCCTGCAGTAAATTGTTCTGTTGTTTTCCTCTTGGTATTTTTCCAGCACATCAACATAGGACCTTTGCCCTTGGCTTTCTCATTGACGCTGAGGCTGGAGCCGGGAGGTGAGCTGGGGGTGGGAGATTGGGAAGGGGCCTCATTCCAGGTGGTTTCACGTGAATTCTTGGTCCTGAACTATCTGTGCAGGTTCCTCCAGGGCTGTCTGCTCCTGGGGGCCATTGTCACAGGACCAGAAAGCCCATCTGGGGATGCTCTCAGCTCCTTTGACAATGCCTCCAAATGGTTTGGGATGGTGGAATGCAGGCTGTAAACTAGATGGCAAGGAACAAGGTGTCAGTATCAGAAAACCCACCACATTTTGGACAGGTGCTCAGAGGCCTGCGGCAGGCACTGGTCAGAACACACTTTGGGTGTTGAACCATAATGTAATATTTGGTTTAATCCTGGTCATACTACAGGTGTGAATCCATTGCTGGCTCCCTAGCACCTTCAGGGCCAATCATTGCAAGACCCTACATCACCTGGGTCTGCCTTGCATCCTGCCCTCCTGCCCAGCAGCACCTCCTTTCCCAGCTCCACACAGGTACATGTGTACACACACATGTCCACAGGTGCACGTGCTGCACAGCTGCACATGCCCTGGACATCTCCTTCACTTCATCCACACGGAGGCCCTTCTGACTCATCTGCCCCATGTGCCTCTGGGTCTGCACCTGCTTGCTCTGTTTGTGTTGCATGTCTTACTGTTCTTTTCTGGCTAACCCTAAATTATTCTTCAGAATTCACCACAGTGATCGCTTCCTCCTGGAAGGCTTTCTCTCCTGTCCCACGCTCGATTGGGTTGCCCTCTGGGTGCCCCCACAGCCGCCTCTGCTTCCCTCTATGGGATCACGTTCCACACTGGTCTCCAGTTGTGTGTTTATTTTACTGGGTACCCCACAGCTCTGTGAGCATCTGAAGCATGGGTTCTATCCTGATTGTCATGGCATCCCCAGCACATAGCACCCCCAGCACACGGCACATAGGAGGTGTCAATAAGTATGACATAATGAATAAATAACAAGAAGGAAAAGATCAACAAACACTTAAAAACCTGAGATCATGTCCTATAGTCATTTAAAATGTATCTGCAAATATTTTATACTCTTCCTATCAAAATGTGCAGCCTCATTCCTCTCCCCTTGAATATGGATTGGCCTTAGGACTCACTGTAATGAATGCAATATGGCAGAAGTGTTTCTGCATAACTTTGGAGTGAAGTCATAGAAGGCAACACAGTTTCCACCTAGCTCTCTCTGTTTCTCCTGAAATACTTGCCCTTGTCACCCAGATACCATATTGTCAGGAGACCCAGGTAACATGAAGCGTCATGTAGAATTTCTAGCCCCAGCTCCAGCTCAAGTCTCAGCCCACAGCCAGCATGAGAGGCCAAGTGTGAATGAAAGAGTCTTCAGTTTGTTGCAACCCCATCCTTCCAGGCACCCTTGCTGACTCTGAGTAGGGAGAGACAAGCTTTCCTCACAGAACACTCTCCAAACTGCAGATTCCTGAGCAAAATAGATGTAGTAATTGTGGAAAACCACTAAGTTTGGGGTTGGAACAATTATTAACTGAAATATTTTAAGAGGGGTAGCAGAACAATGGTTTAGATAAACCTAGAAAGTGACTTAGGGGAAGGGTGGGAAGGGGGTGGACATACGATACCCCATTCATTCAACACTTAATAACAAATATTGTTAATCTCCTACTATGTACCAGGAAGTATGCACAAAACCAGAAATATTACAGTGCATGGGAGCATACATCCTATTGGGGGAACAGACAGGCATGAAAAAGACAAATAATGTATATATAATTTGAGGAAAGAGCTATAAAGGGAGTAAACAAGTGATGTGACTGAGAGTGATGGGTGCAGGCTTGGACAACTTAAAACGGGGGAAGGGAGGCCCTCTCTGTCTGTGAATACTCGAAGTGCATTCTTAGCAAGTGGGCTTAGGTTTGCTCTGCATGGGAGATAGATTTTGGCTTGATTACAAAATTCTTTTCAGTCAAACTGAACCAAGATGGAATAGGCTGCCTTGAGAGATGATGCAGCTCCATCTCTGGGGTGTCCAAGTAAGGTCAGAGCCACTTCCAGACTTGAGAGCTCACATTCTACAGAGGCAAATGGGGAGTGAGAGCAGAGAGACAGAACTGTCAGCACTGCCTAGGAGCCACTAGTGTCCCAAGTACTCACACAGAACACATTTATTGAGCATCTACATGAGAAGCATTGTACTAGGAACTGAAAACACCAAGATAAAGAAGACACAGCCTTTCCTTCAGGGAGCTCACTGATTAATAGACTGGTGGGGGAGACAGAGCCACGCAGACTACAGGCTGTAATAGGGCATATGATAGACTCTGATGGATGCGGTATAGCAGTTACACATCAGCTGCTAGGAGAAACCAAATAAGAGGGTCAGACTTAGAGTGGGAAAGACTTGGGGAAGGAGTGTGTGTGTGTGTGTGTATGTGTGCGCGCGCGCGTGTGTGTGTGTGAGAGAGAGAGAGAGAGAGGGAGAGAGAGAGAAAAAAAAAGTTTGGGACTTTGGTTATGGTTATATCCAGGGCACCAGTGCTGTCTCAGGACTGTCTCCCTGTTTTCATTCCTTAGTTCTGTGTCTGTATCTGTCAAGGTCCTGGCAGAAAACAGCACTCTCACAGGGTTTACTGAGGAGGGTTTAATGAGGAGAGTTTAATGAAGAGACTCTCTGCAGAGGTGTGAACAACATTAAGGGAACCAATAAGGATGGGGATGTACCCAGGGACTGTCAATAGTGGGAAGCCGATACTCCCCAAGGCTCTCAGAACCTAGCAAGAGCCACAGTGTGACGGAGGAGTTCCCTGACAGGAGTGAGACATAGAGGAATGCAGCTGCTGCCCAGATCAAGCATGGAGGGTGAAGGAGGAGGGTTTGTATTTCTTGAACCCTTTCTCCTCCTCTTAAACATCATCTCCTGCCGGCACCTCCCATGATGAATTCAACAAGAAGACAGAGGGCATGAAAGTCTGGTTGATGCAGTTCATAGAGGTCAGAGGCATAGAAAATGGCAAAAAAAGAGTAGAGAATGGATCTGCAGGGATGAATGGAGACTAATCAGCACAGTCATTTATGTTGACTTCATCCTCAGACAGGCTTTCCCATGAGATGTTCATGTGGCTGCTGGCAGCCTCAAACTCATATCCTCTTGAAACTTCAGCAGAAACATAAATTATCACTCCCCGTAGCTCTAGCAAATGCTGAAGAAGTCTTGTCTCCTGGGCTTCCCTTGGGTCCTGAGCCTCTCCATGAACCAAGCTCCATTACCAGGGTGATTGAAATGCACTCATTGGCCAGGCTTGGGTCATGTGTTTATGAAACTCTGTAGCTGAGGGGGAAGGGCTAGCTCAGACCCATCAAGCTGCCTGGCCTGAGATGGGGGAGAGCTGGTCACAAAACTGTCAGGGTGCTTGTCCAGGAGAAGCAAGAATGAGTGCTGGGAAGGCATTCTTGCCATTGATAGGCCACACCTATCAATCTTCCTGGGACAGCTAAATTATGCAACCGAGTAAGAGAGATGGTATGTCCAATAAAGGAAAGTATATGGATTCTGGACAGAAGGAGGAGGTATCTGTGGCTGTGATGGTCCTAAAGATGAAAAGGTGGGGAAACAGAAAGTGATAGGAAAGTTAAAAACCCAGGAAGGGAGGTCTGGAGACAGCTGGACAAATAGGTTCTTTCTTGATGGGATGTTCTCTATCTTCCTGAGCATCATGATCAAATTTAAAGTGATGAATAGGCAGATAGCGGTGGTGCTTGGTTAAAGGCAAAGTGATTTTTGGATTAGGGCATCTCAACTAGACTGAAAGAGGAGGGTTCCTATTTAGGGGCAAGATGAGAAAAACAATGGGCAAAGAACCATAATTTCTCACTGTAATCCCCTGGTTCCAATGTAGATACCAGAGCATCTGAATTTAGCCACTGCATTTAAATTGGATATCCATTGGAGAGCAAGAATGAAAGAAATGCATACCCATAGGTACAATGAGCTGGCTCATTTCCGTTCTTTTTCACTATTTCAATCATGGCCTAGTCTCACCTGGAATTTCCATTTCGCATCAGTAGAATATTTATTCACAGTTTTTGATGTACTTTTTCCCCTAGGTTTTGAGTCTTGTATAAGATGGCAGATCTTCAAAGTCATTTGCAGACTACTTTTTTCATATCTTAGATATCTCTTTCTCATTTGAGAGAGAGAGTGATCTAAAATGTACTTAGAGTTTATCAGAAGAAGGCTCCATTTGCCCTTCCAACTTCCCTGCTCTTGGCTCCAACTTTCTTCTATTCCCAGCTAAGCAGAAAAAGAACAGATTTTTTTTTTTTTTTTTTTTTTTTAAAACACAGTAGCACAATGCTGCCGATCTGCATGAAAACCCTTGGCTTTCTTTTCCCAATCAGGAGAAAGTAATTTTCCTTTCACTCACCTGACTAACTTGTTCAGAGCATCTCCTCCCCACCCTTTTCTCATATCTTGCTGCTAAGTATTTGCCAATTCATTTGCATTTCAATGGTTCCTTAGCAACTGTCATGCCCTCAGGATTAGGTACAAAGCTACTCTCTGACACAGACTGCCAGGGCTACATCGCCCTCTTTTATGGTGCCTGAGTTACCAAACCAAGCCCTGCCTAGACATGAAGCACATTTACTAACAGCATCACATGGGTTCTGAATTATAATGCCATTACTCCCTGCCTTATCTGAGCATGCAGACTTCTGAGCAACCCTCGCACTGAAATGCCCCAGATAATCCAATGGTTCCTGAAAGCTGCCCTCTGATATGTTTTCAGAAAGAGAGTCACAGATCTCAGCATTGGAAGAGAGTCCTGTCTTCCGACAGGCAGCGAATTAGGTCCATTTAATGGATGTGGCAGCTGAGGTTCACTAAGGAGGAATGACTACCACAAGATCAGGCAGGCAATTGGAACATGCCAAGGAGAGATGAGAGCTCAGGGCACTGCTGCTTCCTAGTCCTTGCTCACATACTGCATCCTGCCAAGAGAGACCCATTTGTCAACTATTGTGAGCTTTCAACATAATGGAAGTTTTAACATAGGTATGTGACTCTGTTGATCTGAGGTCCTAGGAGATAAATCTTCTCACCCAACCAGAGCACAAGAGTAACTGCCCAAGTGAGTATGCAAATATGTATATCACCTGGTTTCTCTGGTTTTGGCAGTTAACATTCTTTCCATTCATGGGCTTGAAGTGCACGGGAGGAGTGTGTGTGTGTGTGTGTGTGTGTATGTGTATTTATGCAGATGATGTAGACAGACAGTGACACTGGACCATTTAGCAAATTAGAATATTCTGCCCTGAGTAGGTGGTGCTGCTTCTTTAACAGCACCAGGCCTCCACCACCAGGGCTCACTGGCATAGAACAGCCTGGCAAATGGAAGATGCTATTCAGGAAAGGACAATGAGAACAACGCTCATTCTACAGGAGGACTGACCTTTGCAACTCCCACTTCACGTTGTTATTAAATATCTGGGAAAAGACTGAGAGAACAATTATAGTATTGTCATAATGTATCAGCGTACAAAGCAAGTGTTTCCAAGGAGGCTCTGGTTCAGCTGAGCTTGACAAAGCCGGGGACTCAGCTATAGCACTTACTAATTTAGAAGTTGTCTTCATTACTTACACCAGCTGAAAACTCCGAGTGTTTTTGGTGCAGTTCTGCCATGGTGGACCCCAGATAGGAACAGAAAGATAAGATGTTGGGAGCAAAGGGTGAGAGTCTTTGGGTTTCTATGTGTCTCTCTGCTAGGCTTGAGTGTGCAGTCCTAGTTGCAGCCATCTCTCTCTCTATATTTAGCCTAAGCTTAGCAGGGTACTGGTCCTCAGGGGTCCTCCTGAGCATTTGCTGAGTTGAGTTGGGTTAAAGGCTTTCATAGAAGGGAGAGTGAGCGACTGCTTTTCCCCAGAAGGGGAGTCCCATAAAGGACTGTGAGGGCTCGTGTGGCCCCTCCCCCTTTCCCACATTCCCAGCTGATCTCCCATTTCCCACCTAGACATGCCCACAACACCCTCTGCACAGGTTAGCCTCCCAGGTGAGAATTCCACTCTCAGGTCTGGGGGCTGGGGCTGTGGTGTCCAGGTTCTCACTATCACAGAGTTCTTGCAGCTAAACCAGCATTTCTCAACCTTATTCCTTATTCTCATAGTTGCCCCCACTAAGAAGGTTTTTTTTTTTTTTTTTGTCTTGCTCTCTCCCCAGGCTGGAGTGCAAGGGTGCGATCTCAGCTCACTGCAAACTCTGCCTCCCAAGTTCAAGCAGTCCTCTGGCTTCAGCCTCCCAAGTAGCTGGGATTATAGGCGAGCACCACCACAGCCGGCTAATTTTTGTATTTTTAGTAGAGACCGAGTTTCACCATGTTGGCCAGGCTGGTCTTGAACTCCTGACTTCAGGTGATCCACCTGCCTCTGCCTCCCAAAGTGCAGGGATTACAGGTATGAGCCAATGCGCCTGGCCTAAGAAGCTCTTTTAAGATAATCTTTTTTCCTGACCACCTCACACCCTGTGAATGTTAATAGCACAGATATTGTGGACATCTGTTCATGTACTGAGGCCCTTTGGTGGGCCACAAACCGTTATAAGATCTAAGACTTTTTAGTCTTCCTCTTTGCCAAGAATCAGTTTTCACCTTTGCTGAGAATGCATGATCTAAACACAATAAGCCTGGCAGTGACTTAGTGGGCCCTCAGCTGAGTTAGAGCTCAGCTTTGCACCATCTATCTTTTCCAAATCAGTTTTACCCAGTATGGCCCTAAACAGTGGGAAAGGATGTCCACCTTAGCTGGTCCAGGAGGCCCCCTATTGAGCAGGTATTAGCCCTGCTGTTAGATTTCCTAGGGAGATCCAGGAGGACCCAGTGAAGGACTAGAGCACAGGAGTAACTCAGAAGCCTTGGGCAAGAGTGACTTGCCAGTAGGTGTGGAAGCATTTCAGGATTTTAACAAGTACGGCTATGCCAGTGCCTACTCACTGAATGTCTGCCCTGACTTCAAGGGATGTGAAAATAGTTACTTGAGTTGGGGTCCATTTTTGGAAAAAAAAATAAGCTTTCTTGAAGCATAATTTACATATAATAGGTTTTAGAGGTACAGTTCCGTGAGGGTTCACAAATGAGTGTGGTCGTGTAGCCACCCTACACACCTGATGTAGATTGTTCTCATCACCCTCGTGTCCCTTCACTGTCATGTGCCTCCCTTCGCTGCTGACCCTTGGCAACCACTGATAGAATTTCTGGTTCTATTGTTTTGCTTTTCTAAAAGCTCATAGAAATGGAATCGTAGAGTATGTACTCTTATTTGTTTGGCTTCTTTCACTTAGCATAAGTATTTGAGATTCATCCATTTTGTGGCATATGTTATACTTTCTTTTTATTGCTGAGTAGTATTCCATTGCACAGATATATCACAATTGGTTTATCCATTTCACAGTTGGTGGACATTTGCTTATAGTTTTTGGCTTTTATAATTAAAGCTACTGTGAATATTTGAGAATGTGTGTTCATGTGAACACAAAATGAAAAATAGGTGTTCATTTTGTTTGGGGAAATAGCTGGATAATATGGTAAGTGTAAGGTTAACTTGGTAAGATACTGCCAGTCTGTTTTCCAAAGTGGCTGAAGTGTCTTGCATTTCCTCCAGGAGTGTGTGAGACCCCAGTTGTTCCACATCCTCACCAGCAGTTGGTATTGTCAGTCTTTAAATTTTAAGCACCATGGTGGGTGTCTCATGGCATCTCATTGTTTGTTTTCATTTCCATTTCCCTAATGTGCTTTTCATGTGTTTATTAGCCACTCATATATATTCTCTGATGAAATGGATGTTTAGATATGTGTGCATTTTTTTTTGTTGAGTTTTCTGTTTGGGGTCTGCTCTCAACATGGTTGTCTGGAGGTGACAGAGTGACCCCACTCACACTACTTCCAGACAATTTGGGTTGCCCTGTTGTGCCGAGAAGACCTAATTTGTACCTGTGCTGGGTGGGTCTCATTCCTGGAAGTGGGGAAGGATTGGCCATGATCTTCTCAGCATGGATGGTGGTTTATGATCAGGGAAGAAATATGCCCCCAAACAGGGGCCAGGACTTCAGAAAGTGGGCTTTTGTTAGGGGAGAGTGTGAGCCTCAGCAGGAAGCCATAATTCACATGACCTGGGATTGTGCTACTCTGTGTTTATTTCCCATACATTCCCTCCAGTTCCAATCTCATCTCCATCACACTCCTTAGTAGGAAGGAAGGGCATGCTCCTGCCTCTACCTGGCATTGCAGGAGCAGCTGTACCTCCGTGGTGGTGGCAGCAGAAATCAGCTAGAAATTCCCAAGGGTCCTGCTTCTCCAGGGACAGGTATCTTTTGGTTTTGGGCTTTCTTTTAGAGAAGAAAAGTATAATTTTTCCGCACAGATTGTCCTGTGAATGGTGGTCTGAAACCGTGCACAGGAAGCACCCCCTAGCCCAGCCCTGGACTCTCAGGACTGGGCCCATTTGATAGGACACTGTGAGTGTCCCAGGCTGTTCATCATCTTTTTCTCAGCTGCTCCGACTCCCAAGACGTTTCCAGCTTTTCTGGTTCTTGTTGCATTCAAGCCATAGAGAATGCCTTTGGCTCATTTCTTAGCTTTCAATGACAGTCTCAGGATTCTACAGGCTTTCCAACACTGGGGATGATGTAGGCACTTCAGCCATGTTTGCTGTTATTTGCATGATGACAATCAGTGATCACAGTAATCATGGGGGAGGTGACACATGACAAGGATGCAAACAAAGGCTGCAGTGGAGCTATCAAGGCCCATCAGCTGGGCCCTGTGTCACTTCCCACAAGCACCTTTTATGCTCAAAAGCAAAGATGCAGCTGATGCTGATGCTGATGCTGCATCACTTCTGGCTCTGAGAAAAGCAGGCACCCCCACTGTCTGAGACTCCCTGAGGGCCCCCAGAGTCTACTCCAGGGCCTGGCACAGAGTACGCACTTAGTAAATGATGGATGAATGGGCTGAACTCCTGTCACACTGCCCAGGATCACTCAGGGAGAGGCCGATGCGCATGCCACCGTGGCAAGAAAACCAGGCACTTGTAGCAAACAGAAGCAATGGAAGCATAGGAAACCTGAATGTCTGGTTGTGGAGATCAGACTGATATACCTGCTGCTGGATGGAGATACCTGAAGATGGTTCAGGCAAGGAATCTGTCATTGAAGAGACTTTTTGCTAGTGTATACTTATGGGTAAGCTGGGCCTGAACATGTAGAAGGGAGAGTGATGAGGATGCATATCATGAGTGAGAAGTAGCTGAAGCAGAGGCAAGGAGAAGGGAAAGAAAAGGTACCTGGAATAGCAATTACATTCAAGTAAGTGCTCGGTGATATAGCCAGGGGCTCGGTGATGTAGGAGGTCAGGGGACAGATAGTTTAGAGTGGGCTATGGTAACCAGGATGGCTTCCTGGAGGAGGAGGTACCTATTGAACGTATAGTGGATTGATGCTGATAGAGAAGGCAGGGCATAGGAATTCTCTTCTCAACAGGCTTCCCTGCCCTCGGCCAGAATCATCAGAAACGGGGAACCTGCAGAAAAGCCTTCTTCAGTGACTTGTGTCTCTCTGTCTTGGACTTCCTGGCTCCAGAAAGCCCAGGAGGTGTTCCTGTGAGGGAAGGCTCTGCATCTTGTTGCGTCCCAAGTCCCAGGGTCCAGTTGCCATTGCAGACAAAGCTTCATTCAGAGGAAAGCAAGGTGCATCTTGTGGTGGTCTGGACCAGCTTTCCACAGACTGTCTTCTTTGGTGTCACCACTTGGTGTGTGGCCTTTGGGCCAGGGCTTGGGTTCCCATGGGAGCTTGTTAGAAATGCAGACCCTCAGGCCTTACCTCAAAACAACTAAATTCAGCTGTGCCTGGATCGAGAGTCCCAGTCTCTAAACTTCTGCATCAGGGAAGCAGCCTCTTTAAATAAATTAACAAACTTATTTTGAGCATTTTTTTTAAAAGAACTATCCTAGATTAAAGAATACTTAAGATTCATGACAAGGTAATGTAACAAATCCTATACTAAGAAATTGCTTTAAAGGATATGATTTGGACAACAAACAAAATTGGAATACAGCCTTCCAAAATTCAAGGAGTGGGTCTCCTTAGATGAAAGTAGGATAACAAAATGTTAATATTTCCAAATTTGTAACTGCACTGTGGTCAAATAAGAGAATATTCTTGTTCTTAGGAAACAAATATTGAGGAATTAAGGAGCAAATGGCCATGATGTATGCAACCTGCTCTCAGAGGGCTCAAGGAGGAAAATAAACAAATAAATGTGTGTATATAATATAATAAATGTGTATATAATAAAATATATACGTAATATCATATTATGATATATCCTATTGTACCATAAAATATATGCAGTGGCGAGAGAGAAGATGAAAAAGCAAATGTGGCAAAATATTAAAAATTGGTGAATCAGGGTAAAAGGAATATGGGGGTTTCTGGTCCCATTCATGCAACTTTCTTGTGTGATTGCTATTTCTTTAAAATAAAAAGTTTAAGAAAACAGTGTGCCTTGTTTCAAAGTTTGATGGATGCTGCAAGTTGCCCTCTAAAAAGGCTGAACCAATTTATATTCCCACAATGCGGTGGAGGGTTGGTGCAGCTGTTTAATGTAGCTATTTTTATTCAGCTATTTTGATACCAGGGACTTTCTTTGATGGGGTCATATATCAGTTTTGACCTGGGGACATTTTGTTTTTTTTTCCAAATTTATTATGAATATTTCCAAAAGTACAGAAAAGTCAAAAGTATGCTGCAGTGAACACCCATGCCACAGCCCCTGCCCCTAGTTTCAACAGTTGTTATTGTGCCATATTTATTTATCAGTACACATTTGTTTTTTGGGGGGCATGGAAATTGGGATGCAGAAAGATTAAGTAACCACCAAAGGTAAATGCTGGGGCCACACGCTGTGTCCTCTGCACGTTGTCCTTCTGCCTCTGAGGTGCTTCTGAATGACTTCCTGAACAGATAGAATGGCTTTTTTTCTTTTTTCTTTTTTCTTTTTTTTTTTTTTTTTGTGAGACAGAGTCTTGCTCTGTCGCCCAAGCTGCAGTGCAGTGGTATGATCTCGGCTCACTGCAATCTCCACCTCTTGGGTTCAAGCGATTCTCATGCCTCAGCCTCCCGAGTAGCTGGGATTATAGGCACACACCACCACAGCCAGCTAATTTTTTTTTTTTTTGTATTTTTAGTAGAGAAGGGGTTTCACCATGTTGGCCAGGCTGGTTTCGAACTCCTGACCTCAAATGCTCCGCCCACCTCGCCTCCCAAAGTGCTGGGATTACAGGTGTGAGCCACTGTGCCCGGCTGGATTTTTTTTGCTGAAGCAGTTGAGTGTTAGATTCAGACAGGTCTGGATTTGAATTCCACCTCTGACATTGAACAAACTATATAACCTCCCAGTTATGGCCTCTATGTGTTCATCCCTTAAGTGGGGATGGTGGTACTCACCTCACATGATCGTTATGAGATAAATGAGATAAGGTGTTTAAAGCCTGTGGTAGTTATTAGTATTGTCATTTCTTCTGTATCTCTCTTTTCATTTGAAACAGATTCCCAGGCACCCTCCTCTGGGAAAACTGATCCCTAAATCGTTCTTCCGCTTGCCAGTACCTTGTCTGGCCCATCTATTGCCGGTGTGTAGTCCTTGCCTACTCCCGTAGACTTGGAGGGCCAATGTTCCAAGCGGCTTAGAAAAGCTGATATTCGGGCATGTGTGCTGGGGCGATGTTCAGTAACCTGACATGACATATCATGGCCAAGAGTCACAGGCGTCCCAGTGGTTAGGCAGCAGGGCTTTCCGGGGCACTCACCCTCAGTATGAGCCGGTCTGGACGAATTCCCAGCAGACCCAGCAGAGCAAGGAAAGGGCCTGTGGACCACTGCTGCCTTCTCTGCCTTCTCCAGGACTTCCTCCCATCTTACCAGGATTCCAGTTTGTGGGGAACGGGAGGAACAGGGACTAGGGTAAGATGAAGGAGGCAGTCACTTGGAGCAAAGTTTAAGGGGGCACCAAAGATTAATCAAGATAAGTAATATTTGACTGTAGTATTTTTTTTTTTTAATCAAATTCTGTAAACCATGGACTATGGGCTGCCTGTTTTTGTAAACAGAAATAAAGGCCGGGCGCGGTGGCTCAAGCCTGTAATCCCAGCACTTTGGGAGGCCAAGGTGGGCGGATCACGACATCAGGAGTTCGAGACCATCCTGGCCGACATAGTGAAACCCTGTCTCTACTAAAAATACAAAAAAATTAGCAGGGCGTGGTGGCAGGCGCCTGTAGTCCCAGCTACTCGGGAGGCTGAGGCAGGAGAATGGCGTGAACCCGGGAGGCAGAGCTTGCAGTGAGCTGAGATGGTGCCACTGCACTCCAGCCTGGGGGACAGAGCCAGACTCTGCCTAAAAAAAAAAAATATATATATATATATATATAAAGTTTAAAAATAAAGTTTGAAGGCCCCAGTCAGCCCATTCCCCTCTCTGTGGCCCCAGGAATTGGGAGGCACTGGACAGTGCACTCACTGACATTTTCTCTCCTCTGTAGAACAATGTCAGTATTGCCTGCAATTCTAGTCAGCACAGCTCCTTCACCGTTTAAAGGGCTGGGTGCCATGGCTCTCCCAGCACCTGGTTCCCAGGCTTCTGGCCAGTGTGGCAGAGCTGAGGCCACGTGGAGGGCTGGAAGTGGGTGGCACACTTCCCTGTCCTGGCAGAGGAGTGCACATGGAGCTCTGTAGTTTTTGGCCCCACCATGGCCTTAGACCTGAAGGTATGAATCCATGCAAGAGGCTGCTATTGGGAGTCAGAGAACTGGCTCAAATTTACCAGCTGTGTGACCTTGGAAAGCCACCTAATCTCTCTGAAGCTCAGTTTCATTACCTGTCCATTGGGGATGATGTGGTCCAACCTCTTTCCCTTTGAGCTCTTCAGTAAGAGGTTGTTGAGTAGGAATCAGAGCCCATGTATGGGAAATGCTTCGTAAACTGGGATGTGCTCTGGAAACACAAGCTGTTCTTATAATGGTGGTTACGATTGATTCTGGTGGACAGCTCCTGGCCCAAGCCTGGTGGAATGGTCATCCATAGAGAGAAATCAGATCCAGTATCCCAAGCCCCTGCCCAGGGGGGGAAAGTGCAATGACCGGCGGTCGGGAGAACTGTCTGCCACATGCAGCCAGGTTCACAGACACCTCTTGAGGTCCTGTGCCTATGTTCCTACCCACTCTTCAAACAGGTGGCTTCTTAATGCTTTTTCCCCACCCCATTCCTGGCTCAGCTTGTGGAGTTCTCCATTCCACTGACTTTCCTAAGAGCCATGTGGAGAGGAAGACGTGAAGAGGGAAGGCATGTTCAGGTACCAGGATAGGCCCCTTAGGTGACCATCTCAGACTCCTAGGTGATTGTAAGGCAATGACTGGGGAATTCACTTTCTCTACCCCACTTTCATTTGACCCTTCATTCAACAAGAAGAGAAACCTACAGCCAGCTCTTGGATAATGAGGTTGAAAGTCCTTGGAACCCTGTTTAGGAGGCTGACAGGCAGGCAGCCTCCTTGGCTTAGGATGTACAACCTTATGGTATGTCCATGCTGCTGGGGACAGTCATAGTGTCTCTTTGTAAAATTTTATTTGTCCATAAGTAATTGGGGTACAGGTGGTATTTGATTACATGGGTAAGTTCTTCAGTGGCGATTTGTGAGATTTTGGTGCACCCATCACCCAAGCAGTATACACTGCACCATATTTGTAGTCTTTTATCCCTTGCCCGCCTCCAACTCTTCCCTCTCTTACCCCCAAGTCCCCAAAGTCCATTGAATCCTTGTTATGCCTTTGCATCCTCATAGCTTAGCTCCCACATATCAGTTTCCATTCCTGAGTTACTTCACTTAGAATAATAGTCTCCAGTCCCATCCAGATCACTGCAAATGCCATTAATTCATTCCTTTTTATGGCTGAGTAGTATTTCATATTCTATCCTATATACTATATATATATCACAGTTTCTTTATCCACTCCTTGATTGGTGGACATTTGGGTTGGTTCCATGATTTTGGAATTCTGAATTGTGCTGCTATAAACATGCATGTTCAAGTATTTCTTTCAAATAATGACTTTTCTCTCTGGGTCTCTTGGGAGCCCTCCAAGCATCTGGCCCCTCCCCTTTCAGGACTGCGTTTCGGGGTGAGCAGGGAAGATGAACCGAGGTTGAGGGCAGCCTGGCTGGAAACAGGAGGTGGAGGTAGGAGGTGGGAGCTGATGCAATCTTCAGACTACAATGAGAAGCTTAGTAGCCAGTTTATGAGTGAAGGGGGCCATTTAGGCAGCATAGAAAGGGGTCTAAACATGAGTTATAAGACAAGATAATGTTTTGGCAGGTGGGATTTTTGCTGTATGCAGAGGTGAACTTCTGAGCATAGAGAAATGGACGTTAGGTAGGCATAAACACACCTCTGTCTCATCACTGTCACTTCCATAATCAGTCGGAGCTTCTGTTTGATGTGTGTCCTCCCTCTCCCTATGCCCTGGGGGATGGCAGCCTCCCGTTTGTATATAGATGTCTTTCACGGGGCCAGCAGGCACTATGGGTTCCCTGCTAGTGAATTCCCATTTCCTATGAGGGAGGCAGAAAGGTGCCCATGTGGTGATCTCCCAGACCAGGTTCCCATATCCACTTGACCAGTCTGTAGGTGTAAGCCTTGGAAGTAGCTCCTCTATAAAATGAGAATGAATCATATCCCATTATAGGGGCTTTGGAATTAGCAAATGAGATAACACAGATGGATTGCCTGGTACAGACAAAGCTTGGTATGTAGCAGACACTCAATAAATGTTTCCTCCCTTCTCTGTGCCTCTTCTCTTCCTTCTCAATGCAGCAGTGTGGGATTCTGCTCAGAGCAGCTGAGTCCCTACCATGCATATCCCTGTGCCTCCCCAGGCCGCTCAGACACTGCCCTTGCAGCTTCTTTTTGTGGGAAAGGTAGTTGCCCTTGGATCTTGTGTTCCCGCAGCCAAAGCTTCTCTCACTTTTGTCTGCCTGGGAGGCCTCTGTTGCCTTCTTTTCTAGCCCGGTCTTGCCTACAGATGCCCCATCCCATACTTCTTGCTATTCTGCCTTGCTTGGGTGGGCCCAGCTCAGGGGACACATGGACACCTGTCATGCCAATTTCTGATTTAGTCAGTGTCAGCTAATTGCTGTAACACCTGATTCCAAATTTTTTAGCCCACAAGATAAAAGTTTATTTCTCACTCATATCACAGTCTGGTGAGGCCCGTGGTGGGGTTCTGTCCCCTTCCCCTCCCCTCACTCACCCCTCCTGTCATTCAGGGACCCATACTGGTAGACCCTGTTGATGAATGCTGACAGAGGAAAAGGCACATTTACTCTTACCTTCCTACCTATCTCAGCCTGGGAGAGAAACATCACTCCCTCTTTCTTCCACTCCATTGGCAAAGACTACTCTCATGGTCCCACCTGGACCAAGCTGAGAAATGGAGGAGCCTCCATGTCTGGGAAAAGCAGGTTTAGAGAGCACTTAGCAGTATCCCTGCAGGAAAACCACAGCCTCTCCATAGTCTAGGCATGGAGGCAAATGCTTCTCTGCCCCTAAGGGAGGCCTCTCTACCAGAGGGCTCAGAAAATTCCTTCCTCCCTTCTTTCTTCCCTCCCTTGCTTCCAGTGTTTACAGAATACCCCCTTGGGCCAGAAACTGGCTGCCTTTATGAAGAGAAGAATCAGGGGGAAGAGATGCTTAAAGGTAACTTTTTAGCCTCCAGAGGCTGGGCCGTCTAATCACAGGCACAAAACTATTAATATTATTCCATGCAGAGACAAGCAGCCAGAATAATTAGAGCTCAAGCAATTCTTTCACAGCAAGTTCTTGATGTTTTATTTTATTTTATTTTGTATTTATCTGTGTTTGTCTGGGTTACCTACAGTGCACACTCCCACCACTCGGCCCCAAGCTGCCTTCTCTTTTCTTGAAACTCTCCATGCTTCCTCCTGCCCCAGAACATTTGCACCTGCTGTTCCCAATGCTGGTCAAAAGAAACAAAAACCAGATAAGCTTTAAAAGGGAGAAAGGATTTTTATTAGTCAGAGTTTTCCAGAGAAACAGAACCAATAGGATATTTATTTATTTACTGAAGATTTATTATGAAGAATTGGCTCACATAATTTTGAAGGCAGGCAAGTCTCAGGATCTGCAGGGTGAATTGGCAAGCTGGAGACCCAGGAGAGCTGATGGGTAGTTCCAGTCCACATCTGAGGGCCTGAGAATCATGAGTGCTAATGGTGTAGTTCTGTCTGAAGGAAGGCAGGCTAAAGACCCAGGAAGAGCCAATGTTTCAGTTTGAATCCAAAGGTAGGAAAAAAGCTGACGTCCCAGCCCAAAGGCATATTCTGGGGAAGGTCAGCCTTTTTGTTCTTTTCAAGCCTTCAACTGATTGGATGTGGCCCACCCACATTAAGGGGAAACAATTGGCTTTGCCCAGTCCACTCATTGAAATGTTAGTCTCATCCAAAAATACCCTCATGGAAGCACACAGAGTAATGTTTGGCAGTTACTTGAGCGACCGTGTTCCAGTCATGTTGACACACAAAATTAACCATCACAGGATTTTTAAAGTTAAGGAAAAAATATTAGAATTAAGAATCTGTAAAAATAAAAATGATAATAAAATGGTAAAAAAAATACCCAGGCAATTAATTGTTCAAAGGAATTAGCCAGTAAAGTGAAAAAGTTAGGGTAAAGATAAAAGGTGCATGGGGTGGGGAGACAGAATTAGTGGTGAAAAAAGAATAAACCCATATGGACAAGGTAAAACATGAAATCCAGAAACCTAAAATACTCAAAGGCTAGATTGTATAATAAAGAAGAAAAATTCAGAAGAAAACACTCCCAGACCGTAGGCGATGAAGGGTAGAAGCCTGGCTCTGATGTTCAAGGAGGACTCCTATGTCTTTCTCTGCTGATTCTTGGGTGTGAAAAGATCTAATACAAACAGAAACCTGTTTGGGAATGGTGACACTGGGAGGCTGGGGGAGCCTGTGCTGTTGTGATGCCTTTGGGATACAGCCCTTCTCAAATCTCCCTTTTTTCCAACCTGGGTTTGGTCCAGTTGTTGGCGGAAAAGAGATTAGGGAGGTCGGAGCTTGAGGTCACACACCAAGTGGGTTAACAGCAGAGTGGCCCTTCCCGGACAGTTTCATCCAGGAGAACTTTGGTTAAACGCAAAGTGAAAGACAATGTTGAAAAGGAGGAGGAGGAAGGGAGCTCCCCATAAGTCCTTGTGCTGCCTGAGATGAGTATAGGAGGTAGGAGATATCCCTGCTTCATATCTAATGCTGGGGATGTGTTCCAGCTGTAATGGAGTGCCATAGCTGGCAAAGACATCCCCCTTCCCTCTGCTTGCCCACTGCCTGGGACCCAGCTTTAGGCCCTATGGCTCCTGGGGTCCTATCTGTCATGCTGCTACACTCGCTGTGCCCCGTGTTGCTGTGTCTGAGCAGTGACTCAGCACAGTAGCTGCTGTCCAGGCATGGTCAAACTCCACACACCACTCCCCAGCCTAAGCTTCCTGGGCCCCTGGCCTCTCTCAACTCCCGTGATCAACCACCGTTCACTCAGATTTGGCCATGAGTGAGCAGAGCTGTTATAGGCTGATGTGGTATGCAGGGTGATGGGGGCACTAACCAACATATATTTATTTATTTTTCATTCCCATTGCAAAAAGGAATCACTTCCTAAAGTCAGGAAGTTGCCTAAACATTTTTGAGGAATGCCCACAATTCTTATTTAACATACTGCTTAAAGTTGTAGAATATAGTTCTGTTCTATCGGTGAGCAAAGACCACTCCAAGCCCTCCCTGGAGAGGCTTGCTCTATGCACCATACTGCACCAAAGTGCTTTCTGTTCGTCTTTTGCCTCATTTTGCAAAGATGACAGATCTAAGTTACATTAGAGACCCTTCTATTTTAAAATAGCATTCTGTTGCAGTTAAATTTAAATTTTTTTCTGGTCACCTTGGAAGAGATTTGTGTCTTTCTCAGAAATGCTGGGATTGCTTGTGGGAGTTGGGGTAGCAGATTGTAGCTTTGGCTTGGCACAAACGAACCCAGGCAGTTCACACAGGGATCAGGTGTGGGTGACTGGCAAGGCCTGCAACCTTGCCTCAGATCTGGTGAAAAGGGAGGCAGAAGTGATTTTCCTATTTGTAAAATGGAAATGATAATGCTTAGCCTTTGGAGTTGTCGCGAAGGGTACGTGACCCCTCAGGACCACAGGACTACAGGACCACCCAGTCTACTCATTCCCTGCACATTCCAAGAGCCCAGACCCTGGTTTAAAAGCTCCACTGGCTTTCCCTTGGGCCTGAGGCCTCTCAGATAATTGCTTTTGCTTAAAAGCCATTAAATCACTCAGAAGAAGGTGTGAACTTGAGTAACGACTCAACTGCCTCCTTAATGGAGGAAGTCAGTTTAGAGAGAAGCCCTTTCTAGGTAGAACTAGCTTAGCTGGCAGATCGCAGGAGCAGTGGACAGTGAAGACAGAAGGACAGGAGAAAGAGGGAGGTGACAATGAGGGGAGCAAAGTCCATGTCATCGTGGTCCCCTCAGTTGCTCTCATTCCCACACCCTAATGTCTGCCAGGGGTCATGCTGAAACAGATCACACAAACTCTTAAAGTTTAAGGTCTGGGGGTCTTGGGGAAGGAAGGCCTGCCTGGTGAGCACCTGCCTCCCCTCAGGCTCCGTAACAGGAAACTCTCATGTACCCCTCGCAACAACTCCAAAGGCTAAGCACTATCATTTCCATTTGACAGATAGGAAAACCAAGGCCCAGCTTGGCAGGGTAACACCAGAGTGTCTTCTAGGTCCAGCCAGGTTTCTTTCTACTCTTCCCATGAGGCAATTAGCCATGCAGATCTCAGTAAATATTCAGGAAGCTGGTAAGTTTTCCACTCTCCTTCGTACACGTGAAGATCCATGCTGATATCCACTCAGGAAATTGTCAATACAAGGAAATTTTATTGCCTAAAGTTAGAAGTCTGTGATAGCATCAGTTTCCATGGCAACAGGCTATGATGTCACAGATGCCTGCAACAGCAGAGTGAGAAGAAAGCAGGGAAATGGTGAGCCAAGGAGGGGAGGCTGTAAGACATGATCTATTAGCACAGATGCGGAAGGCCTTCCATCAGCCCTCCCCGTGCCCAGCATCTGCTGCTGCACAAAGGGAAGCACACTGACATTTGGAACAAATACATGGGTTTTATGAACCATGAATGCTTCAGCTTGCAAACTTAGAATAATCAAAAACAAATACGATTTCTCTGAGTTTTCTCTGAATGTTTATAAAAAGGATAATGCCTTTTTTTTTTTTTTTTTGGTAATCCTAGCTCTTGCAATTGACTAAGTGGTAGTTTCTTGTGTGCCCAGCATGATGAGGCTGTTAATTCCCATTGATATGGCATGTCAGGGTGGAGATGACAATGAAGCGGAGCCTGTCGGGGCTGAAGTACTGGGAGGCATGTGGGTCCCTGGAAGGAGAATGGGAGGCAGAAACTCGATGTTGACTATGTTGGGCACAGTGCCAGTTGGTGCACACTGGGTTTGAAGGGCCTAGGTCTGGGTTCCTAGGGTGTGACGCACAGCAGCACATCACCAACTGATGACAGTACTTTTGCTAATTGGAATCCTTCTCATCACATTGCTCCCTGTTGTCAAAAGCAGAGGCCAGTTATATTTCTCAAAGATGCTACAGCAGATATCTCCCATCCAACAAGCTCTTTGGCGATGGGAACTTGCCAACCTAGAGTCTAACTTTCCTCCCCTTAAATATGGATTGGACTTGATGACTTGCTTGACCAGTAAAATGTGGCAGAGGTGATGGTCTGGGACTTTTAAAGCTAGGTCAGAAGGAGCCTCACAGCTTTTACCTGGATCTCTAGGGACTCCAGCTGTTAGAACGCTCACTCTGGGAACCTAGTTGCTATGTTGTAAGATGCATGGAGGGGCCGTGTATGGGTACTTCAATTGACAGCCCAAGGTGAGCTTCCAGCTGACGGCCAGCACCAACTGCCAGCCATGTGAGTGGACCATTTTGGCATCAAGCAGTAGTAGAGGCTTTGGATGACTGCAGTTCCTGCCAACATCTGACTGCAACCTCCTGAGCCACCCCAAGTGAGAACTATCCAGTTGGGCCCAGCCAACCTGCAGGACTATAAGAGCTAATAAAACATTACTGTCTCAAGCCAGTACATTTCGTGGGTAATTTGTTACACTCAATAGATAACGGGAACACAAGCAGTTCCTTGAATTTGCTATATAAGATAAAACCCAGACAGGTCCAGGGTCAGTGGTCACAGTCCTGGCATGTGACTGAAGACCTCTATAATGGGAAGGGGATGGCCAGTGCAGGCCTGCCTCTTGGTGAATCCTGCTCTAAAAATGGCAGGCTGGAGATGTTACGATCATCTGTCTGTCAGTTTTAGAAGCTTGGCAGTTGGTCTTCAGTTTGACGACATAAATGTCAATCAGGCCAGGTCTATTGTAGCGCTGATGGGATGGTTTTGAACCTAAGTGTCCAGAACTGTTCATTTCATCCGGTTGGGTTTAGCCAAGCATCCCAGCAATTGAGATTGAATGAGTGTCCCTTGCAGGGTTTCATCCAAGCCTGATAAAAATGCCAAAGAGGACAGAAGTAATATCCCACAGGGGATGCTGCTTCTGTTGGACCCTCTTTGGGTGCCATTTTTCTGCCAGCTGTGAATTCACCAGTTTGTACTTGCCCTGGCCTGCGGTTCTCCATATGGTCCATTTCAGCAAGTGCTTTGCTGAAATCTAGGTACACCATGATCTTGTGTCCTAGGGAAATTTTCAAGAAGGAAAGGGAGTAGGTTTGGTGCGGCTTATTACTCAACCCATGTTGCCTCTAGGAGCTTTCTATGCTTTCTCTGCATATTAGTATACTCTAATCTCCTTCATCCACCATGGTTTGGCTCATGGCATCCTTTCATGATCCTTTTCTTCCTGAAAGAAGGATTAAATTTCCCCCTCCCAGTTTTCTACTATCTTTCTCATCTTTTATCATTCCTTGAAGATGCCTTTCCTTTACCATACCTGCATTGTCTTTCTACATTTTGTTTCACTTCAGCTATCATCTATAAAAGGCAATTGAGGCCGGGTGTGGTGGCTCACGCCTGTAATCTCAGCACTTTGGGAGGCTGAGGCAGGTGGATCACGAGGTCAGGAGTTTGAGACCAGCCTGGCCAATACAGTGAAACCCCGTCTCTACTAAAAATACAACAAAAAAAAAATCAGCCAAGTGTGGTGGTGCATACCTGTAATCCCAGCTACTCTGGAGGCTGAGGCAGGAGAATTGCTTGAATCCGGGAGGTGGAGGTTGCAGTGAGCTGAGATTGTGCCACTGCACTCCAGCCTGGATGACAGAGTGAGATTCCGTCTCAAAAAAAAAAAGCAATTGAAAATGTTTTTTAGATGCTGAGCTAAGAGCTAGTAGACAGTTAGGAAGTTCTTCCTGTTATCTGCTTGATGTCTAGCCTACACCAGTCCAGATGCATTGCTGTCTTTTCCAGTTTGTCTTTCCCATCATCATATGGGGGAAGATATGGGCCTCTCCTTAGCAGTTCTGCTTTGCATACAATCGATGGATCTTGCTGTGTCCTTCATTTGCCTTCTCTGGTTGTGAATAAATAACCCCCAGTTCCTTGTACATTTCTTCACCATTCCTGTTTTTCAGGGCCCTAATCAGTTTTATTTCATTCTCCACTATAAATGATTTTTAAAGCCCCTTGGAAATATAAAGGTTGTCTAAATAATAAATCATCATTTTGGCAAATGATACCGAGACATTGAGAGAGATAAAATTAATCACCCCCTTGTAGCTATATAGCAGCTTTTCCACAGGGCGTACAAAGTAGTTTATAGAGCTCATAGTTAATTCTTGTCCCGTTCCCGAGGGAAGAGGGTAAGAGTCATCTTTCTGTTTTGTAGGGGGAAAGGCCAGGGTGGCATAGGTGACTTCTTATTCAGCGTGCCCTGGTGAGCACGGTACACAGTGTGAAAGATGCTTCACCTCTCTTCTCTGAACATCTGACACAACATCCATGGGGTATTTTACCGCTTTTCAACCTGGATAGCATAGTGCATGCAATAGGTTCCCTGGGTGGCAGGGATCATTGGCCCCATCCTGCCTGTACAGGGCCTGGAATAATTTTCCCTCCAGTGAGTTCTCTGCTCAGAATGCTGCAGCATCTCCTGCATCAAGTACAAACACCACAGATTCCATTACTCAAGGAGCTTGCCCTTTCACGTGAGTCAACTCATGAATTATTATGCCCATTTTAAAGATGAGGAGATGGAGGTTTGTGGAACCTAAGTGGCTTACTTACAAATTCACACAATTACTATATGGTAATGCTGGGATCTGGCCAGGTTTCTCTAACGCCTTAGTCTAGTGCTTCTTCTTCTCTATAATCTAAGCTTCCCATTACAATTATTTTGGTTTTGAGTGACAAGAAACAAAATCAACAGATGTGTGCGCGTGCGCGCGCACACACACACACACACACACACACACACACACACACACATATACTCCTTATGGGCTTCTGTGATTGAAAGTACTGTGCAATACTAGTTTCGGGCATGACTGCATTTAAGATGCTATTGGGACTGTTCCTCTGTCTTCAGCCCCACTTCTTCTGGGTTAGCCTAAAGCTCTCCCATCATGGTCATCAGGTTTATGTTCTGACTACAGCAGAAACAGGGAGACTAATTTCTTGGTAGTTCCTGCACAAGTCCTGAGGGTCATTCTGATTGATCCCAGTTTCGGTGTGTAGCATGTTTAGTTCTCAACCAGTCCACATGTGTAGGGGCTAGAATTCACTGTTTGGCCTAGATTGCTCCTTCCACTGGGGAGCTGGGTTGGAGGCGGCACTTTAAAGGCAGAGACTGAGAATGGGGAGGGGTGAAATTGCAGATCAAGAGTACACAGTTAGGAAAAGTAGGGTGAGTGGGTGCTGGCTGGCAGAAACCGACCTGCAAAGCCTTTCATTCATACCCCCTGCATTGCCCGCCTCTCTGCCTGGCATCCTCATTGTCTTGCTGGGCTGCTCCTCAGATGGGCAATCCACTCTCCTCACCAGCATCTCTTTGCTTATGCTTTTTTTTCTGCCCTCACTTTTCACCCTTTCCATCTGAACCCTTCTGTACCCTTTGGCCTATTTCAAACTTTCCTGAACTGAGGAAGCCTTCTGGACTGCCTGGTCCACGGGTGGCTTCCTTCTTTGAGATCCTGCACTATGGACTCCTGCCTTCTCTTTTGTGGTGCCCCATTGAGGGAAGTTGGCCCATTGGATAGTTTCCACGAAGTAGGAATAAATGTGCAAAATTCACGTGTTTGGCATTTGGGGCTTTGGGTGAAGGGTTAGTGAAAATCACTGCAGCAAAGGATGTAGGTAAAACCAACACTGTGTGAGTAGGAACAAAAAAAGATCATGGAGTCTTAATAGACTTTGAATATATTGTAATGAGAAGTTTGGCATAGTTCTCACAGCTTCTCAAGTGGGATGAGAAAAAATGGAGCATTTTAGGCTGAGAGACTGTCCTTTTGCTCTTTTCGTGGTTAGTTAGAACTTTCTTGGATGCTAGACCCTAGTTGAGCCACTACACTTGAAAAATATGTGTTAATTCCTAGCATCTGCCTCGATCTGTCATTTTATAGATCAGGAACCTGGGATCCCAAGTGGCTGAATTACTGCCCCAGGGTCAGGCAGTGAGTTTGGGGCACAGCTAGAAGTGAAGATCCTACCTGATGCTCTGCCTAGTGCTATTTCCATTCTCTGCAGTTGATCAGGAGTGACTGGCAAGGATGGAGGATGGGGAATGGCCCTTTGAGGGACACTTGGGGATTGAAGGAGGCTGCAGGCCAGGGAAGGGGTCTAATGGTGCTTCCTAGAGATGCTCAGTGAAGTCCTGGGCATGTACGGGCACCAAATCAGGGCATAGACACCTGGATTGGTTTGGTGATGCTTCTCAAGTATGAGAAGTTCCTAGTTAAAAAGATGCCACCCCAAGATTTCCTGTATCTGCAGGGTCCCGTCCCTGGACGTGATAAAGGAGGAAGTCTGAGTGGCTGAGACATGAGCTGGAGGAGGCTGGCAGGGTTGGGGCCTTCTGATCACCCAGGTCATACCCTATTTTGAGAATGCTAACCAATTCCTGGGGCTCCTTCCTTCTCTGAGTAGATGAAGTACTGCTGTATAAATGCACTGTTTCTCAGACAGGATTTGAATAAAAGGAAAACTCTCATATGGAGTGTGCTATTTTTAAGAGGTACAAGTTAAGGAATAAAATTCTGTGAGACACACAATTATTTAGCTGTCTTTGTTTAGCAACATTCTTTTAATTAACCACCACTAGCATCTATTGAGATGCTGGGCAAGTGTGCTCTGCTCCAAGCTTGTTTTGGAGGGAGAAAAATAAATTCATGTTTTCAACCCAAATCATGGGAGTTTCCTCTCCAAGGTAAGACTTTGGGGGTGGGGGTGGTTGAGTGGAGGACTCTCTTTGTCCTGGGGCCATGAGGACCTATCAGGAGAAGGCAACTCGGTACCTCTCAAAAGCTGTCTTGCTGGTGGGCTTTTAGAACCCTGCGTCTCTGAGAAGGCATCCCCTCAATAATTCTTTCCTCCCCTTCACACCTTCCCCTCAATCCTTCTTAGAGCTTCTTTCTGTTTATCTTTGCAAAAAACTTTTAATTTTGAAATAATTGCAGACCTAGAGAAAAGTTTTAAGTATATTACAAACAACTCCAGTATATTCTTATTAAAGATTGAATTGTGTCCCCCTAAAAAGGTATGTTAAAATCTTAATCTCCAGAACTTCAGAATGTGCCCTTATTTGGAAATAGGGTCCATGCAGAATAAGCAGTTAAATTAAGATGAGGTCATACTGGAATAGGATAGGTCCCTATTCCAGCATGACTGGTGTCCTTGTAAAAAGGGGAAATTTGGACACAGACATGCACACAGGGAGCGTGCCATGAGAACATGACAGCAGAGATCAGAGTGATGTGTCTGTGAGCCAAAGAACACCAAAGATTGCCAGCAAACCATCGGAAGCTACGAGAGAGGCCTGGAACAGATTCTGCCTCACAGCCCTCAGAAAGAACCAACCCTGCCAACACCATCATTTCAGATTTCTGCCTCCAGAACTGTGAGATAAGTCTCTGCTGTGAAAGTCACCAGTTGGTGGTACTTTGTTACAGCAGCCCCGGGAAGCTAATACAGCCCTTCACCTGCATTTCTCCAGCGTTAGCATTTTACCACATTGTGCTCATTCCTCCCCTGCACACATATGTGCCATATATATGTATAATTGTTCTTTTCAGAATCGATTGACAATAAGTTGCAGACATATGCCCATTTACTCCTAATTACTTCAGTGTCTGTTTCCTAAAAGCAATAAAAACTCCTAACCTAGCCACAGTACAATAATCAAAATCAGGGAATTAACACACATACGATACTATTATAGTGCTATCTCACCTGTAGCATGTCATATTTCACTAATTTTCCTATTGCCTTTATTGCAAAATGATATTTCTTCTGATCTCTTTTATCTTTAAAAATATTTTAAATTAAAATTTTAATTTTTATTAACATACGTGCACATTGTCCTGAGGATGGTGGGGGAGTTTTGCAGGGAGCTTTGGGGAATTTTGATCTGGAGATGGGGGTCTGGGCCGAGGAGCACGGCAGGTGAGGGAAGCACTCAGAGAAAGGCAGCATGGTTGAAGCCACTAGCAAAAAGCATGAGCTTTCCTCGGAAGGGGGTGCTTATTATTTTTTCCTCTCAAAAACGTAACACGTGTAGGAGAGTGTTCTGGGAGTCCTTGGCAGGCTGATGGGCATGACCGTGTTCAAGGGTTCCCTTCTGGCCTGACCTCTGTCTGGCCTTGGGCCACAGATGCAACCTTGCCCTCCCGGCTGGTGTCTGGTGGGCCATAAGATGCTGAAATGCCTTCTGCCCTGGAGAGTCTGACACCTTTGTCCTTGATACGAGAGTGCTACAGGCTGAATAAAGAAAGGGTAGAAGCCCTGGGTGATGAATGCCAAGTGGAAACCTCAGCAAGGGCCTTGAGGAAGGGATTTTAAACTCCTCCTACCCTCTGTCAGCTTTCTCTCCATTCTTGAAATGGACAATGACTTCCTACTGTCATGCAAACTCCCAGGAATATGTAGCTTCTAGCATCTTCCATCTAACCAGAGTGCTTCCCCTAAACCCTTCCAATAAAGAAATTCCAGAATAGTCTCTGGTGAGAAGATGAATCATAAGGGGGCCATTCATTAGTATAACTGGGACCCAGTGTCCTGCCCCTGGCAAATTGCTTCCCAGATTTCTGAAAACACTTGCAAGTGTGGCCTCTAACCTGTCCTGGAGCAGAGGAGGGCAGCTGGGAGGCCAGGAGTGGACCCACAGCAATACAGATTCCCAGAAAGGGAGCTGTGGCCTGTTGAGCAGGACTCTGATCCCACAATTCTAGAACAGCTGCCCAATCCCACAGCTGGGCAGACTTAGGAACCTGCAGATACTCTTGGGCCATGGCCTTTCACCCTTTCTCATCTGCACTTTCTCCAGCTTTCTTTCCTCAGGCTCCCAAAATTTAGGGACCTTTCTGCCCTATCTGATTCCAAAAAAGTAATAGAAGTTCGCTTCTGCCTATCCCACCCCTCGGATGCCTCCTCCTTCCCTTCAAACATCTCCATAGAAGTTCCCACAAGCTGCCGCCATGTCCTCAAAGACCTTTCTCCCCCTGTGGTTAGGCTGACTCTTGATCCCTTCACTTTCCTAAACATTGCTTCTCTACAAATGGAAAGACGGCTACTTTCCCTGCCTTCAGGCCATTGTGGCTTGGCCCAGTAGCTTTTTGTCCCCTGTTTTATAACATTTATTGCCCTTTCCTCTGGTTACAGAAGCAATACATGCTTCTGAGATTTTCTGATTTCTCAAAGAGGAGATTCTATATTCTTCCTTGGTTCAACCCTATTGAAGGAGAACTGAACCTGTTTGGATATTTCTATGATATACTTGAGAGAATGTGGGGCTGCTACTCTGAAAAAGAAAAATATCAATGATGCTTTCAGAAATTGTCCAATTGTGCCAATGTCTTGTGAGAGCGGCATTGTTCAGAGTCATGGCAGGGTAGGGTTGCTGGATAAAATACAGGATTGCCCACTAAATCTGACTTCCAAGTAAGCAATAGATACTTTTTAGTTTTAGGTATTTTAAGCGCAAAATATTGTGTGGGACACACATTGACATATTGCATGCGATATTTGAGGCATACTTATTCTAAGAAAATTATTCATTGTTTATCAGGAATTCAAATTTGACTGGGTGTCCTGTTGTTTGTTGGCTTGCTGAATCTGACAACCCAACATCAACATGCAAGACAGAGCTGGGCAGGCTGTAGAGGGCCTTCAACAGGGGTGCACAAGGGCATTTGTGACAGTAACCCAAAACCTCACAGAATGGAGCCAAAGCCAGGCTGGGAGCAAGGCAATGGCAAACAGAACTGAGAAGAAATCTGGGACAGATCATGAGGCAACTAAACTTCCAAACGTTCAAGTGAGGTGTCTGGGTCCTTGCACCACCCCGAGACCTGCTCATGGCGGTTCCTCTTCTGGCTTCAGTCACCCAAGTATCACTGCTATGAGTTCCCCCTTACCCACATACAAACTATACCATTATTATGGAATATTTTTCCTTAATTCACTGAAAACCTTAAATACCTGTATTTTTAGAAGGAAACTTGATTCCATCATTGTCAATGGAAAACAATCTCACTTATCACAAATTGAAAGTGACGATAAACATGTGGACAATGAAGTTGATGTCATCAAACTCTAACTTTTGACTGAGTCTGAAACCGGCTCTCAATTCCTTAAAAATGAAATTAGCAAGTGGTAGAGAACAGCTAATGATATACAAGTCTCCAGCTGAAACTTTCTTCTGTCTTAATCAGAGAACCATAAATAATTGAAAAGGAGACAAATTTCTAACCCTGCAATTCAGTGTATTTAATGTTGTGTTCAATCACTCATAGTTTATGTGATTTTCACTTTTAGAAGGTACTGGTATTGGTTAGGTCTTAGCAATGACCAGTAATGCTGTTTTTTAAAAAGTGCTTTATAAATGAATTTTTTTCTGGTTGGAGAAGAAGAGTCTTGAATATTTGCAGGTGGAAGTCTGAGTTTCAGGAGTGCATGCCCTTTGTGACCTGATCCCAGCCCTGTGTGCTCAACTTCAGGGATAATGTCCGAGAGACCATGAGTCAACATCAGGCAAAAGCCATCCTGGGGTCCCATGGGACTCTCAGCGCCCCCATAAGTGAGGCCTTAGGGACGAATCCACCTAGACTTCTTAGCTTTGGTCTGCCAGGGGTGCAACACTGACCCTGTGACCCTGCCCCCCGTCCCCAGGCCCTCTGCTTTGATGAGAAAGACTGCGCAGGATAGAGTGTGCTGGATGAACTCATGTTCTTGTCATTAGGACTGTAAGTGGGTGAGCTGTGTCCCCGACAGGCCAGGCAGCACTTGGAACACAATTTTCCCATGGAAACAATGTACTAAAGGGTGGTTAGGTTTTATGGCATGATTGGTTCAGGATAGTAAACTTTCATTGAGCACCTAATATGTTCCAGACACTGCTGGGACTACAAAATGTGTAAAGCATTGTTTCAGACTAAATGGAGTTCAGTCTCTTGGGAGATAAGAGCAGCGAGCAAATGAGCAGGTGATGACAATTCAGTGTGATGGGTGCCAGGACTGAAGGAGGCAGAGTATACTGTGGGGCCCCAGGGTGGGGCCCGGCCAGGCCTGAGGGTGTCTGGAGGAGCTGCCTGTGAGGCTGAGTCTCCAGGCATGAGGAGGTGAAGGGCAGGGATGAAGGATAAAGGGCGTGCCTGGCAAGTGACCAGCCAACAGAAGGGCAGAGGGTCACCCAGCATGGTGTGTGCTGAGATTCTACTGTCTGCCCTGTATTTCTATAGCACCGTGTGCTGTAAGGGGAGTGGACCGAGTTGAGTGTAGAGGAATAAGCAGAGATAGTTACGGAGGCCCCCAGAGCATGATAAGAGGATGGTTTCTCAACCTTAGGCAGGGGAGCCACTAAAGGGTTTTAGGCAAATTTACCTTTAAGAAAGCTGCCCTAACACTTGGGTGGTGGAGGGGAGGCAGCTAAGATGGGGTGTGGTGGGAAAAAAGACTAACTAGACCAACTAGAGAGCAGGGAGGAAGACTATCTAGGCAGGAGATGAGAAGGTCCAGGGACCAGGGGGATTTTGAAACTCCTTGGAATGCAAGCCCATAACAAGGATCTTGATCTGTTTTGTTCAGACATATCCCAAATGCCTAGAATAGAGCCTGGTAAATAGTAAGTGATAAATACATATTTGTTGCAGGAGAGGTCATATTGAGGGGAGATTTCAGGAGTGCAGCAGTTTGGAGATCAAACGCACATGTGATCTTCTGATCTGGATTCCTAACTCTCCCCTCTAGTAGACCTCCAGAGTTAAGAAAAATTGTTCCCCCTCACACAAAACAAACTACTGACTCCGGATAGTCTTTTGGAATATGACTGCTGGCTGTTTGGTCTTGTCTGCAGTGTGACATCACAGCTGGGTCTCATCCCCAGGGGCCACCCTTGGGTCTTTTGTGGGACTCATGTTGGCCAGCCCAAGTTCCTGTTGCTTGGTCCTTAGCAAATACAGAACAATGCTTTGACATCTTTTTATGTTCAGGACATGGCCGCCTCCAGCTACTTCTTAGATGACCCTATGATCCTGTGGCTCATACTCCTCGTTGGAGGTTGGCTTGTAATCCGTAAGTTGAGGACATCCAAGTGAAGGTCTCCTGGCTGTCAGAACAGTGTCGGATGTCACCAGCAGATGAATATGAGCAGCTATGCCATCAGAATCTGTGATTAATAGACATAATCTCCACCAGAGCGTTAATTTTGGGCATAATCAAAGCCTGCTGAATTATTTCAGTGTCAGACCTTGACAGAGAAGTCAGCCTGGGATTAGCATTTTGATTTAAAGTTCAATGGGTAGTATTTATCTTTATTTCCACCACCTACGAGTGATTGACTGTCTGTCCTGGAAAATAAAAACAAATGCTACTTCCTCAGTCCAGTGAACAGGGGGTAATTTAGAGGCGCACTCTCATAGTTGGCTGGACCTGTGGTGTAATGGGTTGGCAGTCTCTTTCTTGGCTTCCACAAGGCGTCTGGGAATCAGGTTCTCAATTCTGTCAGAGGCCAGGTAACTGCAGGAGTAGCTGTGTTAACATCTGAGCAGGTGTGTCACTCCTAATTGTAGTGCTTTAGCAGAGCTGTTGCCTGAGGTGAGAAATGCTGGCATGCAGCGTTGGAGGTGGTGGAAACTCCAGAGAAACAAGCTCCATCCCAGTGGGACTGGAGTCAGAACACTGGAGACCCCTTGCCTGCCCTGAGCTGGACAGCATTTAGTGGTAGTAGATTCTGTATTCCAGCCCACGTGATTGCTACTTTCAGCCCTGTGGAGGGGTTGGTAGTGAGGAACCAGGCATATGCACATGTGAACATGACATTTACTGATGCGGATGGTGCATCCAGGCACGGTGCCAGTGCCTTTACTTGCATTGTTTTGAATCTTGACCACAACCCTGCTCCCCCAGTTATAGATAAGGACCTGGAAGCCCAGAGAGGTGAAGTGATTTGCTCAAGGCAAGTAAAAAAAGCAGGAGCCAAAATTCCGGCCCGGAGTAGTCTGGCTCCAAAGCCTATTCCAGCATCTGATTTATCAAGCCAGGTGGGACATACATTGGAGTTGGCAGTGAAAGGAAAGACCCCTGATCCTTGAGGGTGTCTCTGTGAAGGGAATAGCCTGAGTGGGGAGGAGGAGGTCTGGGGAAGTGAGCAGAAAAGGGATGTCAAGATTTCCGGGGCTCCCAGGGCTCCATTCATTCTTGACCCCACATTGTCTTTTCCTTCACCAGTACCCCAGGGCTCCTGTCTCCCTGCCCTGTGGGCTCCTTTGGTCATAGATTGGAGGCTTCAGGCATGGGAGCTCATTTGGTCCAAACATAGAAATGACTGGCACACTACCAAGAGTCAGCAAGCTTCTTCATAAATAAGGTTTTAGTGAAAGGCTGTATCACAGTCAGTAGTTTGTGCCTTCTATGGACACTCCATTTGACGGCAGAAGTGAAGGCAAAGGGTATCTGGAGAGAGGGAGAGGATGGGCCCTCCCTCATGGAGAGCTGTCCATGGGGCATCTGGCTGGGCACAGCCATCCAGTCCCATGCGGCCACGGTGGACACACTGAGCATCCCTTCAAGGCACAATTAGATTCCATTATTCTCAGACTGATTTGACAGCAACAGTCAATGCAAGGCCTGATTTAAACACCTATTATACTCAGTTTTCTCAATTAAAAAATTAAGTTTAATGATGGATTTAAACTCCTTGTTTTCCATAAATCAGATGCAGTTTTTGCTTTAAAAGGTGCATTTAAAGAATTGCTTAATTTTCTAGTTTTAATTTTGCACCTGAAAATATAGTAATCTTTTAGGAATTTAATGTATTAACACAAATTGAAGCAGATATTTATAAATTAAGAGGCCAAACCATCTTCAGTGTAACAAGTATACATGACGTGATATATAATTTGGTGAAGTTTTAAAAACTACACTTCATTAGGTAAATAACGGATAACAGAAATAATAGACACTTAAATTATTGTATTTGGTTAAAATCACATATTCATATATTATGAATATTTACATTCAACAGAAGCACATTTTAACAAATGCACTTAGTATTTTAGTTATAGATGTGATACACAGGCTCTATAAATTAACAACAAATACAAATCAGCTTAAATGTAATCAAGATAGGAAACTTAAGGTCTTTCATTATGCAGCTACTTTGACATTTACTTTCTCCTTCCTGTTAATTCATTGACCGGAAAAGAAATAGGAGCTCCCCTGCTTTTTTAATTCCCTAGTGATTAATCTGGAATAAGTTTGTCTAAAGAAAGGAGACATTGTTTTTCTCTCAATAGAATAGACTACTATTATTGGTTTTCATTTTAATATTCTGATAAGTTTAGATAAGTGACTTTAGTTGACTTGGATGACATTTTAAAATTATGCATCAGCAAATATCCATCTCTTAACATGTTCACTCTCAGCTTTGACACATGGAGTTGATATTGTAAAAGGATGATAGCTAGTTGTTCATGCGGCTGGCTGCCAAGATGTCCCCTGCAGTTAAAAGACTGATCCTCACCCAGCTCTGGAGAATACGAGCAACCAGTGCGTCAGGTGCATATTGGGGCCTATTTGTAAATCTTCTCTTTAAAAGATTAAAATAATCTAATCTTTTAAGGACTACATAACTAAAAGGTATACCCTCTATTCCATGATTTTATCTTGAAACCTCAGCTTATCTATTTGGTTACAAAAAAACAAGTTAATATTTTTTAAGTTGAAATTAATTTTAAACATGGATGTCTTAAAATCCAGTTTATTGTCAAAGAATCCTTGATTGTCATCCTGCTGGGTTCACATGGATGCAGAAGTTGTTTCTAGAAACTCTAGGATGACCATCAGATGGTTCCCATTGAGTCCAGGATGCTTTGCAGAATGCCCTTGTCTGTCCTGGGAGATGGCAGGGAGGGGGCAACTACACCTTGTTGGTGCAGGGAAGGGGTAGGGCTGGTGAGACTGGGTGCCCTCTGGGCTGCACCCTAGTAGGGAGAAGAAAGGCATTCTTAGCTGGGGGCTTTTTAGGCCTTGCTTTCTTGCTCATATCTAGAAAGGCATGGTTTGCCAAAAGAACTAAGTCCAAAAGAATGCTCTGCTCTGGCCCCCAGACATTGAAAATTAGCCAATATGAGAGAGCTAGGTGTTTGGGGAATATTTGGTGGAATTTTTAACAGTTTCTATGCAAGGAAAATTTAAAAAGAAGGTGAGGATTATGAGTGGCCTCATTCATGCAATTTCTTTCAAGGTGCACTCTAGATAAGCAGTCATGCCTCCTGTCTCTGACCCCAGAGCAGGCACTGGAATTACGTAGCCATAGAGAAAGAAGAGACAGTACCTGGATGGACCTTATGAATAGGCAGGGAGTGAGGGCAGGAGTGTGAGGAGTGCAGAAAAGGAGTGCTGCCTGGGTGGGCTCAGCTCCAGGATTATGTGGGAGGCTGTAGGGAATCGTGGGTCTTGGGCCATGCTCAAGCCCCAACACATTCATGCCCCATGGATTGTCACGCTTCCCATTGCATTGAAATGTAACAAGCCTTCTGAGATTCTGGTCTGGGTGCAGTTGTCATCACCACAGAGGATCAGGCAGATGCAACAGAAAAAGGTGTAAGATTCATGTTAGCTGAGGTCATGGGGGCCCTAAGAGATAATTTAATCTGTCATCCTCTTCTGCAGGAGTAGAAGGAACACTGAGGCACAGGAAAATTTGCTGATCTGGTCAAAGTCTCATGGTGTATTAGAAGCAGAGCCAAGAGGAAACCTTGGCTTCTTGATTTCCTGTTCTAGCATTTTCTCCCTTCACAGCTTCCCTGGGTTTATTTTGGCTCTTAGGACATCTCCCAAATGTCTTCCGCACGGATTCTCCTAACAGTTTATACTAAAATTTTATCATCCTGTGGGTCAGTCACTTCTTCCTAGTATCTGTCATCTATTATGCTCAAATTTAAAACCACATCCTCTCATGCTATGTTCAAAATCATGGGAGAATAATTGCTTAGCACCCTCCTCTTAAAAAATCCTTCACTTAATAGAATACTATAATCAATCACATGTAGCCTTTATTGCTCTTTGAAAATTAATATCTGGAAAATTCATGGGTGGATCTGGATCTATTAATAAGACAAATCATGTCTCAAGTTTGGTGATGAGCTCAGAGCAGCCACCACCACCTGGTGGCAGTGTACCCTAATTACAAGAAAAGTAAATAAAAAGAGACTGCTTTCCAGAATGCAACTTTGGAGCTAGAAAATGGAGGCAAATGTTCTACCCCTAGGCAGATCCAAATAAAAGCATCAAGAACAAAATAATTAGAAGCAGTCTGTAACATGTTCAAGTAAATTATTTCTTTTCTACTATATATTTATTCATTAATTCATCAATTAATATTCAGGTAAAAGAACAAATATTTGTACACAACTGCCTACTATGTGCTAGGCATTGTATCAAGTGTTTTACATATGTTACCTCATTTGATTCTCAATATACAACACAAAATATTGTTTCTATTTTACACATGCAGGGAAGTTAACAGGGAAATCCACATGGTCAGGATGTGAAAGCAACTGTTCAGGCCAAGGGCCAGACTTGTCTTTCTTCCCTCACTGCCTCCTAATTCTGCAGAGTCCTAAGTGTGCATAGTAACTGTGCTCAGCAGACACATCCCTGCCCCTTACCGTGCTTGTTACTGGCTGCTGCTTATTTCCATGTAATTGTTAGATGACTAGTCTGAGCTTCACCTGGACTTTTAGCGTCTGTTCCTTTGTTCCCTTGTTGTTGGCGGTTCTGGCTATGTTATCTTTCACTGCTGTGAGATGGGCATGGAAGAAAGCAAATCCTGGGGAAGGAAATTTGACAGTTTGACAGGAGCTAAGCTGCCTCAGGTTAAAAGGCAGAGGGGTAGGCATGTCCTGAAAGTGCCTCTGCCCTTGGTCACCGAGAAGGCCCTGCTGTGCCATGCCTCAGGCACAGGACTGAGAGTGCCCAATTCTGCGCTCCAGACTGAGTCATGACCTCCTGCCAGGCTGACTCTGACTGGAGTGAGAGAGGGGCAGTGCCCTGGGATAGGGTCTGGCATAAGACAGGACAGTGGTGAGTAATGGGGGATGGATCTCAGACACATGCTGAGTGTTTTCCGGTCCCCTATTAGGAAGCCCAACTGCGGAGATGATGGTAACTTTTTGGGTGAGGAGTGGAAAAGTTTCTAGGTGATTGTGCTGCATGCCCCAGAGGTACCATTTGTTTAATAAACAAGTGAAAGGCTGAATGCCTTGTTGAGGATTTGCTCAGGATGGGCTAGGACTGAGACCCCCTAAAGGAGTCACTGAGACCCTGGGGCATCCCACAATGAGGTCCTGGGACAGGAGCAGGGAGCTAGCATTTATTTATGGGGCCACATTATTCCACTGCCTCCTGGTAAGAAATCTCTTTTTTCTACACTCCCCTCAACTTGGCACCTCCGTTAGTGCCCAACTTGCATTCCTCCTTGAATCAGCTATTTCTATTCATCCGTCTGTCTCCCCAGGCAGCACACATCACTATGGCACAGGGCCCAGGGCTTACTTCCTTGTTCCCCATAGTGCCTGGCCCAGGGCTTTGCCTGTAGTAGACAATGTTAATGTTTGTGGTTGACCTGAAGAAGGTGCTCTAGACCCAGATGCCTACTGGGGGCCCATAGGTTTCATAACCAGGTGAGGTTGCCTAGTGGGGACCCTGTGAATAGGTGAACTCCTGCCCCATCTAGCTATATGGGCATTGCCTCATCTTCTGGATTTTCACTGGATAAGAATCCCCAATTTTTAAATGTTGACAAAAATGCATTTTTATTTCTTTTACAGCTCTGTATCGGCCAAATAAAATCAGTCTGGCTCTCAGATGCATCAGAAACTTCAAATTAAAGCAGCATAAATAGCCTAAGTATGCCCTAATCCTTTAAAAATAGTTTCTCAGTGCCCATACCTAATTATATAGCTCTTGGCAATTGAACTGTCTTTCAAAGAAGTGAATATGTAACAGCACCCACTTCATAAGAAAGAAAATTTTATGAAGTTGTTTGAGTCAGAACCACAATCCTAATAAAATGTATTTTATGAAGTTGGTGAGAATGTTGCAATCTGGGTGCCGTTTTACAGATCACAGAACTAGTACACATTGTAAATATGAGGTCTCTGACTGGCTTTCAGCCTCTCTTTTGGTGACAGCTGTGACAACTCCTCCCTTTAAGAGTCTCTTGGGAAGCTTCCAGCACAGGGTGGGATTTAGTGACCTGGCTGTGATAACCCTCCAGCTCACTTCTGGATTGGCTCATCACTGTAACAGCAGTCTTCAGCCGGTCACTTAACAATGCAGGTGTTATTAGGAAGGGTGGGTTTTGCACCACAATGCCTGCCCTATCTTGGGACTTCTTCTGGGGTATGGGCCCCTCCCTGGTTTCCCTCCCTCTCAGAGCCCCCTTCTTTAGCTACATCTCCCCTCATTCCACCAGGAGAGGCTGCATGTATCAAGAAGTGGGCACTGAGTGATGCTGCTGTGGGACTGGTGGCTTCTACCACTTCAGGGAGTTTTCCTGGTTTCCAGGAAAAGCTCCGATATGGGTGGCAGGCAGTAGCCAGGACATCTCTAGAGCCTAGGTTAGATGCTCTGCCTGTCCCAGCCATGTTCAGACCCAGCCAGGAAGCCTTAGAGGAACAGGGCTTCCTGTACCAGGGACCTTATTCAACCTGCTGCTCATGCTGCTAGTGTCACTGTCGCCCCTCAAAGGCGTATGTCCTGTCACTCTGTATGTGGGACAGGTGGGAGGTATCAAGGTTGCTCACCACTGAACACTGCTGAGCTCAGGTATTTTGCTTTCTAGGGAGGCTTCACAAGGATGGAGGCAGTAGGATGAGAGATTCCTAAAAGGAGGCAGGGATGACTACATCATAAAAAGGTTTCCTCTACTTATTTCACTGATGTATTTGATTTAAAAGCTGACTCTTTGGAATGAACACCCTCTCACTCAAAACAGCTGACTGAAACTGTGAGAAGCGTGTGAATGTTGAATCAGGCTAACAATCATTTGAATCCTGCTTTGGCTTACCCTCTGCATGACCTTAAGGAAATGTGTCCTCAGTTTCCTCCCCTGTAAAATAGATTTAATAAAATATCCTTTCCAGCCTAAATGAAGGAACTTGGGGTGATTGGTATAATGTCTGGCATAGTCTGGATTTAAATTCTCTTATTTCTTTATTCATATGGGTTGTTTGCCACTTAATGATATTCGCCTTTGTTTTTTCCTGGCTGAACTCATTTCCAAAGAGTTTGAGAGCTGGGGAAAGGATAAAAGTAAGGGGACATCATAGACATCCCCACACATTGTTGCAGTGGTGCTGTAGTCTGATTGTGATCTCCCGAAATTCACATGCTTATGACCTAACCTCAAAGGTGATAGTAGTAATAGCTGGGGCCTTCGGGAGGTAGTTAGGTCAGTCATGACAGTGGCGCCTTTGTGAATGGGATTAGTACCTTATAAAAGAGACCCCAGAGAGCTAACTTGCTCCTTCCACCATGTGAGGACACATGGAGAAGTTACTGTCTATGAATCAGAAAGTGGGTCCTCACCAGACACCAAATCTGCTGGTGCCTTGATCTTGGACTTCTCAGCCTCTAGAACTGTGAGACATAAATTTCTGTTGTTTATAAGCTACCTATTCTATAGTATTTTGTTATAGCAGCTCAAACAGATAAAGAAAGACAGTTGGGCTCCTAGGAGACCTCCCTTACACCAGCCTCACCCCTATTCACTCTTCTGTGCTAATGCCATCAGAGCCCTGTTCATCCAGTGCCTACTCCATCCTGGGCCTGTGCCATTCCAATGCCTGCAGTCAGAAGATCCTTCCTGAGGCACCCATTAGAAAAACTAATGCTTCTAATTAAAAACAAAACCCCAAATCCCTCTAGTTTCCCTTTAATTGGGTAAAACCCAGTCCTATTTCCTTAGCTTGGCTTTCCATGGGCCTCCTTAGCTACCTACAACTGACTTTTCTAACCTTCTCTATCACCAAGGCTCTAAAATAAGACAACTTGCTCTTCTTCAAACATGTCTTTCCCATCTCCACACCTTTGATTGTTCAATTCTCTTTGCCTGGAGTACTTTTCCCACTGTTTCCATCTTTTAATATCCCACACAGCTTTAATGGGGTGGTTCAACTGGCTTCTCCCCCATGAAGCATGTCCTTACCCCTCCTTTGTGCTATTAATGATGGATTTATTACACTGATATATGATATAAACTCAGCAATACAGTGTTATTAGTTTATATAATTGTATTACTTTTAAGGAAGTTAGAGAAGACATAGACTGTTTATATTAGCCCATATATTTACCATTTCCAATGCTTTTCATTTTTTTTCCTGTGTTTTCAAGTTACCTTCTGGTGTCATTTCTTTTCATCTTGAATAACATTCTTTAGTATTTGTTTGTATTTTATGCAGATTTGCTGGTGACAAATTCTCTGGCTTTGGTTGTCTAGGAATGTTTTTATTTTGTCTTCATTTTTACAGGATAGTTTCACTGCATATAGAATTCTTGGTTGATAGTTTGTTTCTTTTAGCACTTTGAATATCATTCCATTACCTTTGGGCCTCCATTGTTTCAGAAAAGAAGTCATATTAATCACATTGATGTTTCTCTGTATGTTATTTTCTTTTCTTTTGTGGCATTGAAAACGTTGTCTTTGTCCTTAAACATTTGATTATGATGTATCTGGTTGGAGATCTCTTTGTATTACCCTAGTTGGAGTTCACTGGGATTTTTGGATGTGTGCAGATTGATGTTTTTCATTAAATTTGAACTGTTTTAAACCATTATTTTTCAAATGTTTTTCTTCCCCCTTTTCTCTTTCCTATCTGGAAATTTTTTTTTATCACATGTATGTTGATGTGCTTGTTGTTAATCAATGGATTTCTGAGGTTCTGTTGCCTTTTACTTTAATTTTCTTCTCTGTTTTTTGGACATGATAATTTCTATTGATCTATCTTCAAATTCATTGATTTTTTTCTCTTCAATCTTGAATTTTCTGTTGAGTTCCTCTAGTGAGTTTTTAATTTCAGTTATTGTTCTCTTCAACTCCATAATTTACATTTAGTTTTAAAAATAATTTCTGTCTTTTAAGAGATGATCTCTATTTTTCGGTTCCTTATTGTTATACTTTCTCTAGTTATTTAAAAATGGTTTTATTTAGGTTTTTGAGCATATTTACAAGAGCTACTTTGAAGTTTTTGTCTGCTGTATCTAATATCTGAGGACACACAGATAGTTTCTATTGATTGCTTTCTTTCTTGAGTATAAATTACTCTTTCTTTTTTCTTTGGATGTGTCATAATTTTCTGTTGAAAATGGGACATTTTAGATAATGTATTGTAGCAATTCTGAGTCTTATTTTTTCCCCTGAATGATGATGTTGTTACTGGTTTGTTTGTTTGTTGAGTAACTTGCCTGGGCTAATCTGTGAAATATGTCTTCTCTATGGTATATGACCACTTTTGTGTTGGTTCAGATTTTAGCTTTAATTTTTGTTTTTATTTTTATGTCTTGCTTCTTAGAGGTCTGTGTAGGTTAACAGTCTGCCAATGATAAGACAGAGGTTGTGCTCAAGCACCTTGAGCCTCAAGACTTGCATTCTCTGCTGTTGGATCTTTGTGTAGGTAGGAAAGCACATTCAAAATTCAGGTCATTTTGAAGTCTGCTCTGGCTTTGGCTTTCCAGTGGGATCTTCCACCTGTTCTATAAGCAAGCATAGCCTTAGGGCTGGCCAGGAGAGTGTGGCTATGTTGGCTCCTCTCTGGCCTTCATTGGGTATGTGCACATCCTCAGCCAAGCATATGCTTGCCCCAATCATGCCATGGTCTCACCTGCTGAGCGCATCACTTCTACTGATACTGCTGCTGGATGTGGCATAACCAACCACTCCAAATCAAGTGAGTCCCCTTTGACCCACAGCTTTGATGATCTTCATGTTGTTTCCTTCCCTAGCAGGACCTTCATATCAACAGAGCACAGGGGAGGGTGAGGAGGAGGGTGCTTTCCTAGGCAAGAATGCCACAGGTCCCACTATTCTTATTCAAACTCCAGTCTTTGATATATAAATACTTCTCAGATTGTTGAACATCTTTGGTTAATTTCCAGGATGCTGAGATGGTTGTTTTTGTCACTTTTGCTCATTTTTGCTTTTGTCAAAGAGAGTTTGCCTGTCTCCTCCCTCTGCTCTAGCCACAAGTCTCTACCAGTTTACATGTGTTTTGATGTGACAGACTTTTCCTGGCTGTGGAGTCCCTGGAGAGCCTGAGTTTCCTCCCCTACTTACCAAAGAGCTCCACCTGAATCCACTTCAGATTTGTCTGTGAATCTTCAATGCATGACATGATGCCTGGCACCAAGCAGGTGCCCAACAAATGTTTATTGCACTCATAATCTGAAAAATGACTGACAGAGAGTGTTATACATTTGGATACTGGATGTGGAGTATTCTACAGACCTGACTTTGGGTCAGTAGAATGCTATTGATCCTTAGTTTCTCATTTGTAAAATGTCAAAAATAAAACTCAATTCTTGGAGTAGTTGCGTGACTGAAATAAGATGTAGGAACCATCTAGAACAATACTTGTCGTGGAGTAGTTTTTTGTAACTATTAATTTCATTTCTTTCCATAAGATGTGGGATTGATGAAGATAATATGCCTTGGGCGATCTGGCTTATCCATCCATTCAACCAGCCATCCATCTACCCGTCCATCTTGCTGCAGATGCAGAAATAAATAAAATAAGATTGTATTCTGGAGAAACACATCTAGTGGCAAAGACAGGCATAAAAAATAGCTTGCAAAACTGTGGGCAATAGCTACAACTGGCACGAGTGAAGAAGTGCAGGCTCCGAGGCCAGAAGAGTGACATTTGGAATAGGGATCTGGTGTCCATGCCTCTTTGCTGTGGCTTCCAGGTCTCTGGTCCAGGGCGGAGAGTCAGGCATGCAGAGAGACCAGACCACCCAGCCACATTTTGCATCCCACAGAATTCTTGTGTAAGGAGATATCCCAGCAGACCTTAGGCAGTAACAGTCATATACATGCTCACATTGCCTCTGTAGGAGGTATAATTTTATTTTTCCTGCCACTATCATTTTATCCACTGTTTTGCCCCAAAGCACTCACATGTCACAGTATTTCTGTGGAGTTGAGGGGCATCTAACAATTTCTCCTTCCATTTTTCACAGAGGATGCACCCTGCCCTCTCTTAGGGAACTGGAACTACCCACACAATCCCCGTCTGGCCCCTCTACTGACCCACACAGACATGTGCTTGGGAGGTGGAGGTTTTTTGTGCCCAGATCAAAGAGGTCTCATGATCATTTCTTTTCACACCTGCAGAGGGTCTTCTGATGTGGTCACACCTTTGGGGAAGTGGGGCTGCCAGCCTGTGCTTGGGAGTTGCAGCTCCTCTGATCAGTATGGTGTTGCATCCTTCAGGCACTGCCTCTCCTTGGAGGCCCAGGGGACACGAGAGTGAGGAACAGTACACAAGTTTTCTCTGTGTCTGTTCGCCAGGCACCAGGGCTCCTTGCTGTGTGTTAAGCCAGCAGCAATTTTTCTTTGCAAATACAGACCCATTTTAGAAGTTGAGTGCTCTGTGTTGTGGCCGAACAGAAGCCCATTATGAAGTGGTTCATTGCTTGCACGTTGCAGTCTGCCAGGGCAGGGCTCCGAGGCCCCATTTAGAGGAATGTTAGTGCAGCCCAGTGGAGCCCAGGTTGCCCATAATGCTGCCTTTGCGATACCTTCCAACCCTTGCATTATTCCCACTACGCGCATCAGCAAGAGCATCGCGTGGGTGCTCCTTTGCTTGCCCTGGGAACTTTATAGCCCATATTTACTATTCATTATTGTTTCCAAAGTACATCTTGTATGATGCCTGTTCGGTGGTAAAATGGCTTTTCCCCCTTCTTCTCCATGGAGTTGCTTCAAAATCTGCTCCTGCCTGAGGGTGGGGGAATGGTCCTCTTCATGGAAGTCTTTGCAGAGGGGATGGAAGCCTTGCTCACCTTTGCAGGAGGTGTTTTGGGAAGGAAAGGCATGGGGGCAGGGCAGAGCAGGCAGGCTGAGTGCTCTGGTGGGACGCTCAGGTGGGATGGACCCTGGTCCATCATTGAGGTTGAAACGGAAACCTCTGGGTATTTACCCGGCGAAGTCACCTGGATAAGGAATGGGCCAGGAGGGTCATGTGATGGGAGTCAAGGCAAAAACAAAAGAATCCATTTATTATCCTGGCAGGAAATTTGTTCCTTTGGATTCTGTAGCTGCAGACATAATGATTTCATTTCCTTCGGTGGCGGGAGATTAATAGCCCTTACCTCTGGGCCTCTGTGGATTGCTGTTTCCTCCATTTCCCTAAGTGCCGTCAACTCTGGTATGCATTCCTTTCTGAGGGGTCAGAGGGTATGCGCCATTTCACGCTGATTAACAGAACGTGGCCTTCCCTGTGGAAGGCTCCAGGATACCCAGCGGTGACTCAGGTTAAAACACACACACATCATGGAAAAAAAAAAAAACCACAAAGAGAGGCTGTTCATAGGAGCCCAGGACTTGGACAGCAGCAGGGCAAGGCTGGGCTCCACCTTCGGCTTCAGATGTAGCCACTCACCCTGAGGCTGGAGGTGTGTGCTAAAGCAGGGAGCCCCAGGAAGACAGCTGGGACTAGGACAGCCACCAGCCTATTAGTTGTGTGTTTGGCACAGGATATTTAAGCTCACTGAGCCTCAGTTTACTCCTCTGTAAAATGTGGACACTCCACCTACTTTACGAGTCCATGGAGAGGATTAAATGAGATGCTGTGTCTAAGTGCTTTTAAACCAAAGTCCTCTGTGGGAGTGACAGCTACACACAACGGGCCTTCTAGTGGCCGCAGGGAAGACAATTCTTGATTCCTAATCAGTCTTGTTTGAAGAACACAGTAAGGTGGTGACTGAGTCTGTTGGTCTGCCCTGAGATGAGGACAAGAAGAAGGCAGGAAATGGGAACCAGAAGGCCTTGGTCAGGGTGCACCCTTGGGAGTATCACAGGGTCACCCGAGGGAGCTATTTCCACCTGGCTTCAGTGTTCCATATTTTCCGGAGCAGAAATCACATATGGGGAGTCAGATTCCATGTTTGGATAAGTGTTGTGTTTTTAAAAATCAGAGCTAAACAATTTTCACATTGTGGCTGAAGATATCCTGTGCCCTGATACCCTGCCTGGAGACAGCGTTTAGATTGTGTGGTGCTGCGGTTTCTACCCACTGAGCCTTGCACATACTTGGTGCTTAATGGCTATTTGTTCATTAGGAACCTTTAATTAACTAACCTTTGCATTCCAGAGAGATGCAAAGTTGACTAATTTGGGGGCATTTTTGTATTTTCTGATGCCTCAGTTTCCCATCTATGTCTCCACCCTAGCCCACATTCATAACGGATACTAATGAGTCTCTTGTGCTCTGCATAAAGAGATGTCAGATTGAATGAAATGAAGTGGAACTGGATTAAACTGCAGGGCTGTTGAACACAGGAATGTGTGACTGGGACCAGGGGTTGTCTGCTCCCTGGAGACCCTGGGAATAGGAAGGGGTTATCCAGAGAGGTTGGTTCTGGGAAGTCTTCCTGGAGGCAAGGGCATGTCTCCATGAAGCATTGCTAAAAAATAAGTTAAATATGGATAACGGAGCAACTTTAATAAACATTTTACTTTTAATATGTTTATAGTGTTGTTAATTATTTCTCTAAGTGGAGAAAATAGAAATTGTAGCACATTGAACAAAGATTGCTGATTAGGATAATAAAATGGAAATTTTAATCAAGACGATAACTTTAAGTCAAAGGAGGTTTTCTCTGAGGCTGCTGGAGCTTTCATCTTTATTAAACACCCCATTTATCATCACTACTTCATTCATCGCAAGCATTAGATTAATATTGACAATTTAAAATAGAAATAACTTTTTCTTGCCATTATGGTGCTGGTGTGATAATGGTGCTACAGACTTTGCGGGAGCCATTGCAGGCCGTCACGCTTTCTCTCTGCTGTAGTTGGCAGGCAGTCTCCAGCCCAAACCTCAAGGCACCAGCCACTCAGGGAGGGGATCTGGTAGGAGGAGGGTTTTCCTGCCATCAAGCTTCTTCATGACGTGCAGCCCACTAAATCTTGTATGCTCTTTATTGAGAAAGCAAAAGGCTTTTGGTGGCTTGAGGTCGTCTCTTCAGTGGTAGAACCGTGCCCAAAGGTCAGGGGCCTCTGTTTTCCAATCCAATACAAGAGCTGTGTTTTAAGTATCTGCAGGGTAGTGTGGAGATGCCAAAAGGCGGGCAAGACTCAGCCTTGTCCTGTGAAGATCACACCTACGCACGAGGCAGGAGCCTGAGTTTCAGATGAACAGGAGGGACAGAAGTGCTCCAGAGGTTTAGGGCAGTGGTTCTCAAAGTGTGGTGCTCGGGCCAGCAGCATCAGCACACACACCGGTCATGGAGTTCCATGGCCCTTAACCAGTGGTTCTCAGACTTCAGCATCAGAATCACGTAGAGGGCTTGTTGAAACAGATTGTTGCTCCCCTACCTTGAGCTCCCTATTGAGTAGCTTTTGAATGGGGCCTAAAGAACAGCATTCTGAACAAGTTCCCAGGTGATGTTGATGATGCTGGTCTGGAGACCACACTTTGAGAACCACTAATTTAGAGTGAGGAGAGACTACTAAGAGCAAAGCCAAGAGGACTTCATGGAGAAGAGTCCTTTTGGCTTTTCCAGGAGAAACAGAATCTCATCAAGTAGAGAGGAAGATGAATGCCCTGGAAGGTAGAGGATCAGAGTCAGAAATGGGAAATTTGGAGGGCATCTGGCCCTGGGAAGAGGGTGTTTGGCTTACGAGCATTTGCAGTTGAGATGGAGGTGGGCTGGCGTGTGGAGCCTGTAGTTGGAGATGGGGATCTCTATTGCCAACTCTGGAGGGGGTAGTGGCACATGAAAATGCAGCAAGCGCCCGAGGACAGAGCTAGGAGATCATGGGTCTGTCCCTAGCATGGGTTCTGTCCCTGGATCAGAAACCATTCGTGCCAGCTAGACAGTGGTACCAGCCCTCGCATGGCTGCCTCTTGAGATGCAATCCAGGCTGGGCCACCCCAGAAAGACATGTGGGTCGGGGCCTATTACCCCATTCTTACTATCTGGCTTAATTGCTTTTCCCTACATATCTGCCTTTGCTGGGCTGGGCTGGGGGGATATGTATCCTTTAACTCTGCTCCAAGAAGCCTCTTACTGTGGGGAAAAGGACCACCATCCTGGGAAGAGCGCCACCACCTGCCCATGTTATGTCTGCTGGGTCTAACTTTGAGGTTCACCAGCAGCAGGTGACCTTGACCTTTGGGGTTCCTCTTCCAGGTGTTTCTCAAATGCTTCTGAGGGGCTGTGTACTGGGGCTCCAGAGAAGACAGGGCTGCAGACGAGCAGAGCTGCCTCATCTTTGGAGCGGCTTCATTCTTCTACCTTCTCCAATCCTCCAGGGCTCCTTAAATATGCTACATTCCTTTCTTAAAAGGCCTCTTTCTTTTCCTTGATCATAAAATTGCCAAGGAACAATGGCTGTCATTTAAAACAGCAGCTTTAAAGCTCTTTCCCCACCAGTTACTGCCATTGTCATATCTGTTCCACATCAAAGCAGTAGGAGCTCCGCAGAGAGAGAGGAGAGTTGGCCTCGGTTCTTCTCTGTGCTGTGGGATGCGCTAGTCTGCTGGCGCTTCTCCACGCCTGACCTCTGGCTGGGTGAGAGCTTCTCTGAGAAAGAGGGGTGTTTCCAACCTTGCCCCCTGGGAATTCTCTCCTGGCCTGAGGGAAATGGGGCTTCAAGTCCCACAGGGATGGGGACTTGACCTCACTGACTGTTCACCGTGGGGTGGGGCAGAGGATGGGGAAGTGTGGGGCAGGAAGAGGCCTGTGTCCCAGGCATGTGGTGAGAAGGGGCTGTGGGTGAGTCTGGGGGCTAACTTAGGAGTCTTGGTGTAGGCAGTTCATGCCAGCCCCAGAAGGCTTTGGAAATGTGTGCCTGAGCAAGGAGGAGCAGCCGGCATTGCCTGCTCCCATGCTGGCTGTGATTCTTCATTCCCTGTCATTACCCGCTTCACTCTCCATACCCTGGGAGCTCTTTGTGGCTACTCTGAGGGCACGAGGGAGGTGCAGACAGTGCCCCCAGGAGCAGGGTCAGCTGGAGCAGATCCTTCTAGCCTGTTGGTGCAGAGCCAGGAGGGTGTTCATCTGCTTCCCCATGGGGGCAGCAGATGCAGCTGGAAGGGAAATTGCATCACAATGGAAGGATGGGCCTTGGCCAGGGCCTGGACCAGGAAAGGCCTTTTTCTCCTCTTCCTGGTTGGACCATTGCCTTCTTTCCTCCTGGACTGAAGATCTGAGTGTGTTTGAAAGGAAAGGTGCTGGTCCTGTATCCCTCCAGTGTCTGGCTGGGTCCAGCGAAGGGAAAGAAAGGCTGGGGTTCTCAGGGCCAGCAGGCCTTCTCTGGAGGGAGGAATTCAGGCTGCAGAAAGGCAGAGCCCAGCAGGGCACACCTGCCTCCTTTATGCAATGCAAGCTTCTCAGGGACAGGTTTCCAAAAGTGATTAGGTCTCTGGAGAAACTCATTTCTAGGCCTCCTTTGGGGTCTTATTGTCAAATCCTTGCAGCCTTTCCTCCCTGATCCCCAGTGCCCTTTGACCCGAATCCACATCTCCACTCTCCTCTTTGCACTTCCCCCTCTGCTTTATCCCCCACTTCCCCTTTGCTCCCCTGGGTTTTCCTCCCTCCCTCCCTGCCTCCTTCCCTTGCAACTCCCCTTGCAGCTTCCCTTCTTTCTGTAGCCCCTCGTATACACTGTGGACTTTGTATGCGTTGGTTTGCATGGGAGGAACACCTGGGCTGTCTTGGCCTCTTCAGTCTTCTTCTTTGGGCTACTGCCAGTCCCTCATGGGGGCAAAACCATGCTCACTTGCCTTGGGTGCCCTGACCTGTGGACACTGTGGCCATTTTTCACTGCCTGACAAAGGAGAGATTTTTCCTATCTTTGAGTTTTGTTCACATGTTAAGTCTTATAAAAGAAGGTATAGCTATTAAATCCTCTTTGTTTCACATTTAATGAGTTATGTTGGCTGAAAACCATAAAATGGTGCAAAATCATGATAGCCTGGAAAAATATTGTAATCTTCTTACTGTATTATAGCTTTGTCCATGCTCAGAGCTCTGCTGTTGTCTTTTCTCAGGCCCTGGAGGCCTGGTGTGCTTCCACGGGCCTTAGGATGAACCTGAGATCTTAATGCATCCTTCTTTGCTGAATGTCTGTTTTGAAACTCTGTCCAAGGGTGGATTTTCAGTAGAATCCCAGGGCTACAAGGGTTTAAGTTCAGATTATGTTCCCCATGTCCCTCCTGGCAGTTGGCCGTGCACTTTACGCATCTCGGGGGCGTATTTCTACCTGTTTTAAGTGGTCGCAACAGGAGAGTCCATGGCCATCTGGTTCCATCCACATGCCCCCACCCCTCACCACTGTCTGCCTCAATGTCCCCTCCTTTTGGTTGCCCCACCCCACTGGCAGTCTGCCTTGACCCTAAATCTATAGCCACAGCACACCCTGCCACTCCCACCCTGGCAGGCAGCTTTTCACAGATGGCTCTGTCAAATCTGGACGGGTTCTGAAGATGTTATTGGATTTCTGTAGCCCTCTTGTGCCAAGACCATATGGGGCTGCAGGAGAGAAGGGCAGAGGGTCAGGCGCTTATTCCTTCTTCTGCCCCGTATCGCCTTTGAGCACCTCTTTCATGGTATTTTAGTAATTCCTTGGTGGTGAAGTGATGGGATTTTGAAGAGGATTTTTGTAGGTGCATCCAACTGCAACAGAATACATCAGCCTCATCAGAAGGAGAATGGAAGGCCTGAGAACGCACAAAAGGAACATTTGGAGAGGGTAAAGTGACATTCCTCTGAAACTTTGGGTGCAGGTGTCTGTATCTGTTTAGTAAATGTGGGGTATGTGTGTGTGTGTGTGTCTGTGCATGTGTGTGTGAAAGAGAGAAAGATACATACATACTTATGCACCCTAATAATCGACTGGTATTGTGCAAAGAATGACTAGGCCTGTCTTCAGCACCAGGCCACTGTCATGGGATAAGGGACAGGAGAAAAGAAAAAGCAGCAAAACAGTAAGGTATAAGTGGAGAAGAGTGCTGGACCAGGTTGGGGTATCTGAGCCCTAGGGATCACCGTGCTGCCCACTGCTGTGAGAATATGGGTGAGTTGCTTTCCCTCTCTGAGCCTCACAGTCTCCTTCCATACTGTCAGAGGGCAGATGGGGTCACTGCCAACTCTGACTTTCTATGACTGTCACATCTGAAGAAGAGGAAGCAAGTGGAGCCGGAGTCAGGAGGGAGAGAAAGAAAGAGAACAGAAATAGACAAAGCTCAGAAGTGGAAGAGAAAGAAGTAGAATAGAAAATGAAAGCAGAAGTGAGAGAAGTGGAAAGAAAAGGGGAGACAAAGGGAAAGGCGAAAGCTTACCTGGGGGACTGTTGTCAGCAAAGGCAGAAGAGGGAAGCACTTGTGAGCTGGTGAGTGCTGCTGCCCCGGTGTGGCTCACAGGGCCTAGCCTTCCCTGGGTCACCCAGAGAAAGCCAGAGGAGGCTGTGGGTGCCCCTGGAGACTCCTCAGGGCATGTAGGGGGTGGTGTGAGCAGCCTCTTACAGTGGAGCTGGAAATGGAGAGAAGTAGCAGACATGTTTTGGGGATAAAACACACAGATTTTAGTGATAGGTTGGCTGCAGGAAGAAGGAGAGAGAGAGTTACCAAAGATGGCATCCAGGTTTCTGACTTTTACAGTTAGTGGATAGTGGTGTCACTTGTTGAAATGGGAAAGATTTGAAGATTACCACTTTGGGTTGACTTTGAAATGACTGAGACTTGCAAGTGACTATTGAGAAGGAGATTGGATATGTGGATCTGGAGCTCGGAGAAGAGGTCTGTGTCTGAGTTCAAGATGGAAGGTGGTAGCCACAGTTATACAGATGGTGAACCTGCCTGCAGAAGCAGCATAGCCCAGCAATATTCTTGACCCCTTCCTGTATGGATGGAGAAAAGAGAAGGCTTTGGGAAGGAAGAGAAGGCTTTGGTCTTCCCTGCCCAGGGTCAAAGCAGGGATGGAAAACAGAGACGGGTTCCATATAGGAGCAACTTCACATCTCCTGCAGTGCATTGTCCTCATCCAGGACCGAGAGCCCATCCATCATGGAGTCCTTCCTGGGAGCCCATACTCAAGCCTCCAAATCCTTCGCTGCAACCACCCAATACCAAAAGTGAGCATTTTTGGTGTGTGAGCAGGCACACACGTTCTTCTCTTGCCCCGGAGATTCACTCAAGGCTCCCATGCCAAAATATGGTGTTGTCCTTGCTGCAAGCCCTGAGGTGATGTTGGTCTGAGTTAGGTTGAAGTTCTAGGCATATGATGGGTCTGGGGTTACTGGGAGTAATTGTGCGATAGGAGAGCACAGGGCCTGGCTCACAGTAGGTGCTCCACGAATATGTGTGGACTGAACAAATGTCTGCCTGAGTCGGTTTGACTGCAGCGTCTTGTGAGTGGAGGAATAGGATTCTGCTTGATGATTTAGGGGCTGAGCCAAGCCTGAGAGGAGCCGTTTGGGAGGAGGAGATGATCTGTCTCTTGGTCTTAATCCTTTAAACTCTCCCTCTAGATTAAGTCAGATCCACCATGAACCTGGCTGCATGGTTTCCACTCTTCAAGAATTTGCTTTTATTGCACTGCATTTTGGTGAGATGTCATCAGCCCGCACTGAGGAGCTTTAGAACAGCCTGTGAAACTCGGTGGCGTTTACTGTGAGGGTGTCGCTGACAGCATTCATTGCATCACAGAGTGTCCTCTCCGTAGGGCCCCACGGGAGGCGTTTGTCTCATGCTTCCATATCAGGGACAGCCAGGCTTCTCTGAGTAATCACTTTGTATGTCCCGTGGACCCCATGACCCGTGTAACTGATCAGGTTTTCCTCATCCATTGACTGCTATAAAATTGAGCTCCAAATGCATGGCTTGCCCATAGAAATTGAGTTGTTTTAGCCTCATCACGGGCTTCAATTTATGTCTTTACTCTTGGTTTGGCTTTCTCTTTCTCACCTATTTTTCTTTAGAGATTTTTTTTTTGCCTTTTTTCATATTGTAAAACAAATATAGATTCTCTATAAAAAGTTAAGAAAATATAGAAAAGTATAAAGAAAAAAATGAAGTTAATTATAATCCCTGCCCACTCCTTGGGACAATCTGTTAAATTTTTTGTTCAGCTTACCTGTCTCTCGTATACATGAGTGCACAACACACATATGTGTGCACATACATATATACACATGCGCATTCACAATAGTCAGAAATTTGACCTTATTATCCGTGGTGTTTAGCAACTCTTTAAAACTTTAGTAATACATATATATTTTACCTGTTTGCTTATATATCTTTCAGTGTTTTACATAATCCTTGTAAGCCACCTTAAATCTTCTAAAATAGAATGGGTTATAAATATAAAATGTAAGATTTAAGACAGAGACTTCCAGGCAGGCTTTGAAACCCAGATGGAGGAAAAGGCTGCAGCAAAAACCTAGAGAAGAGTCTGGAGAGGCTCCCCAGAGGCCAGAGGCTTTGGACTGGGGTGATGGAGCTGCCCTGCATGGGCTGCCTCTGGTCCTTGAGGGGGTTTCAGACACACTGGAGAGAAGTTCAAAGGTGTCCATTGGATTGCACAGCCACACTGGAAGAAACTCAACTGCTGGACCTGTAGACAGAGCCTTGGGGTAACTACATGATGATAAAGATGCAGAAGCATGCACTCTCTGATACCTACCACTCATCTGCACAGAAATATCAGAAGTCACCTTAAAGCAGCAAGATGGCTGCTGGTGCAGACTGAGCCATAATCTGATTGAGTAGTAACTATTATGGGGATAATATCTTAGAAATTCCTTCTGATACATTTTTTTTCAATATCTATAGGCTGTTTTCCTTCCCATAGTCCTTTCACCAATGATGCCATAGGAATAGCGGGAGGAAATATACCCCAGAACAGGGAAAAAGAAAGCTAGGACCTAGAGCAGCTTCTGTTGCACTGCAATAACTCATGGTATTGAGCCCTCATATGGTGCCTGGCACTCAACTGAGTGTTTTATGTGTTTTCATCACTTAATCCATAAGCAACCCTATGGGATGGCAATATTATACCCATTTTATGGATGATCACATGTAGGAAGAGAGGAGTCAGATAACTTATTCAAGGTCATGTAGCTACTAAAGGGTGGAGTCAGGATCCCAAGTCAGGTGTCCTGACTATAGATAGCACCCTTAATCCACGAGGCTCCAGGGCTCACATAGGAATACAAATAAGGAAGCCCTTCTGGTTCCTAAAAAAGGGTGGAAAGCAGGAGAGGAAGGCAAGATTGGAACCGAGTGCTAGTGTCCCAGCATCCCACCTTGGGGTTGGGAAAGGTTGTGAGGTGTCATGGGCTTTGAGACCTCTAGACATGTTTATGGGCATGAGTGTGTGGAGAATACCAGCAGACAGGACCAGGCCTGTAAAGGGACTTCATGGGAAGCAAGGTGGCAGTGTATAGGCACCCCATGGTCCAACGAACTAGGCAACCCAGCCTCCCCTCAGTGTGGGTGGGGGCAGGAGCTGACAGCCACATCTCACGTTCCCCACCATGAGGATAGCTAGGCTTTCCTGCACCCCACTCCTTGAGGTTGTAGAAGAGAGTGCAAATGATCCTGAGTACATCTGCAAAGAGATTCTTTTTCATGGGAAGGAATGGAATTTTTTAAAACTTTACTGTATATTTCTTCCTGCCATCAATAGAGCTGGAGGTTGATGAACAAGAAATCAAATTGTAGAACTGTTTTACTCAATATGGTAGCCACCAGCCACATGTGGCTGCCGAGCAGCTGAAATGTGGCTAGTCCCAACTGAGAGGTGCTGTCGATGTAAAATGCACCCTTGCTTCTGAAGACTTAGTATGAAAAAAACAAGAAATGTCTTGACAATTTTTGGTCTAATTACATCTTTAAGTGGTAACACTTTGGACATGATGGAATAAGTAAACTAAATCATTAAAATTAATTTCACCTGTTTTTACTTTTATTGATGTGGTGACTAAAAAATTTTAAATCACCTATGTGATTTGCATTATGTTTCTATTGGACAGCACTGTTTTAGACAAGCAGGAATATTGTAAGAAAGAAAAAGAGGGAAAGTGTGCTGTTTGCACATCTCACTGAACTGTGTGAATCTGTATTGCATAAAATGCATCTAAAGAAGGAATGCATCCTTCCAGAGGCAGTGTTTAGGCAGGTTTTTTTTGTTGTGGGAATTGAGACCTTCTCAGGCGACTGGGGTGGGGTGTCGTGGAAAGGGCCTGGTGCCAGAAAACCAGGGGAAGCCAAGTGAGCCAGCCTTGGAGGGCAGGGAGGTGGAGAGCTCAACTAGGGCGGGCTCCTGGGAGGCCGAGTGCTGACCCCACAGCCAGCATGCACCTTGGAATTTCCTTGTGCTCAGCCCCTGTCTGCTTCCCACTGGTATCTGTACTCCTCTCAGTATATTTGCCTTCATCTGAGCTCCTTCCTCTTCTCTGCTTGTCCCAGTTCTCTCTTGTGTCTTCCCTGAGCCTGGGCTTCTCCTGCTAGCTGCCTCACACTTGCAGGTCTTAGTTCCTACTTTCGATACAGGCAGTCTGGTTAGTGTGATTGATTCACTTTTTCACCAGGACGTGTATGGGCCACTGACGGGCTGCGGATGTCAGCCCTGGGGTCCGTGCCCACTCCAGTCCACTCAATAGCTCCTCCTGTGCAGATTTCAGTTTGGCATATGCCTCTGAGCAGGGTAAAGGAAGTTGGGCCTGGTGGGTACTGTGATTGATTGGGGATGAGGGTGGTTACTCATGGGAATAGAAACAAAACTGCGTACACCCCAGGACCATTCTGGGAGGCAGTGCTCACCCCAAGCACCTGTCCCGAGTGACACCAAGTACATCCCAAGGGTGCAGATGAAGGCACAGCCCACTGGAGCCTGGGCCACTAAATCTTTAAATTTTATCCTTTATTCCCCTCCTCTGTTGGATAATGTGAACCTCCATGCAGGTGGTCTACAGGGAGAGGGATGTGCTAGTGAATCTAAATAGGTATTCTGGCTACCTGGATAAGTACTAATTTCATTCAAAAGCAACACATTGGCATCTTGGTTTACACATAAGTCTTTGTGAATGTTGTTAGCATGAGTCAACGCCCCTGTTACCACAAGCTGTGGGTCTGACCTGGTTGGGGTGGTTTCATGAAGCATGGCACCACCTTAGCAGGCTTCCTGGAAGCCCTCCAGGAGGTCTTAGCTTGTGATACTCTCCACCTAAGATTTAAGAACTCCTTCAGGCTGAGGATTCTTTCTCTTGCTCTCAGTGGCAAGTTTTATTGTTCCATCATCATCATCATCGCTGTTATCTACAGAATGCTCCTGTACGTTTGGGTAATATGCACTCCTTGCTTGTGGCCCCAGAAGCCTATTCTATTACCATTCTAAATGCTCATTTTGTCCCCTGTGTGGTAAGACTTGATGCTGATGCTTTGTATGTGTGTCTGTGAGCACTGGCAGTGGCACGTGGGAGGGTGTGTGGGGCTGCCATAGCTGAGTAAACAGGGAGAATGTATCTGATGTCCAGGTAATTACTGCCGAACATCTGTTAAATATGGGGTCTCATTGATGGCTGGCATGTTAGGCAGGGAAGTGATGGTGTGTTTGCAGTCAACATGGCAAGGGATGATTTAAAATCTGTTTCCATCAGCAGCCCACAGAGCAGTTCCAGTGTAAATTAAGGAGCCTGGAGCGTATCTAACCTGAGTGCAAAATCACCTCCAGAAAGGGCCATGGGAAAGCATCTCTTCTCTGGAAAGGCTGCTAGAAATAATAGTACAGAATGATAGACCCCTTGGAGCTGGTCGAATCCACTTAACCTGCTGTTGAGGACACTAAGGTGGAGCAGGGAGGAAAATGACCACAGAGTCAATGACAGAGCTGGAACCAAGGCCAGCTGGCCAGACTTTCCAGCCAGGACAGCCCCACAGTGGGTCCCCAGAGCCCAGCCTGCCTTGGCAGAGTCCCGCAGGGGCACTTGCTGAAGATACTGGGCCCCTTCCCACTGGCTGAGTGAGATTCCCTGGGATGGGGCTTCAGCTGGTTCTGCCACACCACCACATATGGGGAAAACTGCTTATATCACAGCCACCCTGCCCTCACGGTGACTGAAGTGAGCTGAGATAGCGGGACCAAGGGAAGCAAGAATTAAGGGAGATTTATTCTCCAGTTTATAGGGCTTTTTCTTTTTCCTGTCTACTTCTGAGAGGTGGAAAAACACCTTGGACTTTTCCTTGGTTTCTTGAGTCCTTCTCATCAGGATCTCTCAGTTAACTGGTTTAGATTCTGACACAGAGACATGCAGTATGATATTTTCTCTGCTCCTTGTCTCTTTAATTGCACCTCCTTCGATCTCATTGTTTGATGGTGACTAACCAGCAGAGAAGAGTTCCTTGCAAACATGGTCTCAGGGGGAGTTAATCAGGAGGATTAAGGGAAACTCACCTTGGGCAGCAGCCCTCACCCCCACAGCCATCCTGCTGGATGTTAACTTGGGAGCAGTAGGAGATTTCTAGCTTGTTCAAGGCCATTCTGGCCAAGATGTGTAGCAGATCTGGGTCCTGATCTGGGTCCAGTGGTCTCAGACTTGGGATCTCTAGAGGGTTCATCCCAGGGTGTTGCTCAATGAAACCTGGTGTCCCCACCCCCTGGCTGAGACCCCATTGAGCCTTCTGCTGGAACCTACAGTGGCTAGTCACAGGGCTTCATAGCATCTTCCCTCTGAGCTTCAAGACCCTGGCTTCTGTCCTCATGGAGCCTGCCAGCTGCCCCATTAGGACTTTTAATTTCTCCTACCCAAGAGCAATCATTCATCCAATTAACAAGCAGTTATTTTTGTTTGCCCTTTTTAGTATAATGATTTTGGTCAGAAAATCGCTAAATTCATTTTTTGACTCCTCTTCCATAAATTGTATAAATTTCTATGCGCATACAAATTTATACGGCTGCAATCATAATTTGGTATCTTGCTTTTATTCTCTTCATCATTTTGTTGTTAATCTTTTCTTTGCTTTACATAACCTCTATAATTTTCATTTTTTGATGTCTTTGTAATAGCCCATCAAGTGGCTGTATAATATTTAACTATTTCCCAGTTTCGTGAAACTGGAAATAAACATATTATGTATTTCACCTTTTTTCATATGGCTTTTTCTTTTGATAAACACTGAAGATTTATATTTTTTGAACACTTTTTAGCTGTTGAAAGTGCAGAGCTGTGTCATATTCACCTGTAACAAAAAAGAAGGGAGGGACACACATACACACACACAGACAAACACACACACACACACACACACACACACACACACACTCTGGGAAAGGGGCACAGGGATCAGCTGACCCCTCAGCCAGTCTCCTGTTCTGGGAGCATCTCCGCCACACTCAGTGTTAAGGACTCTTGTGTTAAAGATGCGTGGTTTTCGTGTTCTCTGGCACCTAAGTGTAGACCAACTGCTTCATCTGGTACCTAGCCAAAGAAAGGGGCCATCTGTTCCTAGGCTGGTTGGAGACATGGAAAGACAACACATTGTCTCCAGCACAGTGCCCTCCTTAGGGATTTTCAAGGGCAGTTTTGACTATATGCACCTTCCACCCTAACACTGTTGTAAGAAGCAACTCCACTTTACACTTTAAAAAAAGATTTCTCGGCCGGGCGCGATGGCTCACACCTGTAATCAAAGCACTTTGGGAGGCCGAGACGGGCAGATCACAGGGTCAGGAGACCGAGACCATCCTGGCCAACACGGTGAAACCCCGTCTCTACTAAATAGACAAAAATTAGCCGGGCGTGGTGGCAGGCGCCTGTAGTCCCAGCTACTTGGGAGGCTGAGGCAGGAGAATCGCTTGAACCCAATAGGCAGAGGTTGCAGTGAGCCGAGATTGTGCCACCGCACTCCAGCCTGCCCAGGTAACAGAGTGAGACTCTGTCTCAAAAAAAAAAAAAAAAAAGATTTCTCGATGCTGTCCTATGACTGACATTAGAGCATCTCATGAGTCATTGCAACCCCCAGTAGACCCTGGCTCATCCCCAGATTTAATAGGTGAAAGTAGTACTACAAGGTTCACTGTTTCATTTGCATGTGTTTGCTGCATGTTTTGTTTTACTATGTGTGTTTCTCTAAGAAGCACTTAGTAATTGCCTGGATATGGAAGATGCAGTGAGTGGAAGAGTACAGGGAAGAACAGGGCCCCAGGAGGAAACTGGTGCACTGGAACGCCAGTTAGAGGGCAGGGCTAGGTCTACAGATGTTGGAATCACAGTGCTAAGGGCATGAGTGTGGTGAGGAATGCGGCAGGGCATAGGCACATATGTACAGAGTGACATTAGTGTTGGGGGGCAGGAAAAATGAAGAGATGTCAAGTAGAAAGATGATAATGCCATTCAAGAGTTGTCAAGGGCCAGGACATTTAAGCAGAAAGCAGCTGAGTACATTACATCAGATGTGGCCAAGACAACCAGGGACAGAGAGAGCAATGGCCAGGAGACAACCTTCGCAGGCCTGTTTCCTGACACAGTGGTATGGACTCCACATTTTGGGGGATGAGGAGGGAATGTGAAAGGATAGGGAGGCAGTGAGCCTCTAAGTGTAGACTTGAGACTTTCAGCAACCAGACTTAGAGAATTTGCAGTACCAGCTAGAGGGTACCAGCTAGAGGAGGCAGACAGATTTCAGAATAAGGAAAGTCATGCCAGCTTCCAGAAAAGAAAATTAAGCTGAGGAAAAAGTGTGTGAAAGAGTTAGGGAAGGGATGGGGGCGGGGAGAGTGTGAGGGAGTGAGAGGGAAGATAAGGAAACAGGAGGAGAAATCAGACCCCACAGAGGTGGGAAAATGTGTTTAGTACTGTTAGGCTAAAAGAATAGCTTGTTTGGGGTCAGAGGAGGGAGAGCATCTGGATAAGTAACTAACGCACGTAGGGCTTAATAACTAGGTGATGCGTTGATAGGTGCTGCAAACCACCATGGCATATGTTGACCTATGTAACAAACATCCTTCACATGTATCCTGGAACTTAGAATAAAATAAAATTTAAATTAAAAAAAAAAAGAATAGCTTGTGTGTTAAATGGCCCTCAAGCTTCTGCCCACAGCCAAGCTTGGGTATTCATTTTGGAGGGGTGAAGAGGAGCCCTGAAACACATGAACTTAGCAGCCTCCCGTGAAGGCCTTAAGGTGGGGCTTTGCTGCACAGGGATTTCCGAGAACATTGATCTTGGCCTTCCTGTGCCCCTGTGCTCAGCTCTCAGATCCCCAGATCTTCCCAAGCATCATAAGGTGAGGGAAGGGGGATGGAGAGGCCCACGGGCAAAGCCCCCTGGGTATCTAGTGCTGGGCTCAGGGCTCGGAGAAGCACCTGGCTTGCTGGGCAGCTCTTTGGAGGCAGGAACAGTTGGTGCAGGTTTGGGGCTGGTGGGGGATGTGGAGAGGGACAGGGAGAGAGGAAGAGCAGTTTGAGTTGGGTCCAAAGAGGTTAGCGTACTCCATGGGTGCATGGGTGTCCTTAGTTTGTCTTCATGGAGCCCTAAAATAGACTTTCATATGACTTAACCACAGTTCTTTCTCTGAGGGTACAAACGTGCTTGGTCATGGATTTATTTTTCTGAACAAGCTATTATTCCTCATTTTGTTCAAATCTTGTAAGCTCAAAAAAAAAAAAAAAGAAAAAAAAAGAAAAATACTCAATTAGAGTAAAACTTTAATTAAATCGAAACACTAATTAAAATATATTGTCAATTAAAATAAAGCACTAATTAAAGTGCTCCTAACAAGCAGCAGCCAATACTGCCCAGGGGTGGAAGCTCCAGCCTTGGTCGCCATGTGGCTCGGAGGATCTGGCTGGACACGTTGCTGTGGCCATTGGTGTTTGGGGATCAAGAATCTGAAGGCTGGTCTTGGGCCCTAGAAACACGACATCCCTTTTGCTGTGTCCTCCAACCCCACAGCACAGTTGATGACCCTACCATTCCTCCTTCTGGAGCCAAAAGGGGCTGTCCTTGTGTGGCACAGTGTAAGAAAGACTGTACGTCACACACAGGGCTTCTTGTGTGCCACACCTGGAATGTGTGCCACACTGGTGCCCAGTGGAATTTGGGGCCATCCTCAGTGGTATAGCTTTTCTGAAAACCACTCTGTGTGTGTGGCTTTGCTACAGGGCTTCCTGGACAGAAGCTGGGGTGGATCCTGGGTTCCCTTGACCTGGCACTCATGGCCTCGTGCCACCTGGGTTCTCCTACCTGTCTTCTCTCATCTTCCCCCATGCCTGTGCACGCTGCCTCTATGTTCTGCCACAGTGGTTTCCTAGCTAACTGGTAAATTACTGGAAGGAATAAAGACGTTTCTTTAAAGCTATCCCTGGCCACAGTGCTCCCCAAGGCCCTGTTAGGTGCATCTTCCCATTGTTCTTGTATATCTGCCCGCCTGGACTGGCCTGTTTCGCATCATACTGCAATTGCTTATGTACACAGCCAATGAAATATCTTTGTAGAAGTCAGAGTTTAAGTTAAGAAGTAGGATTAACTGGCAGGACGTGGTAGCTCACACCTGTAATCCCAGCGCTTTGGGAGGCCAAGGCGGGCAGATGTGCCTTTCTTTTAAACTTCATGTGCACTTTCTTTTAAACCCAGTCCCCTTAAGTGGCAGCAAATGCCGCCTGGAACAAAAGAAGGAAGAAATTTGGTAAAAGGAGAATCAATACTGGTGCTAAGTTTTTAAAGACTTAACAGTCTTTTACTATACTTGGTTTGGGGGAATGGTAGCTATTACTTTAGGGCTCTTGGAGCAACTTTTTAGAAAGAAATTCAACATTTTTTTCATTTGCTCCTTCACCACAAAGCCTGGAAATAGAAGAGGTGGTATAGCCTGCAAAGCATGGCTCCTTCTTTCTTGCTAATGTTGCATCGTCGTACCCAGTTTCATATATAAAGTGGAGCTCAGGAAAGCCAGGCCTGCCGTGCTGGCATCCTGTTCTGTCCAGCTTCCTATGCCCTAGACTGCTTTCTAGCCCTGGCTCCTGGGGAGTTAAAGCAGATAATAAAAGTGGGAAACTTGGCTACATCCTCTTCACAGCTGCACAGTAATTTTCATCAGGGAGGCTGGTGATGGTAGGGTTCAGGGACAGAGGGGTGGGAAATCTACAGCATCCCTGCTGGTGTCAGGATGATGGCTGTCTCATTGGAAAAATGCCCTCAGGAAAGTAGCGCATCCTGTCCTCTGTCCTCTAAGAACAACACAGACGATGGTTCAGCTGCAACCCTGCTCCCTAGCACGGGGCCTTTGTATGTTTTATGTGGCTCCACCAGCCTCTCTTCTGAACCATCACTGCAGTTCATGGCTTTTGTGTGGGATTCTATTCACCTCCTTTCTTTTCATCCTCTGTTTTATGGGTTCTGAAACATGCTCAGCCATCCTAGTGTCAGGAGAAGGTTCCCAAAGGCCAGGGGTCTCATTCCAGGCCATTTGGAAGTGTCTTGACTTCAGAAAGGGACCGGCCTGTTTTCTTCCCTCAAGAGGCAGCTTGCCTTCCCTCTGTCAGGATACTTGGGCACACACATTCCTGCCTTTGCAAGCCCCTTCTGCTCTCCTGTTGTCCTTGGCCTTTTCTAAACCTTGTCTCAGGACTGACTGACAATTCTCTCGCATTCGGTTTTGCCCTCTCTCCCTCCCTCCCTTTTTCTCTCCTCTTAATAGTTCTATTTCTCTACTAAGCCGCAGAGTCAGAGTAAAAAGACATCAGTGAACCTGAAGGAGGGAAATGAATTATTTTATCTGTCTGAAACCTTTTCCTGCTTTTGCTTTTCTGAAACCCTTTTCTACTTGCTTTCCATAAGAACCAAAATATTGCAGCAAGTGGGAGACAATCGCATCATGGCTGTGAAAAAGAGGGAGGCAATATGTCAGGAGGTAGCATGGTTTGTTTCTTCAGCGGAGCAGATGTTTTTGCAATACCCATTTCCTGCCAGCCCAGGCTGACCGTAGGGGAAGTGAATACCGTCCACAGGGCTGTCCCAGAGTGGCTCACGTCCACCTCCCAGTGCATCCCCCAGACCTGGAGTCCCTGAATGGGCCTCCAAGAGGTCAGGGAACTGAGATGTTATGTGTGTCAGTGAATGTTCCGTGAAGAATTTCTACAGTTTTCCTCAGATTCTCAAAAAGGTTCAAGATCTAAGACTGGTTTTCAAAAACTTTTGACTATGACCTATAGTAAAACATGTGTGTGTGTGCATGTGTGTGTGTGTGTGTGTGAGAGAGAGAGTGTGTGTGTGTTTTCTGGATAGATATCTATATATCTGAAACAAAATTCCCAAAACAATGCTTACCCTTTCTACATGTAAATCAGTGTGGTATTTTCTATTTTGTTCTCCTTTGATTCTATTATAAACTATCTTATTTCATTGAAAAGTACTAATTGCAACCCATGAAATGGATTTCATGTGTCAGTAATGAGCCACAACCTGCACATTGAAATACACTGATCTAAAGGAAAATGTTAGGAATCACTGATCTGGGGGCTCTCATACATCACTAGTGGGAGTGTAAATTAGCACAGTTCTTAATGAGGACCTTTTGGCAACATCTATCAAATTTACAAATACATATACCTGTTGACCCTGACGTTTCATTTCTAGTAATATATCTTACAGATATTCTTATACTTGTACAAAATTATGTTCAAGATAATTCTTTGCATTTTATTTATAATGGCAAAAGATTGGAAACAGCCCAAATGTCTATCATTATAGAATTAGTTAAATAAAAGGAAATATTCACACAATGAAATAAATCTGCAGCTGTTTAAAAAAAAAAAAAAGAAAGAAAGAAAGGGAAACTCTCAGTGACCTGACTGGAAAGATTGCCAAGATGAATTAAGTCAAACAAAGCAAGATGCAAAACAGTGTTTCATATGTTACCTTTTGGATGAAAAAGCGAGTAATTAAGACTTTTATTCATATTTGCTTGTATTAGGTTCAACCATTTGAAATTGCCATTTTTAAAGGTTAAAACGGTTGGATATTGGGAAATTCATATGGTTCAACATAATATATGCTTATAGGAAGGGGAAGTTAAGAAGCTAAGTTATCTGGAGAAAGGTGGGAGGAGACTTCTCATTGGGACTTGTTAAAAATAAGGAATCTCTGAGCAGATGGTTAATGAGAAAGGAATGGGGGTCACCCTGAGCTAAGGCAGAACCAAAGGCAGCCCCATGCCAGAGTGAGGGATGAGCAGAGGCTGCCTGCCCCTGTCCTGATGCTCCTCTCCTGATGCCCGAGTCCCAGGGAAGGTCAGCCTTGGACAGTGGGCAAGAGGCTGGGAAAGCTGGACCAGCAGCTGAAGTCTGCTTCTGTCTACCTCCTTTGTCATTTCCTCTTTCTAGATGTATGTGGAAGATATGGTGAAAATGATTGTGAAGTTTAACTTTTCCAAATTTGAAATTTTGAATGCAATTGTATGTGACAAAGAGTCACTCAAGGAGTACTGACTGCTCTCAGCTAGAACTGGTGTGGCTCTTTACTTCTCAGAGGTGGGCTTAAGAGGGTCCAAGACTCCAGAAAGCTGCCCACAGGCCATGCCCACTTCTCTCATGCCCAGTACCTGCTGCCTGCTGCCCCTTCCTAATGGTCAAGCTCTGTGGGATTCTTAAGGCCCTAGGGTCGTCTGGGAAGGTGTCTTGAGTCATTGGCTACTGCTGGAGTAGGGGTATGGGGAGACCTGGGAATAGGGCCTGGTCTGTCCATTCCAAAGCCCTTGCTGATGTTTTTTTTCAGGTTTCCAATGCCAAGGAGGAACTCTGGGCAGCTGGCAGGGTGTTTAGCTAGGTTTTTGCAGGACATGTGGCAACATTTACCAAGGCACTTCACCACTTTGATGAAACAAATTTGTTTTCATCAGCATGTGGAAGACAGATCCGTCTTTCCAGGGGCAGAGGCACATACCCTAGGCTCCCAGAGATTTACATATGGGCCTGGCCCCGTTTGTTCCTCACCCTGGGAGCAGAACTGCTAAAGGGAGCAGATACCCTCTTGCCCACACATCTCTTAGAAGACTCCACAAGGACAGAAAATCAACCTCAGAAGGCCTTTGGTAAGTAGGAATCTGAGCTACATGGGCCAGCCTGTGGTCATTGAACAAATTGAGTAGCCCATTGTGTCACTAGATACCTGGGGGCTGATCCCCTCCACTGAGAACAGGCAATATGTTTGTATAGATGGGAGGGGGTGGCAGTGCTGGGAGGGCCACAGCCTAATTGCCTCTGAGAAGCTTCTTTTTGTACTCTAGGTGTGGACCAATCCCTCTTGTGGGGCACATTTCTTCATGAGCCTTAGGAATGCCTTTAATTCAGTTATAGTTGATTCTAGTGGACAGAGATCTTTAGTCTCCCTTCAAAAACACTATGTGTGGTGTTCATTTAGGGGAGGTTTTCATTTAGGGGAGGTTTTACTGTCCCTCTCATTTTCTGCCTATGTCATACCCAACCATGTGTGGTGTTCATTTAGGGGAGTTATTCATTTAGGGGAGGTTTTACTGTCCCTCTCATTTTCTGCCTATGTCATACCCAACACCCCACTGCTCAGATGATGGAACCAGCATTTTGACTATGCTCAGTAAAGGGGTTGGTGCCATCTCAGTGGGTCTCTGTGCAGTTAATCAGGACATGCTGGGCAGATGGAGTGGAGCATGTAGGAGCTGGGCAGCAGCCAAGTAGGAGGCTGCTCCAGTGAGCAGCCCAAAGGCCTAGATAAGAGGAACAAGCAGGTGACAAGGAGTGAGAGGTGCACTTGGCCTGGGGAAGGAGGAAGCAACAGGCTTCAGCAGTAGACTGGCTATTAGAAGTAAGAAGACAGACAAGACTCCAGCTTCAACTTGGTGATGGAAAGTGGGATGGAGAGGAGTTTTGGAGAAAAAACACCGAATGAGTTCAAGATTGTATTCCAATTTGACTTATGATGGGGATAGAGGCTCCCAATCTCCATCTCCCTCAGCCCCTATTACCCGCCCTTGGCAGTTCACTTCAAGTTTGGAATTGGAGAGTAGATTGTTCTCCCAGGTCATTGAGGGAAATGCTGTGGGAATTGTGTGCTGGAGTTCTCGCCTCCTGGGCTCTGGAACCAACAGTTTCTTCAGTCTGCAATGGAAAAGGAACTGGGAGAATTGGGAGAGAATTGGAACCCGCAGAGGGTATACTCTGAGGACAGTAAGTAAAGACCTCTAAGCATGAAGTTCAGGGAGATTTGAAGAAGGGACTCTGATTCCACTGCAGCCATGGAGAAGACTAGGGTTAGATGAGTCACTGATGGATGAGTTAAGGTTTAATGAAAAGATACCCAATTGTACTTAAGTGCTTATCTTTCTTTGCCTCTTGTTCTTAAATTATGTATCAGATTTTTAAATGTGGACATGATTAATGCTACTTAAGATCTCTGGTTGGCTGCTCTATCAAAGAGTTATATTTTAACTTAAAATGCATAACTGAGAGGAGGCTCTTACCATTTTTTATCAGTTAATCACTTGTGCATAAAGCTCAGCTGTTTGGACCCTAAGGCCGTAGATGGGGGCACCACTGCCCTATGGGTGGTAATTTACCCTCATTACCACAGAGTAGTTTGGAGAAAATGAACTACCCCCTAAGTGTTGCTGCTGTAATGTGCAATGAAGATTACAAGGAACACAGAGGATCTTATGTTTTTCCAAGAAGGAAAATTGATTTGGAAGGTGAAATGGGAGAGAGGAAGTAAGGTGCTTATACCAGGGGAGGGGGTGATCTTAATCTCCAGGCACATCAGGGAGAGGTCATGGAGAAGCTGGTCTTTGAAGAGGGAAAGGATCTCAGAGCGCTTGAGAAATGGAATACTGAGTGTGAGAGTGACTCAGTTCAATTCAGTCGACATTTACTGAGACCTACTGTGTGTCAGGTTCTGGAGATACAGACAAGAAAAAAATAAGACATATTCCTGGCTTCAAGTTATGCACCAAATAATGGGAAAAAAAGCTGACAAACAGTGGATATGATTCACTTGTGGCTTATGCAATAATAGACATTTGCACAAGGCACAACAGGGACCTCCTGATGGAAAAATAATGAATCCATGCAGTGGGCCTTGCTGTCGTGCTGTGCCCACTGCCATCCTGTACCATTGCCCCTTGGTGAATTTGAGGTTCTAGACCTGCAGGGCCTGATAAGCTCTTACCTGAGACAAGAGTAATTGGATTCAAATCCTATCTCTGCCTCTTACAAGTTTTGTGGCCTTGGGCAAGCCACTTAACATTTCTGTGCCTCAGTTTCCTCACAGTGATACTTCACAGGGTTGTTGAGAGGATTAGATGGTGTTACATAGTGTTAGCTTTGATGATGATGATGATGATGATTTTGATGTGGAGGAAGAAGAGGAGTGGAAAAAGAAATAATCTAGGAAGCAAAACTGGAAGGGAGTTTTTAGAGGAGAAAAAGCCAGGCAGGTGATAGAAAGCCCAAACCACTTGGTTTAAGCAAACAGGGAATTTATCAACAGTACACCGGGAGGATTAAACAGTGCCGTGGATCTGGTTTCTTGTTGCACCTCTGTTGGTTGCTCTCTGTGGGCTGATGCCATTCTCAATAGACTCTGCATGACCTCACCATGATGGCTGCTTCCTGGGACTACACCTTCTGGGGGAATTCAGTAGGAAATAATAGCAACAGTTTTTTTCATGCTCTCCCAGGAAAAGCCCTTGGATGGACCCTGGGAGGGTTAAGTCTATGTCCTGTGCTGAACCACTCGCTAAGGTCGAGGGGATGTGATGCCCTGCCTGGCTGGCTGAGTGATTGGAGGCCATTCATCTCTGGTCATCTGAAACACACCCTCTGCAATTTCCACCTCTGGCTTCTTTTAATAGAGCAAGAACTTTAAGACTCTAAAGCAATTTGAGTGCAAACTCTACTAGATTTTTAATGACATTTTGTTTCTGATCTGTTAGCTTTGTCTTACCCTATACAAAAGTGATAGCAGTTTTTTTTAGCAACTTGCACTTGTTGTGTCTTTCCAAAGCATTCAATTTATCGTCATAGAAGCCACAGCTCTTTCTTTTTACATTCATGCCTTATTGGTTTATTAATATTTAATTAAATTAAGTATTTATAATGACAAATACAGCTGGCAAACAGGTGTGGGGACAAACACAGCAGACCTTGGGTAAGCATTCTATTTAACTCATGGGGCACACGTCCAAGGCTATTCTTGAGCCATTACAGGGCTGTGAGCACTGGATCTGTGCATTTTGCAGAGCACAAAGAAAGAGCAAATAAGCAGGCAAATCAGGTAAGTTTCTTGAAGAGAGTTATTAGTGCTTGGGTTTGCTTTTGGATGGCTGGCATAGATGGGTCAGTTGCAGTGGTTGTTGAGAGAGTGAGCTGGGTCTATATGGGAGAGAAGGTGAGCTCAGGCCTTCCTGAGGGGAGCCAAAGTCCAGAGAGAGGCATGAGAACTTCGGCCCACATCTAGACCTGATGACCAGTGTCTTTGGCCATCTAATCTGAGCAAGGAAGACACCCCGGGCAGAGTTCATAAGGTCAGGGTGGGGTTGTTAGGAAAGCATAGATCTCAGCCTCCCCACTCTGAGTATATTTAATCAAGGCATGAACAAAAGGAGAAGATACCATCCTCTAGCCCCAGATAGCAGAGCAAAGCAGGAAGTAACCGTAGTTCACAAAGGGGAGTTTCCCTGGCATCAACTGGGGAATATTCAGAAGCCCACTTAGAAAGGCCAGGAGAGAACTGATTCTTTTCCCCGGGACCCAACCAGACACAACAAATTCTGAATTGTGCTGGACCGTGGACAGAGATCAGCACCACGAACGCTGGCATTATCTAATGCTGCCCCAGATTGGCAGCACAGCCTGATATCAACTGTGACATGCTGGGACAACCCAGCCTCCGAAAACCCCAGCCACAGGCTGAATAGACTCAGAAGTTCTGTCAATACAACGGGGACAAAATGCCTACTGCACATAGTGTTGTGAGGGTTAAATGAAATGCGAATCACCAAGTTTCCAGTACAGAGTAAGTACTTAGTATCCGCTCCCTCTTAGCCATGTCTGCCTGTTTTTATACTGTGTGTGGAAATTGAGGCTCACAGAAGTTGAGCAGCTGCCTTGTTCATATGGCATAAGAAGCAGAGTAGAGTCCCAAAGCTTCCTCTTGTGTTTCAAGCCCCTGCTTGGTCCCTTATACCAGGCTGGCTACTGTCTCTCTAATACCTTGGGTGCCCCTCAGGCCCCTGGAGTGGGTAGCCTGTGAGCCCTTTACCATGGGTTACTACACACTGACAGAGGTCTCGGCTTCATAATGTAGTAGAGATTAGAAAAGCATAGGCTAGAGAGAAGCCATAAGAATACTTTGTCCCTAAAACAATATTGGATAATGACCTTTTAAGCCAGCTGCAGCTCAGGGAACCTGAGAGCAGTCGGGTAATGATTACAGCTCAGGACCTAACGAAGAGACCATCACTTATTTATAACATTGCTGCTTTCTTGCTTTTATTGCATGTGTGCCCCTGTGTCTAGGCAGGTGGGTACCTTTCATAATCTGAGCAATAAATGAGTCAATTTGGCTGATTCTCTAGGCTGGGAGGGCACTTGGGGTGAGGGAGTGAGGTGTTTGTCAGGTGGGGTCCCCAGGCACTGGAGTGAGGGGAAAGAACAGCAAGCTCTGGAGCTCCTAGCACCTGGCTCGAAGTGGATTCAGTTTCCAGAGACAAACCAAGTAGATGTGGGGTTGTTGTTCTGCCTCTTCACCATTATAATAATAATGACCATATTCATTATTTATTATTTACTATCCTTATTATTGCCTTTGTTTATTGAGTGTATTGCACTTTATGTTCCAGGGCTTTCTGGGTGATCTCAGCCAGTCTTGGGACTTTAAATACCATCTAGACACTGATGACTCCCAAACTTACTTCCAGCCTAGTCTCTTCACTCACTGCAAACATGTAGCTCCCCCTTGTCCTTAGATCTCTCTGCTGGGATTTCCAAGAGTCTCCTCCACCATGTTATGTCCAAATGGGCGCTGCTCTTCCCTCAGTCTTTATAACACTGTAAATGGCATTATGTTCTACTGGGTTGTTCTAGCCCCCAAACAAGGGTCATTTTTAATCTCTCCCTCATCCAGAGGCTCTCAAATGGAGCCTGTGGTAGCCAGAAGCTTCATAGGAAGCACAGCATGCTGTGTTTTCATGTGGTAACACAGGGGTGGTCAAATTGCTCTTCCCTCCACCCCTGTTACTTGCACCTGCTCTTGCTCCCCTGTAGAGGGGATACTTTTTGCTGTAAATTTTTTGACTTTCTGCTCCTACCTCTTTGTTTTCCGTCTGGTACATTCTGTTTGTTCTGAGCCTCACCTGATGTCTGAGAATAAGGGACAACCTCTCACAACAAATTGACAAGGGATGCCTGTGTTCCGGGTAACAGTTTTGCCTCTGCAGGAGGAAGCTGATACTGTGTCTGCTCAGGGGTCTCCAGGATACCTCATAGAGCACAGCCTCAGCATGGTTAACCCAGACTCTTGTAAGCACATTTGAAAGATAATTCCCATTCGAGGGAGAGGCCCTTTGTGAACAGTCTAAATTCTCTTTCCCATTGCCTCTTCTATTTCTTATAATTTTGATCTAGTACAATTAATCAGACTGTAAAGGAGTCCAGGAACATTAAGCAGAATTTGCCATTTTCCTGCAAAGCTGAAAGACATGGCTATTTCACATGTAGTGATTAGACATTTTTATGGCCAACCTGTCACATTACACATCACAGATTTCCAATAAATAAAGCAAAGCTAGAATGGGGGCTGCCAGTTGTATGACAATCCAACTAACAATATCGTGGACAGAACAGTGCTTTCTTGACATCCAATTTACTCAATTACATGAGTGATCATGTCACTCCCTGCTTAAGCTCCTTCAGTGTCTTTCCATAAATTATAATGAAGGTGAATACCTTAGTACTTCCCCCTCCCCACAACATGCACTTATCACAGAGCACTGTAAGAGAATATTCCTGTTTGCCTCCCCCACCAGACTGGGCATCCCAGGAGGCAGGGAATACACCTTATTTTTCCTAGTATCCCTTGTCTAGCACAGAGCCTGGCATCCCAAGAAAACCCAGCAGAGGTTTGCTAAGTGAATGAATGACTGAATGATCAATTTGAGATACTGTAGACAGGGACAGCGATGGATGGGGGAATATCTCATGGACCAGACGTGGCTCATGTTTTAGCCACAATTCACACAGTGACATTTCTAGATGTTTGATACATCACCTGAAATTTTCTATCTCAGCATAGACTCTTAAACTAGAGCCATTAAATTAGAATTATGCCATTTTAACTACCCGTGCTGTGACAGAGATTGAGAGATCATGCACAGGAGAGAAAAAGGAGGGAGGGAGGGAAGAGAGCAAGAGCGAGAGTATATGAGAGCAGGCTTCAGAGTGAGTAGGGGCAGGCAATGATTCCTCTGTGTTCTGATTCCCTTGTGCTCCTTGTGGCCTGAACATCTTGCTGCTCTGAGTGCTATTAAGGATTTGTAATTTAGACTGGGCTTAGAACTGAATTCACCCCACCCTTTCCCCAAGTAAGAGAAAACTCTTCTAGTGTGTATCTGACAAATTTGTATGACCTAGATGGTTTGGGGATTCCTGCTGGATTTATCAGCATTCTAATAGCTGACAACTGTAATTGTCTTTTTACCTAGTCTGCATTTCTGCAGTAATAGTGTATATATTTATTGGGGAAATATGGCTGCGGGGACTTGTTACATGCTGTTGTTAATTTACAACGTTCTTCTTTGAGCTGTCTGTCATGCACCTAGTTAATGGTCTTCTCCTTAGTTTGATTTCACTCCAAACCCTGCTTGCTGCCCTTCTAGAGAAGCAAGGTTTGCACGGTAGTGCCATGAGCCAGAGGGCCCTGGCCACACATCTGTGTTAGCAGGTGGGGTCAGATGGCATGTCCTGTGATGACGTTAAGAAGGGAAGTTGGTATGACGTTTAGGGCAATGGAGGGGTCTCCAGGGTGGGTTGGAGAAAAAAAATAAATGTGAACAAGATGTGATCTCTCTTCTACTCAACTTCAGGTTCTAGTTTTGGTGGAGTAATCCTATTATGAGGTCATGGGGCAGTAGTTTGTCACTCAGGTTAGCAAGGAGAGACTGAGAAAGGAGAATGGGGAATCCTCCTCTCCACAAAAATGTTGACATAAGCAGAAATTCAGCTGCTTCCTTGGGTTGGTTTTTGGTGGAAACTTAAACATCAGCAGAGCTGGACAGACTGTGTTCACCAGGGTGGCTGAGTGGGCCTGTGGCCACAAGATGTTTGCAGGAGCACACAGGCAGATCTTTGGATATTCTTTAATGTAATCTCAAAACTTGGGTTTTTCGTGGAATACTATGCAGCCATAAAAAGGAATGAGTCTATGTCCTTTGTAGGGACATGGATGAAGCTGAGAGCTGACATCCTTAGCAAACTAACACAGGAACAGAAAGCCAAACACCACATGTTCTCACTCATAAGTGGGAGTTGAACATTGAGAACACATGGACACAGAGAGGGTAAAACAAACACCAGGGCCTATTGGGGAGCGGAGGGTGAGGGGAGAGAACTTAGAGGATGGGCCAATAGGTGCGGCAAACCACCATGACACACGTATACCTATGGAACAAACCTGCACAATGTGCACATGTATCCCCCCCCTTTTAAATAGAAGAAATAAAGGAAAACAAATTTTGGGTTTTGAAGTAAAATATTCACTTGAAATATCGGCAACAGATTCTAAAAACATTAGCCACTGCTCTGCCATCCCCCAACCCCCTCCAGGTCTGTGAGCAGCATTGGGATGGTGGGTCCTTTGGCTCCTGGAGGCAGCAGGCTGGCCTGGATGACCGGCAAGACTTCTGCATTGACAACCTTGTGGGTGGGCAGTGACTCTCCACTTCTCACCAGAAAGCACAGAGATCACTCCTAATGGGGAGACATGTGCCTCTTTCTTCTTGAGGATTATCAGGAGGAGCATTCCCAATGTGTGGGCCATGTTCATGATTGTAGTTACCCAATGGGCTGTTTACAGAGTGTGGGCCTCTTTCTCTGCGGTCATTGCTAAGCCCTCCCTCTGCCTTCATACCAGGCGGAGCTTGCATTGCTCTCTGCCTCTCTCAAGCTCAGAGTCACTGATTCCCTTTGAGGGAGACAGTCACTTTGTTATCTTTTCCCATGGTTGTCTGATTTGGGTAGCCAGTAGGTAAGGCTTTTGCATCACTTCCGGGGTGCTTTCTAGAGTTCAGCTCCTGGCATACTTAGGAACTCATCTCTGAAGAAACTGGCCTCTCATGGTGCTTGCTGGCACCCTGACAGAATCTCCAGGGGTGGAGGGCCCTGACTTGTTGTGCACGGCAAGGAAGCCCAGCAGCTTAGCTCAGAGTCCGGGCATGTGGCTCTGCTGGCTGGAGAGAAGCCAAGTATTGTTCCTGATCTCTTTCCTTTGAATCAGCCAGAAACAGCTGACCTGCCCACCTGGTGTCTCACCAGGGCTTTGTGTTGGCGGGCAGAGGGAAGCAGAAGGCCAGCTGGGAGGGAGAGATTGGGCAGATGGAGGCACTACCAGCAATGGAGACAGGCGCATGTGGGCAGTATGAGAGGTCTCAGTCCCTGGGTCCCCTGTGGAAGGCAGGAGCACTTAAGGAACTGCAGGGAGTGAGGAGCGGTTGATGGCCTTTAGAAGCCCCCAAGGAAACCCAGATGGCATGATACTATAGAACTGTTCTGCCCCAAGCCTCCACATTAATGGTGCCACAGTCACAGGCAAGTTCCTCAGTACTTCTGAACTTTAATTTCCACATCTCTAGAATGTGGATAATAACTACCTCTCAAGGTGGTGATGAGCTAATGTTTGTGAGCGGGCTGGAAACACCGTAGATAGCTGTACCTAAGTGAGATGATTATTGTGTTTACCTATTTTTATTCCACTTCTCGAGTACTTATTTTCCTTCCAAGTCTTTAAAGCAAAAATTTTAAAGACATCCCAAATAGAATAGGTCAGGGAAGTGGCCACAGGGCCTCTTTTGAGCTTTGTCATCTCCTCCACCCCCTCAGCAGCCTCCCAGCATCCCGCCTGACCTCCCCTGAGCCAGCCTCCACTCAGCTGCCAGAGGGAGCTTTCTAAACTGCACGCCTGGTCTTGTCATCATGCTGCTTTGCAACTTTCAACTCATAATTCAGCTTTCGCATAGGAAATATGCACTGAGTTGTGTGCTAGGTAGGGAGCTTGGAATGAGAAGATGATGGGGCATAGTCCCATCCTCCAGCATGTGGTCTAGGGCTCTTCAGCCCCTGTGGGGTAAGAGCCATGACTCCCATGTCCCCTGCCCACTTCCTCAGCCTTATCCTTCTCCACACCTTCCTCACCCACATCCAGGTTAAACTCACCAGTGATGATTAGATAGTGTGCTGTTCTCCAACCATGTTCAGGCTGATGCTGGCCTCCCCATCTTTACCTGCACATCTCCAAGATGTCCTTTCTTCCTCCTTCATCCCTGTTCATTTGTCAGTTTCTTGCCCAGCCTGTAGGGCTCAGCCTTTGTAGAGTTGCAAATGATGGAAATTCAACTCAAAACAGCTTAAAGGAAAAGGAAATTTATTGCTTCACAAAACTGAAGAAGTACATACTTTCTGACATTGCTGGATCCAAGTGCTCAGGCAACACAAGGACCTGGACTCTCCCCTCCCTTGGCTGTGCTCTCTTCTCAGTAAGGTTCAGCTTGGGCAGGCCCCTAAGGTTGTGGCAAAGACAGCCACCCAGATGTTCAGATTTGAAATGGAGACAGTACATGTCTTCATAGTGCCAGCAAAAGGCTGCAAGGAGAGGCTCAGTAGTCTGGTTTGGGTCATGTGGCTAATGGCTATGGCTGGGGGTGATAGGTGAGGATGGGGCCAAGTGTTTGGGGTAGGATGGGGAGGGTATGAGCCTCACCGAGTCACGTGGACTGAAAGTGGGAGAGAGTATGCTACCAGAGTAGAATCAGGCACTCCTCCTAAAGAAAGGGGCTGTCAATCCAGGGCTGGCAAACACATTTGGTTCTAGCACACCTTCTTTGACTGCTCCCACCTTCCCCAAGAGGTCTGCATGCTTCCCACATGCCTTGCTGCTGTAGGAATGAATTCCCAGTGGAATGAATTTTTCCTCATGCACGTGTGTTACACTGAGCTCTGAATCCTACCACATGCCCCAGGTCCTACACCCATGGGGGCTTGGTACCTGTAAGCCCACTGAATTCATGCCCAGTCTCAGGCTCATGCATAAATAGAGCCATGCTGAGCAGAGTCTGGAGTTAGATGGCAGACCTGGGGTCATGGTCCTGGCAATAGGCATAGACCCTTGATGAACACACTGGTCCAAATCCTGTGGGTCCTGGGATCTAGGAAGATCCACCATTAGGGGTCACTCCTTTGTGGGCCAAGAAAGTCATGTCACGGACAGGACACCTGGAGAGCCTTAGCTTCAGATGGGAATGCAGTGCAGCAAGGATAGCAATCCAATAGCACAATATTGTAGGCCCTGGGCCCTTCCCTGTGATATTGGGAAGGAAGATAGTCAACCCTGTTGCTAAGCCCCCTGACCCCCACAGCAGGGTCAGCCCTGAAGCTGTATCTCTTTGTTTTTGAGCACCTGTCCTTCTTTTCCTATGACCCTCAGGCCTCCATATTCAACCAGTCACTGCTGGGTGGTTTGCGGAACATACCCATGACACCAACTTTCCCAAAGACACTAACTCCAGAAACAGGGTCACCATTGGTCGGGAGATAAGCCACAATAAAATTGTTACTGACAACAAAGAAACTAGGTTTGTGAATAATTTACTTCTCTTACAAATGGTAAGGGTTCAAAATTGTTCCCTATAACACCTTTCCCCTCTCACTGCATGTGCTTTCCTGGTTGGGAAAGAAGAGGGTGTTTCTGCTATTGAAAGCTGGGGGCTGTGTGTTACCTGCAGCCTGTCATACCCATGGTTTCAGCCCCATAACCTGGAGGGCCTGGGGATGCTGTGCCAGGCTTATCAGTGTCACCCCAAGGCAGTGAGTCAGGCAAGATCCGCTCTCTAGACCTTCAGCAAGAGGAGTCCTCTTCCACTGAGCTCCCAGAGCCTCCAGTGCTATCTGGCTGGCTTCTAGGTGAAGTTAGAGTGAATCCTACACAGTCCCTGGGAGCAGTGGCTGAGGGAAGGGTGGCTCCTCCTGCTCTGCCTGGGCTCCCTCGGCATGGAGATTACCCCAGCCTTCCCCCGGAGGGCAGGCACTGAGTGTGTCAGGTTTTCCAACCCCAGCTGAGGACGGCCTTGGGTGCTGAGGCTGGAACTTCCTGGGAGAATCTTCTGGCCCTGTCTCTATGGAGCCTTCTGAGGGATATTTGTATGTTATGAATTAAGAACAAGTTTTAGGCTCTTCTTTAAGCAATTTCTTAAGAAAATGGCTCAGGTGAAATTAGCTATTCTGAATAATTCATTTTCTTTATTCCAAACTTAAATTTACTCTACTCTGAATGGAGAATTAGCCAGATGTGGGGCAGGGATATTTGGCAGCTCATATTAACATTATCAAAGAACAAAAAGGGCTGGAAACCCTTTGAATTAGAAACCCTACTGACTATTGATGGAGGAGACTGACTGAAGAGGTCGGCATCATCATGCCCTGCTAGAGAGAAGATAGCTCCTCTCCGAAGGTTGGATGAGTCCTCAGTGCTGAGGACTGGGCTCCTGGGGACCGAGCTGTCTCTGCTGTGGCTTCCTTGGCTTCCAGGGAGCTGACGGAAAGGGAAGATTTGGCCTCTTTGTGACAACTGTGATTACAGAGATAGACAATTTTATCAATCAGGAGTCTAGGTGCTTAGAACTGGGAGGGACCTTTGGTGCCATACAGCTCAGTGTTTTCTGAACTTCTGTTCACACACCAACCACCTTGATAAATTTTTGCCATATGGGTTTATTATCTGTACCATTATTGATTCACTTTTTAAAACTCCAGTGTGTTCATTTGTAAAACAATCGCTATGGTACATGGGAAATTGGATATATGCAATGAATAGAGGACAACTTTTGATGAAAAAAATAACACTCACTCTTGCTAAAATCTAAAGCCTGCTCTCTTGTTTTTGGATAATAAGTGTTTGAGAGGTGTTAAAGAAACACCATACTCCTGCTAAGACTTTCTCCGTTAAGATAATCAGAGGGATGGAAAAGGAGGTTGAAAGGGGCATGCCACTCCATGTGGTCTTGTCTGGTGCACCGTAAAATCACTTTGTAAGTCACTAGTGGTGCCTGACTCTCTTCCCACACCCAGGAAACCCTGCTCCCCTTTTGCAGGAGGCGTGACTAAGGCTCATACATGGAGTAGCATATCGAAGGTGCTCAGAGCTGGCTAGAGGCAGCACAGAATAGAGCCCAGCTATTAGGATTGTCTAAGGAACTGAAACCATTGAATCACTGCTCAGCCTGAAAAACCAAAATCTGATCCAAATCCCAAGCCAAACCCACTTGCCAAGCACAGATCCCATCAATAAATGAAAAGAATGAAGGCCGGGCATGGTGGCTCATGCTTGTAATCCTAGCATTTTGGGAGGCCGAGGTGGGTGGATCGCTTGAGCTCAGGAGTTTGAGACTAGCCTGGGCAACATGGTGAGACCCTGTCTCTACTAAAAATACAAAAAAATAAAATAAAATAAATAACTGGGTGTAGTGGGGCACAACTGTGGTCCCGACTACTTGGGAGGCTGAGGTGGGAGGATCACTTGAGTCTAGGATGTGGAGGTTGCAGTGAGCCCAGATCGTGCCACTGTACTCCAGCCTGGGAGACAGAGCGAGATCCTGTCTCCAAATAAATAAATAAATAGAATGGAGATTCAATGGAGGAAATTGGTCCTGGCATTAGAGCAAGGGAATCTAGTTTGGGCAAAGTTCTGGTAGAGATAAGACAGGTCTACAGTGTTGCAGAAAGGTTTATATCAAAACCTAGCTTGAAGCCATCAAAATGAGCAAAATCAAATAAAAAAATAGGGGTTGGTGAAGTCTAGTCTTAAATAAATTTCTACAAAGATAAAGAAAGTCAGAGAAGTAAAATAAATGAGGCCGGAAAAAAAATCAACATATGCTAGAGGATGTCTCAGACTTAAAGAACAAGTAATAAAAACATTCTTTGAGAACCCTGGGCTCCAGTTGTTTTACTATCGATGCCAAATGCTGGAGTTCAGTGGCCTTCCCTGATGCTGCACTTTCCTCTTCTTTCTCAGCAACTGCACCTTTTGCTCAGAGGCTGGAAGAACCCCCTGGGAAGAAGCACTCTGCTCCAGTCTGAACTGGCCCAGGGGCAGCTGGTCAAACATTACCCACAGAGCAAAAGGGAGACAAGAATGGTGCTGTTCTCCAGCTGTTGAACAGCTGACTGGAAAGTGTGAGGATGTAATGCGACAGACCCGGGCTGCTTTGCCCTGGGAGTTCTGTGGAAGAGGGTTCCTTCAAGACACTTCATAACACCTTAGGATTATAAAAAAGCTCCTGGGTCAACAAAGGGGCTTTGGTGAGGATACCTTCAGGGCTGGTTTGATGACTCTGCACAGGGTACTTGCTGGGCACTTCCCATAGGAGGTAAAGGCTAGTTCTGCTCTTTCCTCCTTTGTCCATTCCTCTTGTCACTGGCCTGAAATGTTCCTCAGGGCAGGCACTCTGTGGCAGCTGCCTGTTGTCATCCTAACAAGGAGTCCCTTCATGGAGACTGCCGTAGCCCCCCCACACAGCCAAGAGAGGGCCCCAACCACTTCCAAGGGTGTGGCATTCAGGGCCCATCACCAGAGGCCACAAGGCCAGACAGCTGGGCTCATACGACTGCTCAGCCAAGATTCATATTATTGGACCACCCTCTGAGCACCCAGCCAATGCTTGGGCAGAGTGGTAGATGAGCATCTGGGCCTTAGAGCCAAGCTGTGAGGCTGAGGGCCTGCGGCCCTTCCAGGCACACTCAAAACTGATGAGAATCCCAAGTGTGTCTTCACACGCAGATTAGGCAGCCAGGAATTGGGTTTCTGGGTCTTCCTTTTAAGAGGGATGGAATATTATCGCTTTATCTGTGAGAGGAAGAGATGATGTGAGAATTACATGGCCAAGGGTTCTGGGAGTTGGGATGCAGTTAAAGTGAATAAAATTGTTTCTCACTGGAGCGGCACCATTTCCACACTCACCTTGGCAGATCAAGGATAGTAGAGGGGACTTGGTCAAAAAAGTCTGAGCACTCTGTTCTAGTGGGAGATTTGGGGTAGCCAAGCCTTCACTAGTTGTGGGAGGATCTTTTGTTAGCGATGGCCCAGAGCCCTTGTATGGATGTCTCTAAAGCAGGAAACAGCATCTCCTGGGAGGCAGAGGCTCCAAAGGCTCTGTGGGAAGTGTAGGTGTGTGTTTCATGTGTGGATGGGTGTGCTGGGATGTAACATGTATGTAGCAGTATATTGTATGTAGATGTGTGCTTGGCAGGACAGGACATGCAGGTATGTGCAAGCAGATGGAGGCATGGAATTGTCAGAAAGGAGAACCCGAGAAGCAAAGCAAAATGCAGACCCCAGGCTGACTTGAGCGACGGTCCCTTAGCTGGTGCTGGATGAGAGAAACCTCCATTCTAAAGCAGCCTCACGTGGGGCCCGATCTGCTGTCTCAGATTGATGCAGCTATTGGAAAGACCTACTAGTGGAGACTGATGGCTAAACAGCTGTAGAGCTGGGTTGAAAGGGGTGCTATTCTGAAGGGATCTCTCTTTACAACAGGCAAGACTTACAAGAGAAAGAGGCCTGACAAAGGGATGCTAATCGGTTTATGGCCTTCAGCAGACATCCACTTTAGAGTGATAAATAAATGAATAATTGAAAGGGAGTAAGAACCTCTTAGACTACATCAGTCCCTTAACAAAGGCATGGATCTTATTTTTAATCCCCAGAATTCTGACTTTTTAAAAAGAACTTGACTTGGCAGGCAGTAGAAGAAAATGTGTGAGTGACTGCCATGACATCTGACCATGGTTTCGTGTAGTTTCCATCAAAGATGACTGAGCAAATGGAAATAAGAGTTCACAGAGGGTTAATAAAGCCTTATTGCAAAAAAACAAACAAAAAATTCATGGAATGAAATGATAATGGGATCTGTCCAACAATATTCTTTGGGATGCATCCAAGACTGTAATCAGAGGCAAGCTAATTCAATACTAATTTCAGGAAAAAAGATGGGGAAAAATTGATAATTAGAAAAAAAAATGGAAACACTAGAGGAATCATATACACATAAATTAGGTCCCAAAATACTGGCACAATTAATCATAGCTGGGGTGAATCAAGCCTCATCCTGTCAGGAAGAACTGAATATTTCATAAGGTAGACAAAAGAGGAATGAACTGAGAGGAATATAGCCAGCCATAACTAAAAGAAAAACTTGTCAGAAATTAACAACCAAAATGTGAGAGAGAAATAACGTCTTCATTAACCAGTGGGGATGAAAAATGGACTCAGAAAATACAACAAATGCTGATATTCCTCAAAGCCCCATCTCCTTCTATTGAAATTACAGCCATAACTTTCAAAAATCTTTTTATCTTTTCTCTCAGGACCAGAATGATTCATTGTATATGAAAAAGAAAAGAGAAAAGAGGAAATAATTAAAGCTATAAAAAATTCCCAATTATGAAGCATCAGCGTCCAGATGGCCATAACACAGTTTAACCATGAGGAATCAACTTGTGGGTAGAGGGAGTCTACTCTGAAATGATAGACTTTGAGATCTGAACATGTTTTTATCTTGCAATCTTTCTCTCTTTCTTTTCTCCCTCCTCCTCCTCCTCCTCCTCCTCCTTCCTTCCTTCCTTCTTCCTTCCTTCCTTCCTTCCTTCCTTCCTTCCTTCTTTTTTTTTTCTTTTTTTTTTTTTTTTTTTTTTTTTTTTTTTTTTTTTTTTTTTTTTTTTTTTTTTTTTTTTTTTTTTTTTTTTTTTTTTTTTGATGTCACCAGGTGAGTGGGTGGGATTTGGTTACAACTCTGCCTTTGGTTCAAGCCGAATAGCTGGCACTACAGGTGCATGCCACCGTGTCCGGCTAATTTTTTGGATTTTTAGTAGAGATGGGGTTTCACCGTGTTAGCCAGGATGGTCTCGATCTCCTGACCTCCTGATCCGCCTGCCTTGGCCTCCCAAAGCGCTGGGATTACAGGCGTGAGCCACCACGCCCAGCTCTGCAATTAAGCTTTCTTAGGATTGAATGGGAATATGAAATGTCCCTTGCTTTGCTAATTCCAACATGTTGGCACTCCACTTTGAAGAAGGCAAAAGAAACCATTGTCTGTTTAGAGAAGCAGAAACTGGGAACATATCCAAACATAACATGAAGAAATGAGGACAGTCTGAGACAAAAGATCCACAGGCAGACATGAGTGGCCATAAGGAAGAGGAGCCCCTCATGCAGAGTTTATACCAAGTCCCTAATTTGAACCAAGGCTGACCAAAAATTAAATGTCCTGCCATGGAGGGTGGTGAGCATTCTGTCGCACACAGAGATGGCACAGTCTCCTGGCAGAAAGCTTGAGGAAGATTCGAGAACTGGATTCAAAGGACCTATTTAATCCTTGTGTTTTATAATTCTGAGAATGCAAGCCCGACCAAATTTAAACCCTCCCAGAAACTTTAAGTGATTTAAGTTGTGTTTTTTTGGAGGTAGAGAGGGTTCCTGGGCTAGGTTTTAACAACCAGCCCTCAAGGTATGAGCCCTGAGTTAGCCATCAGAAAATAAAGTACACTGCTTCATTCAGAATGTATCCGGGTAGACAAGGGGATCACTTCTGTTCTGAGATTAGACCTTCCTGAGTAACCTGTGGTTATCGTGGAGCTTCTGTGGCAGTTCCCAGTGAGGCCAGAGACTCAGAGGGCAGATACTGCCCTGCCTTAGAGGCAAGAGGTAGGTGAGTGGTCAGGGTGAGCACTCTTAGGTACCGTCTTGGTGCTGGGCATTGTACTAAATTCACTTCATGCATCATCTCATGATAACTCTATGAGTCATGATCCATTTCCCCCAGTTTAGGAGGTGAAGAAATGCAGCCACCATGAATTTAAATGACAGAGGCCAGGCCACACCAAAGTGGCAAGCAGGATGGTATTTGAACCCAGGTCCATCCGTGCTAGAGCTGTGTGCACTGCTCCGTGCCACCACCCATTTTGGCCTCCATCCCTCAGCCCCTGTGACTATAGTCAGACTTCCAAGCCAGTGATGTCAAAATGCCCAAGCAGCACCCCAGTGTGAGTCACCACTGGCTGAGTCCCATGTGCTAAGGCTGGGGGAAAGCTGAGGTACCACCTTGGAGCATGTTCAGAGAGCAGGGATGGTGTGGAGAGGCCAGGAATTTGAATGCTTCTTGTTGGGTAGTGCACTGCTGGAAGAATTCTGGGCATGGGTGATCACAATTCTATTACTTTATTAAGCCTCAAAGAAGCCTTTTGTATGCATATGCTTATTATAAATAAATGAGTACAACTTTCTTTTAACTCTGAAAATATCTGCTTGAAGCCAAAGCTGCTCAGATGCCATTCCTGGGGATTGAGAAATTCATTTGATCAGAAGGTGGTCTATTCTTGCTAGAGAATATGGTGGCTTATAATTCTTTGGGATTCAAAGACTGAATGAACATCAGACACATTTCTGTTAGTTAAGTAAAATATCAAAAATTGGCATAAATAAGCAACAGGATAAAATTTAATAATACTGTTTCCTTTGAAAAGACTTGAATGACCCAGACCACATTTCCTTTGGCTATTCTGAATCCTTGCATTTTAACAGAGCAAGGTATGGGGCATAGTGGAATACTGGTGTCTGTTTCCTCTGTTGTGTGGATTGAGTTCTGCTGCTGTGTGTGGGCACAAGGGAGGCACCCAACTGATGAACCACAATTGAGCAATCTACCTATTTAAACCTGGTCTTAGGACCTACAGTCAGTCAATCAGCAAGCATTTATTGAGTGTGTATGTACATACAGGCATGCTGGAGTTGACAGTGCCTGAGCGGAAACATGGAGTGGATGTAATGACTCCTTTACTGCAGGTCTTAAAGGGTGATTTTGTTTGGAATTCCCCAAGTCATTGAAGTAAAGTGTTTTGGATTCTAATGGTGCAAAGAATTTCTTCTGCTTTTCAAAAAGATAGAAGAAAGCATGAGCCATGGTAAGGAGAGACATAGCAGATATTTTTAAAAGGTCCAAATAGAACATCTAGAGATGAGCATCTGAGATGAGAAATGTACTGGATGGGACTGATGGAAGATGAGGCATTGCAGGAGAAAGGATTAGTGAACTTGAAGACATCACAATAGAAACAATCCAAAATGAAACACAGAAAGATAAAAGGTTGAAGAAAAACAGAGCATCAGTGAACTGTTGACATTAAACAACAATGACAACAAAATAGTATGCGTATAATATTAGGAAACTCAAACAGTAGACAACACTGCAGAATGAAAAGTGATGAATGGCCTCTCTCCCCAGTCTTCACCCCCATTCTTTCCCCAGTGATTACCATTGTTCCCAGAGCCTTGCAATTCCTTGCAGAAAACTAAATATGCCCACGTCCGTGTATTTGAGAGGCAGTCCACCCCAGGTTTGAGGAGAGTTGACCAATAGGTAACAGTCAGATAGTTTTCTCCAGTTCTGTAGCTGTATAACTCCCTAAACCAATTTCCTTCTGTAGCATCCAAGGAGTTTTGTGGAACATAATTGTGAGAACAAAAGGCTCCATAGCTGAGAACGTTTGGAAAACTTCTGGGTCAACAGAACCCAGGGGGCTTAGTTACTGTTGTCTAGGCAGAGCTCCGGACTCTGGTGGAGGAGAGAACAAGCAGTATTTCCCAGCCTTCTTTGACCAAGGAACCCCTTCAAGGAAGGCTGTGCCCTCTCATGACAGCCTTTTGGAGAATGAGTGGCATCTACAGTGTGGTGTGTGTGAGCCTGGAGATGGGCAGCATGAGAGAGAGCACAGGTGCCCAGACCAGTTGAGAGCTGGCCAACAAAGAACCCAGACTGAGCAGTGTTGGAGGCTAAATCCACATACCGAGTGATGCCTCATGGAGCTGAGCATCGGTTTAGGAGTTGGTTAATTAAAAACAAAAAGTTTCCTTGGGGGAAGGTGGTCACTCAGCAGCAGTTAAAGTTAGTTACAGAAAAAGGAAAGGTGAAGTGTAAAGAGGCAGGCTCTGCCCCTTGTGGTCAGCATAAGCAGGAGGGTGTGGGGGCCCATTTCCACAAATGTGACAGTAGCAAGAACAGAAGGCATGCTTGTTACCTGTGTGGTCCTGTTCACGTGTCTTATGTTTTCTGAGCCCCAGCTCCATCATCTGCCCCAAGGGGATTATAACCTGTTACTAATATCTTTTGAACACTTACTCTGGCCAGTCATTCTCTACTTGCTTGACAGGAAGTAACTGATTTCTTCTCACAACAAACCCAGAAGTATGCTTTTTGAGAAAACTGAGACACAGAGAGGTTAAGTCATTTAGCCAAGGTCACCCAGCTTATAAATGGCAGTGATGAGAATCAAACTCGGAGATTATTTTCTGCCATACCCACATGGGATGTTGCAAAGGTAAAAAAACAAACAAGGATCTATCGGATCTATGGCACAGATAAAGTGATCCCTAAAATGTTAGGGCTTTCCTTCCTGTAAATAATAATTTTATGGAACACTTAATAAAGGTATTACTTGAATAAATATTTCACAGCTCTAATAGCATGTAATATTTCTTGAGTACTCACTATGTGCTGGGAAGTGTGCAAACCTTTTCCATGTTTTATCCTAAGCTCACAGCAACCCTAGGTTGGCACATTAATTATCCTCTTTTTTTTTAAATAGGTGAGGAAATTCAGGCAGAGGGTGAGTTTGAGTTTCGTGTCCAAAGTCACACAATTAGTGACTGATGGAGCTGAGGAGACATCATGATTTCTGTCAAAGACCAGAGACTGTTACAAACTGATTAAAATTCTGAATCACACTCTTCCCAAAGAGTGAATTCGTCTGGGAGGAAATAGGGAAATAGGAAAAAAAAATTGGAGATATATAATCATGGAGCAACAGATATGGGCAGTGGTTCTCCATTGCTGGGCAACACATCATCTGCAGATTTAGTGGCTTAAAGCAATAACAGTTTATTCCTCATTATTCTGTGAGTTGACCAGGTCGTTTCTCTTCTGTTTCACTCCTGTAGCTGCATTTAGTTGTAGGGTTGGGAGCTCCAAACTGGTCTCACTCTCAGGTCTGGCAGTTGGCGCTGGCTGTTGGCTGGGGCCTGCGTTCTCCCCATGTGACCATCATCTTCTAGTAGACCCCACTGGACTTCTTCATAGCATGATGAGCTCGGGGTCTAAGAAGACAAGACTGGAAGCTGTCAGGTCTCGTAAGCTCCTAAATTCACATATCACTTTCACCTATGCTATTGGTCAAAGCAAGTCACAAGGACAGCCTGGCTTCAGGAAGATGGAGAAATATCAATTATGGAGGGAAGAATTGGGAAAGTCACATTACTAAGACACATAGACATTGGGAGCCATTATTGTAACCATCTACCATGATAGGTTAGGGACAAAAGGCAGCCAGGAAGAGAATGGAATTTGCATAGAAAGAACAGGAAGTATTTGTTTCCATTTATATCTTTTGATACTAACTCAAAGGATACCAAAGCACCTCATTATAAATCTGAATAATGAAAAAGAGTTGTTTGGGGAGTGATGATAAAGGAAACTCAAGCTTTTGTTGTTTTATCACTGTAGGATGATTCATTTTATAAGTTAAGAAAAAGTTGAAGATTAATGAGACCATATCCATGAAGTATTTAGAGCTCCTTGTAAGGAGAGAACTACATCAATATTAGAGTAATCATCAAACAGCTATCAAAATGCCATTTAAGAGAAGACAGGTACTATTTCCCACTTGGAGGAATTATCTTCTGATTTTCAGGGACCTTCCAGCCTGGATTTGTGTTGATTCACTTTGCACACTTCTCTTGACAAGGAGTAGAGTGACAGCTTTTGCAAGTTTAGCATTTACAAGTGGCTTTGTACTAGGGAAGGACTTGAGCCCCTCTTCCCAAGGAGCGAAGGGTCAGTGTGTATGGAATGTTCTACCTCTGGTGCGGCCCCTCTCCCTGTCCTTGAAAACAGGGGTGGCGAGGCAAGCTGAGCAGAGGGAATCCCTTCTGAGGGTGAAGAAGGACCCCTGACAAGCAGTAGCTGCCCTTTCATCACAGGGGCAGCCAGCCAGAGCACTGGGGTTCTTCCTTGACTGAGTCAGACTTGGGGAAATGCACATTTTACTGGAATTGAAACCCACACAGATCTCAGTTCCATGCTTACCTGGAAGATCTCTTCTGTGAGCTCCAAGCCATGAGGGAGGGGGATTCCTGTAGGGCAGCTGACGACCTGCGGTGAAAGTTGTTTTGTGATCTGATGTGGCCTATATCCCTAGTCTCTTCGAGAGAAAGATGCCTTTTTCTGGGCCGGGTGTGGTGGCTCACGCCTGTAATTCCAGCACTTTGGGAGGCAGAGGCGGGCAGATCACAAGGTCAGGAGATTGAGACCATCCTGGCCAACATGGTGAAACCTCGACTCTACTAAAAATACAAAAATTAGCTAGGTGTGGTGGCACGTGCCTGTAATCCCAGCTACTAGGGAGGCTGAGGCAGGAGAATCGCTTGAACCAGGGAGTTGGAGATTGCAGTGAGTCGTGATCGTGCCACTGCACTCCAGTCTGGTGACAGAGTGAGACTCCATCCCAAAAAAAAAAAAAAAAAAAAAAGGAAAGATAGCTTTTCTTCCTAAAAATCATAAGGCATGTCTTCCCAGAGGGCCAGTGTAATGTGCATATCCATTAAATATTTGAGTGGCACCATGTGCTGGGCACTGTTCTGGGAATGGAAGCTCAGCCATGGGCAAGGTGGACACAATCTCTGCTCTTCTGGAGCTTCAAAGAGTGCTCTGGAAGGGGAGGGGGGCCCTGCAAAAGTTCTGAGCCTGGAGGAGTTTGGCAGATTCCAGTAGCAGAGGGATGGTAAGTTAGTAGGGACTGAGGGCTCAGAGGTGGGCTGAAGTAGACCCATTAGCAGCCACTCATAGGTGCTGGTAAGAAATTTAGATTTTCTGATCAGTGCGATGGAAGCTGTTAAAGTGTTTGAGGGTGAGCAGATATGATTCACATGTTTAAAAGGTCCTTCTAAGCTGTTGGGAAGGGAGGCAAGAGAATAATCTGGTAGTGAAGATACTTTTGGGTAGAGATAAGGCGGGAAGGAAGACATGCAGGAGGCTCAGTCTGGTGAGATGGTGGCCTGGGCTAGGGTGATTACAAACCAAGAACGTATCTCTCTTTTTTTTTTTTTTCAGTAGATTGCAAATTCTGCACTCATTTCAACAGCAACACTAGAGTCTTGAAAGAAACTTGACCCTCATGATGGGCCACTTTGGGCTGTGGCTCCAGCCCCCAAGTCCTGCCACCTTATGGTAAGGGAGACGAGGTGAAGACTGAGAAGCACTATCGTGCAGAAACTATTGTGTTAGGACAAGTAGATATCCCTCTGGAAAAAGAAGTAATGGGGGTATTTCTAAACTTTATGTTTTATTCCATTAATCAGTCTCTTTTTATACCACTACCACACTGTTTATACTAGCTATGGCATGATAATATGTTTTAATATCTGCTAAGACTAGTTGACTCTTACAGCTCTTTTTTTGAAAGAGTTCCTGGTTATTCTTGCCTATTTATTTATTTGTTTATTTATTTTGAGATGGAGTCTTGCTCTGTTGCCCAGGCTGGTGTGCACTGGTGCGATCTCCACTCACTGCAAGCACCGCCTTCCGGGTTCATGCCATTCTCCTGCCTCAGTGCCCCCAGTAGCTGGGACTACAGGTGCCCACCACCACACCCGGCTAATTTTTTTGTATTTTTAGTAGAGACAGGGTTTCACCGTGTTAGCCAGGATGGTCTCGATCTCCTGACCTCGTGATCCTCCCGCCTTGGCCTCCCAAAGCTTATTTATTTTATATTAAATGATTTTAAAATGTTTCAGACCTACAAAAAGTATATGCAACACTTCAAGAAAGGAAAGAGAGATGTGTTGTAAGCACCTATCTACCTACCACCCAGCTTCTGAAATATCCCCAATATACTCTACAAATGCAGAGGAAGCCCCCATCCACCTCTCCTCAGTCACTACCCCTCCTTCCACCAGAGGTACCCACTGACTTTGATGTTTTGTATTTCCATGCATTTTATTCATGTTTAATGCCTGTGCATGTGAACCTAAGCAAAACATCAATCTAGATGTTTACAAATTTTATATAAATGGTATGCGATATACGTTTTTTTCTGAATCGTGTCCCCTTTCTTCTCCACTAAATAATATGTTTGAGAGATTCATCCATGTTGAGACAAGTTGGGATATGTACTTGTTCAGTTCTCCTATATAGAGCCAGACTGTTCTTTGGAGTAAGTGCACTTGTTTGTTTTTGTTTGAACTTTAAAATTAGCTTGACTATTTCCTAATTAATGTATAAATAAATAACACTTTTATTGGGTTAAGTTTATGGATTAATTCAGGAAGAAATAAAATCTTTATGATGTTTAGAATTCTTAACCAAAAACATGGACCTTATCTTTTTTCTTCTTAAGTATATTTTCAAGTATTTTGTCTCTTTTGTTGCTATTATAAGTGGGGTTTTTCTCTTTCAATTTATCTTGTTTGTAAGGACAAAAACCATTGCTTTCTATATATGACTTTAATAGCCTGCCTTTTTACCACCTAAAACAGATTGCCAGTTAATTGTCTTGGCTTTGTCACATGTATGATCACGTTACCTACTAATGTTGACCATGCTTTCCTCCTTTCCAATTTATACATCTAATATCCTAGGCTAATTGTTTGCCTACTGTTCCCATAACAATGCTAAACAATCATAGTAAAGGTGACATTTTAATCCTGCTCTTATTTTTTTTTTTTTAAGACAGGGTCTCACTGCGTCACCCAGGCGGGAGTGCAGTGACATGATCTTGGCTTACTGCAACTTGTGCCTGCCTCCTAGGCTCAAGCAATCATCCCACCTCAGTCTCCAGAGTAGCTGGGACTATAGGCATGTGCCACCATGCCCAGCTAATATTTGTATTTTTTGTAGAGACAGGGTTTCACCATGTTGCCCAGTCTCGTCGTGAACTCCTGAGCTCAAGCGATCCACCTGCCTTGGCCTCCCAAAGTGCTGGGATTACAGGTGTAAGCCACTGCTCCTGGCCTAGTCCTAATTTTTATGGGAAAATTTCTGATGTTTTTCATTAAGCATTTTGAGTTTGAAGAAGATATATTTCACCAAAATAGAAAGTATCCATGTATTATTATTTTATTGTGAGTTTTAAAAAAATCAAGAATGGGTGTTAAATACTATTAGTTGCCTTTTGGATGTTCATTGAGACACTTGGATAATATTTTGAATTTATTAATATGGTTAATTATATAATAGATTCTCTATTGTCAAACCATCCTTGCCTTATAATAAATTTTACTTTGTCCTTCAGTGTTTTGTTAGATTCTCCACCAATAACTTATTTAGGACTTTTGCATTGATATTCATAAGCAAGATGGATCCAAAGGTCTGTCTGAGGGTAGGGAAACTGTGTATGAAGCATCCTGGTAGGATCTGGGTGTTAGAGCCCTCCTTACAGCTTCAGCATTTACAGTAGGAACTAGTTTTCTTCTCTATAGTTCTGTCACACTATGCCATCTTCGATAGGAGGGAGTTTACTCAGATTCCTTGGGAATGACCGTAGACTGCAGCCTCCTACTATAGCTCATATCATTCTCTCTTTAGCCAGGCTTCTGTTCTTATAAGTGAGTTTTGGAGAACTGATGTAACTGTCTCAGCAGATCCTCTCCAAACTTTTGCTACTCCCATAGAAGTACTTTGCAGTTTTAAAGCAGGTTCTTTTTCAGAGTTGAATTTATAAAGGAGCTACTTGGATGTGAGAATGTACTTTTCCACAGAAAGGATGTTCTAAGTGGTAGTTGAGCTGCGTCCTCAACGTGGCCTTGGAGCCTATTTATTGCTTAATGTCCTTGCCAGGGGTGGGCATGACAATACCAGCCACAGCTACCCACTAGTTGTCACAGTTCTTGAGACAGGAACATGGGCTTAGTTCCATGCTTAGACCCCAGAAATCCATCTTTCCTGACTTTGGCCCAGCAAGAGGGCCTTCACCTCCAAAAGGGCAGTTGTTTCTGGAGGATTCCCAGGCTGGGATGCATACTTGCAGCAGGGGTACCAATAACAGGTTAACTCTGTATTAAGAAGAGGTTCCCAACTCTATTTGCATGAGAAAAGAGAACTATGAACATTTGCACAGGAGAAAGTAACTGCCCATCAATCACTCCCTAGGTGACACCTCAGGGGAACAAAGGGCAGTTGGTTTTTAAAGTCAAGTGTTTGTAAGTTAGGGGTTTCCAGCAAATGGGATCTCTCTTGGTAGGAGGCTTTTTCTTTTTCTTCCTGATGGACAAATTAGGCTCCATTTTTATTTCTTTTCTGACTCTAGACATCTCTGTAGGTCTCTATTCTCTGGCTTTCCCTAGGCCCTTCCTTTTTATTCTCACTTTTCCCAATTGGCCACCACTCTGCCCTCCCCTCCCTCCCTCTATCCTGACTCTTGGTGTGTAATTTGTTTGCAGTCAGGTTGTCTCTTTGATTTACGGGGCCTCCCTCTTCTCAGCAGAATTATAATAAATGGATTGCTTTGTTGAGCCCCAGCTAGTTCAACACCATTTGCTCAGACTGGGTCAAGCCCCTTGCAAACAGAGGATGCATCCTGCACAGAGGCACATGCTCACACACACGGTATCAGCCCTCTGCATCTTTCTCTAGCCAAATATAATGAAAAATCTCCTCATCCATCTGAGAACCAATTCAGTTACAAGAATGTAAGAAGAGATACCCCCAGTACGGTCCACCTCCCTGTAATGTGGCCCTGGGTGCTGATGGTCCCAGGGGGTGTAGACATTGTTCTGATTACAGGCTTAATTAGTTGCATAATTAGCAAGTATAAGCCTATAAAACCTTTTTTTGTTTGTTTGTTTACATCTGGAATGCACATAAAGACTGAAAACCTAAACTGTGTTAACTGAAATGAGGAATGAACAAATCTGTTCACGGGCTGCTCTGCCTGGAACACTTCAGTGGTTTCCTTTTGCTCTGAGAATAAAGTGGAAAAAACAAGCAAACAAATCATAAATCCAAACAAAGAACAACCTTAATGTGGCCTGCAAGGTCCAGCCTGCCTGATCTCCCACCCCTCTCTTCAGTGCAAGCATATACTCTCCCTCCCACTCCCCCTGCACTCACATGCTCATCTCAAGAGCCTTGCACTTGCTCGGAAGTGAGGGATCCCAGGGCTGCCTCAAGGGCTCTGGACTTGCCCTTGCCTCTGCCTGACAAGTCCTACCCAGTACCAGCCTCTTTGCCATCATCAGGCTCCTTCTGCTCATCCCTCTAGTCTCAGCCTTGAGGCTGCTTCTTCTAGGAAATATTTTCATCCTTGTGTCGAACCAGGGCTCCCATTATCTGTTCCACATACATGCTGTCATACTGTGTCACCTAAGGCATTTGGGTAACTCCTTGCAGGATACCTGTCTGTCTGTCCCTCCAGACCATAAACTGTGTAGGGGTTGGGGTCCTACCTATTATGTTCTGAATTTCATCCACAGATCTAGCAGAGTGCCTCACAGAGCAGGTGCCTGTGGCCAAACTGTGACCTAACTGAGCAAAGGAAGGCAGGAATGAATGCCAAGGACAACAGTATCTTTCTTCCCTAAAGAGCTCTCTTAAATTTGCTTCCTCTGTTTTTCATCCTTATTCCACACCTCTTTTATTCCAATGTGCATGGCAGTTCTTCCTCCCCGCTTACCAAGCTGAGCCTGTTTGGCTTCTTCCTACCAAAGCAGGGATCCTAAGCTGAAAAGAGCACTGCCTCGTCTTCCAAGGATCCCTGCAGCCCAGCACATGTGGGGCTCTCCTAATATTCCTGGAACTGGGTTGGTGACTTCATTTTGAGGTGCCTTGGGACACAGAGACACTTCTCTGGATGTCCCCTTTTCACCATTTCAGAGTTCAGCATGGTGTGGCTTGTGAAAAGAGGACTTGGACTGGCCATGAGGCTCAGGTCACTCCTCCCTTGGGCCTCAGTTTTCTTATCTAAGGCTCCTTGTAATCCTATGATTTGAACTTTCTGGAGGAAAAATGCAAAGGTGAAAGCTTCCCAGCCTAGAAACCTTCTAAGCGGTTGTTTAAACCTTGCCTCAGCCTCCAGGACAGGTTGCACCTTGTGTGCCCATTTCTTCTCTGAAAGCCTGTGTTCTCGGTATCATCCTTCTCCCTGTCTAAATACTGTTTATAAAGCCCAGATTGTTGGTTTGATTTTCTTGGTTTCTGACAAGTGAAAGAAGGCTCCGGAAGAACAATGGGGAGGTTCAGTTCAGAGCAAGGGCTCTGATATTGCAGACCAGCCAGGCTCAGTACCCAAACTCTCTGCTGTGTGCCTTTCAACATCACTCCTTAGTTGGGTGTTTCATGAATACATCTGCCATAGAAGGTAGGATTTTCTCTGCATCCTCCTTGTGGTCACCTCTGATCTACAGAAACACATTGAAGAGCCAAGTGCTTTGTTCTGGGAAAACATCTCCTGTTGGTTTTATTCCCCTAACTGGTGCTTTTCTCTGGTTTCTCCTTTCTCTTCTTTCCTGGGAATGAAGTACTGTGGCTGTTATGCTAGAGCCTATTCTTTTCTTGTTTGAGTTCAACAACTCTCCAGCATCTGAAAGGAGTGGCAGCCTCCAGCCTTGGCCTTCTGCATTGAAACAGGCTTTTCACTCTCTCATGCACAACCAAATATTCTACTTTGATACTCGCTTTCCTTTCTTCTGGAGATTTGCAGTTTAAAATATGTGATTTAAACAAAATTAATTCAAAATAGGAGTCTACATTAGGAGAACCCCAGTGCCCCCTGCTTTTCCCTGCTTCCTTTCCACTGCATCGAGGGCCACCTTGCTCTTTCCAGCTCAGCTTGGCCCCAGCAGTTGACACCCACAGAGATCCACACTGCCTTGATCTTGTCTTCTCATTCTTTATTTGCTGGCTCACCAGATAATCTGTGAATGTAACATTTTTCCCAGTCACAGAGAGTCAGGATCCAGATGGACACAGGGGTGGTCTTGGTGTCCTGTGCAGAAGGAGTGTGTAGGAGAGTGAGTGGCTATCCTTCCAGCATCATGCAGAGAGAAGATGAGCTGGGAGAGAATCATCTCTGTTACCAATGCATTTTTTCCACAAGGAAAATAAGAAAGCCACAGCTTTGAAGTGGAAATTTTCCAGGCTTGGATGAAGCTGAAGATTAAAATATGGTGCTAGGACTTTTATGTGCAGATACAGAATCTGAAAACATGCACTTTTCCAGTTAAAAATGCTCAAATATCTTCCCAGCACTCATGTAAGCAAAAGTGAATTCAATATTTATAAGCTCTAAGAGGAAAAGCCACCCGAATGTTAAGCAGGGCAGCTTAAATTTCTATTCAAGTTTAAACTGCTGGAGAAAGTGGGCTGATAACAGAAGAGCGAGCCAGGTTTATCTTCTGCATTTTGAAAAGGATGGACAGGGTGAAGGAGTTTGTACAATTCAAATCCAAATTGAAATGAGCATGGGTCCCTTCATAAGGCTGTCCTCTACTTTTTCGTTTAGTTACAGCAAAATATCCCAATTTCTGCAGCTTTTGCCAACCCATCTCTGGAGCTGGCAAACAGGCTTGAAGATGAGGTAGGGGCTGGGGAGAAGCAAGGAACTAGAATATTCCCTTTGACTCCCTCTTTAGTTTTCTTCACATATCTGCCAGCAGGGAGGTGTAGCCTTCCTAGGATCACTGGGGAGATGAAGAAATAGAAGCATTTTACAGGTGCACCAGGACACATATTGTGGCATGTTAACGCCAGGGGCTAAGCTCTAACTAGCTAAGATGCCACCTAGACCACCGAGACTTCCAGCTGCTCACAGGCCCATAAGCTCCTTCGTGCCCTCCCTGCAGAAGTCATCTCAGACCTGTTGAGCTGTGTTTGACTTGAGTCTTCTGGCTGCTGAGCTTGTTCTTTACCAGTTTTCTTTGGCCTTGGCTGCCCTCTTCCATAATCTGGTGCACTGGATGTGGGTTGCCTCATCAGCACAAGGGGGACAATCACAGAACCTATCTCATAAGCTTATTGAGGATTAACAGAAACGCTGAGACCATGCCTGGCACATGGTGGGCACCCAATAATGGTTGCTCTTGTTTTCGTGAATATTACTGTTATTATTCAGACAGTGATTATTTCCACCTCCACTGATGTGTTGTTGCTGACCTTTCTCTTTGCTGAGTGACCTGATGATTTCCTCTGTCAAGGGCCTGCTCCTTCATCGATGGCCCCACTAAGCATGCTGGTCTCCACTGTAAATCTCGATGGCGCTAACCTTCTCCACACCCTGCTCTCTGCTCTGAAGACTTGGCTCATCAGGGATAATTCCCTGAGGTGCCAGGCTCAGGGGGAAGCCCCACTTGGGCAGATTTGCTGGAAAGCACCACAGGTTTGGTGGTGGTGACAGAAACCGCCATCTGTATGCCGACTGCGGCTATCGTCGTCAGGCCCCGCCCAAGAGCCCTTGGCTGTCCAAGCGAGTGGAGGTTGGTGAAGGGCCAGCCTCGTGGCTCTGCCTCCTAATGGGGAGCAAGGGAGCTGGATGGGGGTCCCACCTGGTGAGTGTCATGCTCCTTGCATAATATCTGCCTGTCACCAGGGGGCTGTGTGGAGCGTGGGCCTGGGCCACACAGGGCCCTGTGATGAGATGACTGTTCCTCGGAGGGCTTTTCTGAAAAGCAGAGGGCAGAGGTGATCCATGATTCTCTGCCACAATCAGAGTTAAATCAGGGAACCTGAGGCCCAGCCCAGCCCCCTACCATATTTATTCCTGAAGGGCAGTTATCTTCTTCGTCAGCACATCATCTGTAGGGTTCTGGAAAAGCCCAACCTCATTTTAGCCTGGGGGGCCTTGAATGGCCACAGCATCTGTAAGGAAGGGATACCCCAATCCCAGCTCCTTTCTAACCCTCTGGACTCACACCTGAGTCTCCTGGCAATGTCATTCCTGGATCGGGGGTGAGGGAGGGTGGGGAGAGGAGCAACTGCTGGTGGGCAAAGAAAGGGCCAGTGAAGGAGGGGCCCTGCAGGGACCCTCAGTGCAGGCCAGCAAAGCAGGGGGTGGTTCCATCACACGCAGGCCTCTTAAGGCACTCCTCACATTACAGGTGTGTTCGATCTTCTGGCACCATCTTTTCTTCTGCCCAGGATATTTTCTCCATGGGTCTTTTCAGGCCCATAGCTCATCCACAACTCAAGGTGGCATTTCCTCTGGGCAGCCTCCCCTGACCACCCACTTTGAAGTGGCCAGCCCCCCTCATTCCCTTGCACTGTTGATTGGCACGTTGAATGGATGATGTATGAATGGCCACTTCTCCCTTTGGGGCCTTTATTCCTCCTCACATACCCTCCTTCATCTTGGCTCGAAAACCCTGGTATTGTCTGTGAAAGAAAGACCGTGCCTGGTTGTGGACATCAGCCGAGTGGGCTGTGTCTGCACTCCTTCCATGGGGAGAAACATCTTTCTGCTGCGACAGCTGGGGCTCTCAGTGCTGCGACAAAGGGCGGAGGTTAAAGCCCTTCCATGGTAGCTCTTCTTCCTACTGGGAGGAGCCCAAGCTGTATGTGGAGTGTAGCACCCGCCCGAATTTCACCACTAAATAATCCTTAGGTTCCATGATGACTTGGGGCCTCTCTGATTAATCCCAGGAAGGCAAATAAATCAATGTTATCTCTTGGGCTAGCTGACATCGATTCTGGAGGCTGTGGGGTGGGCTCTGGTGAGAGGGACCGTACCTTGGTGGATGAGTGTGCCTGGGAAGGCAGTGGGGGGTGACTGCACATGGGCCAAGCGCTTTGTGATCCCAGCGAATCAACTTCATGGCCAGCCTCCTATAAGTTACACTTTTATATTCATCTCATCACTCCAAATATCATTCCTATAAATGGATGTCATTAACAGTCCCATTTTCAGATTAAAAAAACACTTGATCATGATGACACCAAGTGCTGCTCATGGCAGGATGGGGCTGAGAAGCTGAGTGTGTAGAATTTCGAGCCCAGTCTCCACTGACTCCTCTTCCTGCTGACCCTGTCATCTAAAATCCAAGCCCCATCGAATGGCACTGATTCAGCTTCTCTCTGTACTTGGTGGCAGGCCAACCCCCATGCTCCCGACTCCCTGGAGACTCCAGACAAGTGACGGTAGAGTCTGCATGCTAGCAGGTGATACAGGGCTTCGGCACAATCTGTAGTTTGGAAGCAATTTTGTGTTTTCTAGGCACCCATCTGTGAGAGGAGAGCAATGTCTGCACAGGGTCTGTTTGCTTATGGAGGAAACAACTGCTGCTCAGGAGTGGGAATGTCTGCCCTCTCACGTGTGTCATTTCGTTTTCAAGCAGAGGAGTTCCAGGAATCCTCAGCACGTGGATCCAGGCTTCAGGGGAGCTCAGCTTTCAGGCCTTGGGAAGCACCTTGACATTTTCCTTCCACATTGGAATGAAGTTTGTGCAGTGCTGGGTGTGCTGTGGACCAGCCTGGAGCTCAGGCCTGCCCCGGAACTCTGATTCTAGGCAGTCTTCAGAAGACCTCTGCAGCCTCCACTGTGGAGGGCAGGGAGTGGCTGTGGAGGGCACTGTCGGGGAGGCATGGTCTGGAGGATGTCATGTGTCAGTTCTTGATTGTCTCCCAATAGATGAGGAAAACACCCCTACTTATCACTTTCTATTTTCTTATTTTCCCAGTGTGCTGGAATGTGGGGTGGAGGAGGAGACATGGATTCATGGGCTCTTCACACCATTTGAGGGTTGACAGTGCACTTGCCAGGAGTAGTTAGGAACAGAAAAGACACCTTAGACCCCTGATGCATGAAGTTCATCATCATCATCATCTTTACCATCCTCCTCAGCTGCAGGGCTTCAGGGATTGTGGAGTGTTTTTGCTAGCTCTTCTAGGTAGAGAGTGAGATTGGTCCTGAGATTGGCCTGCGATGTTCCTTTACTCTCTTCATTGCACAAAGATTCTACACTGGGCAGCTTGTTGACCCCCCAAAACACCCAGATCTTGCATGCTTCAGTGCCTTTGCCCTGCTGTTTCTTCTGCCTAGAATGACCTTCCATGCTTCTTTGACTAGCACATTCCTACTCATGTGCTAAGCCTCAGCTCAAGCTCCCTCATTTCTCCTTCACTTCCCAAAAGGCAGAATAAATATCTTTCTAAATATAGTGTTTATCACATCCTAAAGTTGATATCTTCCTTATTGTTAACCACTGAAAACACACTCTTAGACTTGAAGCTTCTGTTTTTGTTTTGTTTTGTTTGTTTTATTTTGAAGAGGCAGGGTCTCATTCTGTCACCCAGGCTTGAGTGCAGTGGCATGATCATAGCTCACTGCAGCCTTGAACTCCTGGGCTCAAGCCATCCTCCTGCCTCAGCCTCCCAAATATCTGGGACTACAGGCGCATGCTACCATGCCTGGAGGAGCTTCTCCAAGAAAAGGGCTTTCCAGGTGGGGGCACAGCAAGGGTATAACAGAGAGTCATGGCTATACCTGGTGAGTTTGCAAGGTAGTAGACTGATGAACCCAGAGATTTGTTCCAGGCTGGGAGTTGTAGGACATGGACTATGGAGGTCATTGTGTCTAAGGTGATTAAACCACTGTAGGAGAATGGACTTTGGGGCTAGATAAGACTCTGGTTAGAAGCAGGCTCTGATTGCAGTATATACTGAGGCTTTGGATTCTTGAGCCTTGGTTTCTCCTTCTATAGAAATGTGATAATAGAGCCTGTCTCATAGGCTGCTGGGGAGTCATGGCAGGTAAAGGCCGCAGTTGGTGCCCAGACATGATGACTGTCATGGAGATTGTTTTGGCTGAGAAGCCATGGCCCTTGGAAGCAGGAATCTTACCTTTTACATCTTTAGGTCTCCTAGTGGTCCCAGCACAGTGCCTGTGCTTGCTGGCTGCTCATTTTTTTTTTTTTTTTGTAGTAGTAGTAGCTGAATAGAGATAACCTAAAAAGGATTTGGAACCAGGAAGAAATAGAATAAAATGGTAGTCAAGGAATAAGACTGGTGGTGTGTGGGTAGGGCAGCTTAGGGGGTGGGTGGAGGGGAAGAATCTTGGGCCTGAGAAATCAGGATATTTTAAGTACACATCTAAAATAACATGGACTTCAGGCCTCCAGGATGTCATGACCCCTCTTCCTCCTGCCCTCCTGCCTGGGTTAATGGGGCCCAGTGGGGAGGTAGACCTGGCAGAGAGATGGGAAGAAGCATGTGGGAACATGAGAGCAAGTGTGTGTGGTGTGCATTTGTGTGTGGCCATGGGTGTATGTAGGTGTGAGGAGGACCTGGGTGCGTGTGTGTGGGTGTGTGTGTGAGCACAGGTGTATGTAGGTGTGAGGGGGCATGGATGTGTGCATGGTGTGCATTTGTGTGTTGGTACAGGTGTGTGTAGTTGTGAGAGGCACATGGGTGTGTGTTGGAGGGTGTTATGTGCATACATTGTGTTGGAAGGTCTCAATGGACCAATAGACACATTTATGTCCTCACATAGCATACAGTTCATGGGGAAGAATGATGTTAATGAAATTGTTAGTTGAAAGTGTGGTGATTGGTCTGATGAAAAATTAGGGGACTCTGAGAATTCATACAGTACCTAATTTAATTCACACTTGGGGCTTGGGATATGGAACTTCTTTTTTTTTTTTTTAAAAAAAGCTTTTTTAATCTTATTTATTATAATTTTATTGAGCATAGTTTAAATATTTTTACATTAATATGTACATATTTTCTTTCTTTAACATAACCGCAATATCATTATCACATCTAAAATAATTAACACTAATTCTTTTGTGTTATCAAATACCCAGTCAGTGTTTAGATTTTCCTGTGTGTCTCATAAAAGTTTGACAGTTGGTTTATTTAAGTAATGATCTAAACAAAATCTACACATAACACTTGGTTGATTTGTCTCTTAAAAGTTTCCTTAGGCTCCTTTGCCCTTATTTTTTCTTATGTCTCATGTAATTTATTTGTTGGATAAACCAGGCTACATGTCCTGTAGCATTTCCCAGAGTCTGGGTTTTGCTGATTGTATCCCCATGGTGTCGTTTGCTGGTTCCTCGGTTCCCTGGACATCCTGCAAACTGAGAGTTACACCTGGAGGCTTGGGCAGGTTTGGGCCCAATTTGGTTTCCCCACAGACTTCTCACCTGCTGGCTTGGCAGCCACTGGTGGCCCGTATGGGAAAGGCATCTCACTGAGTGCAGCCTCTAAGCTACAGCCAGCAGGGCAAGAAGAGTCATCCAGGGGAAAGGAATGGTGGTGTTCAAGGCAAAGGAAGCCATGGGTGCAGCTTGGGCATGAGAGAGGATGGGGGTGGAACTGAGGGCAATTTGGGGAGCTGTGTGGGTGGCCAGGGAGAATTGCAGGAGGCAGAGACAGAGCAAAGGTGTAGAAATGTGGACTACTCCCTCTGCCTCTGTATCTTCATCTGTAAAGTGAATGCAGTACCTGTAACTACCTCTTAAAGGGGTTGTGGATGTTAAAAGAGTGGATGTGACATATTCAGCACCAGTGTCTGGCCAACAGGAAAGGAGCAATACTTGTTATTTGTGATGCTGATGACAGTGACAATGTGGAGGAGGAGGGAAAGGAGCTTGGACTTTTCTCTGAGATCCATGGGCAGCTATTGAAAGCTTTTGCATAAGGGACAGATATAATCAAATTTGCATTTAGAGAAGCCTGACCTGTCTGTGAGATGAAGAGTGAATTTGGGAGGTGCAAGAAAGGGGGCGAGACAGTAGTTAGGGGGTGATGCAGGTGCCTAGGAGAGAGGGGGCTGTGGCTGTATGGGGGCAATGTCAGTGGATATAGAGATAGATGGAATTATTGGGAGGTGTTCAGAGAGGAAGCACAGAGAAGAAGGGATAGACAAAGTGGATGAGAGAGGGGAGCCAGGAGTCCAGGAGGGTGTACAGGTTTTTGGCTTGAGTCACTAGCAGGAGGAAAGTGCCACCCACTGAGATGGGAAGTGGTCTCCAAAACTCCAGGATCCCAGACCAAGCATCAGCCCCAAGCTTTTATGTTTATGTATGTAGTGAATGTGTGCATGTGTTACTGTGCTGATGTATTTTGTGCATTTTAATATATGCAATAAAAGGAAATTATTTAAAAATCAGATAAAGATGAAATAAACAATATTTTAACAGATCTTGCTAGGATTAAAATGGCTTCTTAATCTCATTAGCTGATACAGCAAGGCAGAATAGACACTCAGGGTAAGGTTCATCATTAACGATAGTGGATGTATAACTGTATTTCATATAGCCTTCTTGATTATTTGATATTTTTGCCAATTTCTTGTCATATGTGATTAGATCATCCTAGTTTTTAGCTCTTCGTGTGGCTGATGAAGAGCTATTACTGGGAGTAGGGTGAGTGTCAGCAGCCTCAGACTCTTGGGCTTTATTTATGCTTTATGGTATCAGAGTGGTTCGACTTGAGTATCTTTTGCAGGAATCTTTGAAAGCCACTTATTCCATCTCTATAAGGCTTAGTTTAGTCTAAACCAGATAATGTGGCCTGGACATGCTCTTTACCAGGCATCTGTAAATTGCAATATTCCATGCTGATAATGAACATGGAGTTAGGGCACCCTGGCCACCCTTCCGCAGGTTGCCCTTGCAGGCTTTTCAGGACGCATGGCCCTGACTATGGCCCAAGTTGAGGGTACTAGTTCCCATTTGTATATTCGGTATTACTAAAACTTATGTTTCTCTCATCTTATTAATAATGATGTATTAAAAATAAATAGAAATAAAAGTGTGGGCACTCCACTTGGAGCTCTGGGTGGCTCCGTGCCAAGCTGGAGACAACAAAGAGCTTATTTGGAGGTCATTGGAAGGAGCGGGGCTCTGAGAGCCTGCTAAGGTCTCCAGTCTGGGCTCCTGTATTCCAGGCATCCCCTGAAGCTTTAGGGTAGCTCCTACTGGTGCTGGCAAAACAAGGGTGAGTGTATGGAATGAGAGAGGCTGACTCTTCACATCCAACCTCTCTGGCCTCTTCAGCAGTGTGCCCAGGAGAGAAGCCTCAGCTTGCCTCAAGGCCTGGGATGTGCTGACATGCACAGTGAGCACCGGCACCTTTAGCAGCATCATTTGTCATTAAAATGAATTTGCTTGGGATCGCTGCTGCCCTTTCTGAGAATCTCCTTCTCAGAAGGTCCTTGAGGCTGGAAGTTTGGGGTCCTTTCACTGTCCACTCATGTACACTTCCCTTCCACCCAGCCTGGACTGTGTGCGCCTGGACCAGGTTTTATTCTAGGGATGGGAATGATGGGGCCGTGTTAAATGGAGGGACCAAAGGTAAGAATTCTACCAAAGGTAAGAATTAGATAATAGATTAACCAGGCAGAGTTGGAAGGAAAGATTTGTGAAGTTATTAAAAATTGCTTGGTGTTCTAAAGCTGGTTATTATTCCATCGTTGCTAATTCTGGGTCCCAATGAATCCACAGGAGAGGAGTTTCACTGTGACCCCACCACAGCCAGATGTGCCCACGAAGGAAAAAGCCTGAAGGCATTTTGGGCCCTAATTGGTTGTTTCTGTAATGTTTTTCATTGATTGTGCAGCAGCAGTGCAAGCAGCTGCCCAGGGAGCAGAGCAGGCAAGCACCAGGGGCCTTTTCAGGAGGGTGTGTCTACCTGTCATGGGGCTGTCTGCTGCTGGCCTAGGAGATCTCCAAGCCCTTTTGGATCCCCCAGCCCTGGAAAGGAGGCTGGCTCCAGGTGGGAGAAGAGGTAGCACACTTGCCCAATTAGGAGCCTATAGCTCCCAGGCTTTCCTCCTCTGAGTGATCATTTCTTTCTGAGGCTGGATTCTGCCCTCTGATTATCGCAACACATCGCCTGTTTGGTTTTTCTTGGTTTAACTCCCACACTAACTTTGTGCATGAATGAGTACAGTGAAACCAGTTTAATTTGCTGTTAATTCTCTGTTCAAAATATTCTCTTCTGTTTAAGGGACATAGTCGCTTTCATCTCTGAGGCAGCGTGTGAAAGCAGGCAGCTGCTAGGGTGGTGGAGGGGTGCCTGCGAGTGGGAGTCAGCCTGGGCCAGCGCATCTGTGGTCTGTGGTCTGTGGTCTGTGGTGGGGGATGGCAGGTAAGCACCACAGGGGTGGACATTTCTGAGAAGCAACAACCCACAGTTGTTGGGGCTTTATACTTGGTGAGCCAGTGGATAGTTTGATTCTGCATGGGAAAAAGTTCATAGCTGGGAGAAATGCCTCCTCACCAAGGGGCTATGGCTGAGAGATTTTGGCACACACACTGAGTAGCTAGTCTCTTGGAGATCCCAAGAATGGGATGGGGAAGTGAATTCAACAGCTGATCACAGATAGTCAGGGAAGACATCTGACTGTCATTTAGGAAACACAAACTTTAAACATTCCTTCAAAGTGTCTAAATATAGTGTTTATACAATTTGTTCAAGCTTAGTTGGTGAAAGAGATCTGTTTTTGACAAAATGTTCTTGTTTGGGTCTGCTATGCCTAGCTTTTTTACTTCTCTGCTTTAACCAGGGGCCTTTTAGGGGAGCAGGCTTTGCACCAGGTGGCAGAGTGCCCAGTCACAGGACTGCACTTGGAGAGACAAATGATCTCTATGGGAGCTGAAACTGTAAAACAAAAGTAATGGGGCATGATTCCACAGCATTGGTCACCATGAATCAGCCCCTGAGGCCATGTGGGAGTGGTGGTGGCTGTGGATGAGGGTCCTGCTTCACTCCCCAATAGCTGCATCAGTACCCACCTCCAGTGCAGGGGTTTCTTTAGAATACTCTTGTAAGTTGCAGGTAGAGAAGGTTGGATAGACACTGGGGATCAGCCTTCCTCCACTTTCTTCTTTGGAGCTATCCAAAGTGCTGGCTGAGGGGGCCCCAGGAGCCTGTCTCTGAAGCCGACACGTTGTCTCTGTGAGTTTGCACGTGCTGCTGGCCTACCAAACTGATCGTGGAGTCTGCGCACTGCAGCCACTCCCCGCCACACCTTCCACACATTTCTCCTGTCACTTTCCACAATGTTAGGCATTTCTCTTGTCATTCCAGACATTATTGACTGCCCAGCATTGCCAACCAGGGGGCAGGGCAAGCATTCTGCTTTGGGAAGCACATGTGGTTTATCCATCAGCCCAGCACATCTGTAGGGACCACCTGCTAGTAAAAGGTGCAATGGTGTGGAAGACTAAGGAAAAGAGGAAGAGCAAAGGCAGCTGGTGGTGAGGTGGTTTTACAGGGGCCAGTCAGTGTGGCCTGTGGAGTACACCACACTTCTGGCCTCCTCTTTTCCTGTGCTGAGGCCTGGCCAAACCTGGACTGACTCTTGGCTTATGTTTCTTCTTGGTGGTGACCAGGAGCCTTGCTGTGGACACTTCCTCCCAACTGCCCTCTAAGCTGTGAAAGCCAGACAGAGCCTTGCCGTTTCCCCATGATTCCCAGGCAGTCCTTGGCCTGTTTTGATTGAGCATCTTGCTGTTGGCTTCCCTTCTGAAGCCCCCTTTGCCCATCTGCTAGCTTCACTCTTCTGCCACCTGGTTTTGCAGTATTGCGTTTTCTCTTGACTGATCTCCTTTATCTTGCCTCTGATTGGTGGTTTCCATAAGATCAGAGGAGACTCTTCCAAGAGCCCACGGCCCATGGCCCTTCTGAGCGCTCCCATGGTGATGCGATCCCATGGATGCGCCAAGTCTACAGAAACCCAGCTGACAACCACACTAATTATACACATTCCTTTGCAAATTCATTAGCGGCAAATGAGGCCTGAGTTCCCCATGTTTATTCTGTTTCCCTTTATACCCTTTTGGAAGGACTCAAATTCCCTTTTGAATTTTGTTGAAACCATTTAGCCTGAGGGGATAGCATCAGAGATCAGAATTAGGCCAGTCATCTTCTGTAGGTACACTCTATTTAGATGACTTAGTAATATAAATTTTATTTAATTTTATTTTTGTTCGTTGAGTGTCCTCTGGGTTCCAGCTGGTGATTTTCTGGTATTCTAGAGGTCACACAAACTTTTGTGGAAGTTTATAGGTATGCTGATAGCTGTAAGAGTTTTTTCTTTTAATTGTACAATAAAATAATGAGTGAATTGATCAACATGAAAAGACAAGTTTTAAATATCACTGATCAAATTCTTCTAGCATGTTTGTCCAGGCCACAGCCCTTCACTATCGAGTGGTGGGAAAGTTATATATCATGGGCCAAATCCAGCCTATAGTTTCCTTATATGAGGTAATGGCAATGGCAGAATTGAGTAGTTGCAACGGAGACCTTATGGCTCCCAAAGCCTAAAATATGAAGTTTGCCAACCGCCAGAGTAGACCATCATAACACTTATCAGAGCAGCCAGTGGGTCAGTGGTAAACCAAGGCCCTCTCAGAGAATGTGCTCTTGGGTGGGGCTGGAGGACTTTACCTAGACCTGTGCTGCTTTGCACCCCAGATGCTATCACCCCAGAGGTCTAGGGAGTTGAGCCCCCATTCAACTGATGGTGTTGTGTTTAGTTTGTGTAATGAGATCTCAAACAGTAGGGCCAATGCCTGTCTCTTAATGGTCTTCTAAGATAGGATAATGCCTGTGAAAATAGTTTATGAACTCTAATGACTAGACAAGTGCTATTTATAAAAGGCATATATCTGAATCCAACTGTTTAGAAATAATAATAATTAGCATTGATAAGTGATTATTATGGGCCAGGTGCAGTACTAAACACTTCACAAAAAGCACTTCATTTGATCTTCAAATTACTTTGGGAAACAGGTATATTGCACCCATGCTACCGATGAGAAATCTGGGGCTCAGACAGGTTATGTGGGTTACCCAGTGCCACATTGTCATTATCCACACAGCTTAGATTGGAACCTTTGTCTTTTGACTTCAACTCCAGTGCTGTCTTAGTTGCACCATGGCTGGCTAGGTAGGGGTCCACTAAAGGAAGTAGATATGTGTTTTCTTCTGCTGGTAGACAAAGCTTTGCATCATTTTGATAAAGGAAGGGCAGGTGAGCCCAAAGTGCTTGGTGAAACATAAAGAAAACACAGCTCAGTTGTCTCTGGCCATTACCAGATTTAACACTGAGATTTGAATGTTGTGGAATGAAGTTCCATGTCATTTTGCTGAGATGCAAATTTGACCCACGGGCACTAAGGTACCAGCCAGGAGGGATGCAAGTGCTTTGCTGTTTGCCAGTTACCATCATTGCATTACATACATTAGATTAACTCCCATGAAGTGGGGGAAAAGTGACTAACCCCCCTGCCCGCCCCCTCCCCACCAAGAAAGCCAGCCAGCACTGGTGATGGAAATCTTAAAAAAGAAAAAGAGAATAGCCATCTTACAAGAAATAGTAGAACTTGGCTGTATTACTCAATTTAAAAATTCAGTAAAGTCTTGGGCCATGCCCACAGTAGATGTCATTGATTGATTGCATTTTGGAAGTGAGGGATAATTGTCTTTGCCTGTGTTTGCCCTACATGTACTCCCCTGTCCAACCTGCTAGAATGTGGCCTCCCCTCTCCAGGCCTCCAACATGCTCCTGCTCGTAAATCCAGAGTCCTCCTAGTGCAGGGTTAGAGACTAGAAATTTCCAAGCTTCCTCCTTTGAGGTGCTGCACACCACAGCTGGTAGCCAAGCTAGGGTCTCATTTCTGTCTTCTTCCCTCACTGATTCAGTCACTGATGGGCTTGTGCTTTGTGTCCAGCTCTTGCCTGGGAATAGTTCCTGCCCTTAGAAAGCCCACACTGCAATGCAGTAAGCTGTGTATCTTATCTTCCTTTTTGCAAACCCTCTTCTCTCAGACCCCAAACACATGGTGTGGGGCCTTCTGCGTATGCATCTAGAGGCTTCAGTGTGTCAGCATGGAGGTGCTAACATTCCCAACAAACGCGAGGGCTGGGGCCATGCCAAGCCTCTGTGACTCTGCAGCTCTGTGAGTTCTGAGTGATAGAGGGGCTGGCCCTCTCCATAGGCTGTCTTGGGCCCAGGGCCCAGACCTCCAGCCATGCTTCCAGAGGCCCTGTGCCCCCATAGTATCCTACCCGGGCAGCCTGCAGGGAAGGGGATTTGTTCCCTGTGCCTGTCACTCTGCGCTGTGTGGAGGGCAATGGGGCTTTTATGAGTTCCCAAGTGAACCCACTGGCACATTGTCTGGCCCAACTCTCCACAGAGCTCCACCAGCGTGGTGAGGACAGGGGCAGGGCTGGGAAAGGCCTGATATATTCCTGGCCAGAGCTGCAAACACTATTCATCCCAGAAGCACCCTGTTAAGCAACAACAACAGCACAAAGAGGGAGGAGAGAGGAGAGAGTGGGAAACAAGGAGGGAGAAGACATGAGGAGAGAGAAGGAAAGAGAGGTGAGGAGGGGGAGGAGGAGGAAGGTGAGGGCAACAAGGAAGAGCACCTACAGCATGGAAGAGGAGCTTCTTGTCAGAGTCCTTCAGGTCCTGCACATGGATTCTGCAGAGCCACATTTCTCCTGGAGAGACTGTAGGATGCTCAGTGGAATTCATAAGGGAACAGATAGAGAGATGAAGTGAGCCTGATGGTGCCATGGCTCCTCAAGACAGTTGTTGTGGTCCTGGAATCCATCAACAGAGGTAGGATGTGCCCACCAGGAAGGTGACAGCCCACTTTTTCCCTGGGCTGATCAGACCCCTGGAGCATATAGAGCTCAGCAATGGGTGCTGGCCCATCAGAGAACAGTACACACAAGGTGGTGGGGGCTGGAAGAAAAGCTGATGGACCCAAGAGTGTGGTGGCTAGGAAACAGAATGCTCAGGAGGTCCTGGCTTCTCATAATCTGAAGGGCTGCCATAGAGAAAGGGGAGTAGTTGATTCTGTGGGGGGTCTTTCAGGAACACAACAAGGGCCAAGGAAAGGGAATCCCAAGGAGCCAGCCTTCTGAAAATTGGAACCAGCTAACAAGAAAATGTCTCCCTGGGAAAGTAGTAAGTGCCTCATCTTTGGAGGTGAGCAAGCGGAGACTGCGTGACCACCTGGGGAGGGTGCTGTGGCCAAGGCTCAAGCTTGGGGTGGAGGAGCACACCATGCCTCCGAAGCTTTTCAAGCCTTGAGAGGTTCTGAAATGAGAGCCAGGCCCAGACTTAGGGCCCATCTTCTACTGCATTTGGATAGCAGGCAGTGCTATGAATGAGCAGATGAAATCTGGACCCCATCATGTCCAAGCTGAAAGACACAGAACAAACCTCCAGATCCTGAAGCTACTCACCTTGGTCTTTTCTCAGTTCAGAAGGAAGAGAACCGCTGGTGTCATTTTTCCTGAAGTCTGCTCTTTTGGCCTCAGGAAAAGGATGGGGAGTCTTGAGGCCACAGCCCCTCAAGGAAACCTTCACCCCCACCTCCGCAGGGAGAATTCAAAGCCAAGTGGACAAATGACTCTCTCCTTGAGCTTCCAGCATTACAAGAGGAAGAGGTGACTTCCAGATTGCCCCCGACTGCCCAGTGTTAGGAGACCAGGATCAGCACTTCAATTTCCACTCAGGTACAAGCCTCAGACTTCAGTCCAAAAGGGCCTAGAGTGATCAGCCAACCCCAGGAAGATCTAGCAGAGAGAGGTCCAGCCCCACACAGTGTGGTCAGCTGCCTCCTAGTCCATTCCCTCCAACAAACTAATATGTAAGACCTCTCTTCAATCTCAGTTTAGCTGCTAAGGGAATAATTCCAAAAAATGTCTGCAGTGTAGCTAAGAGTGCCATCCTTAGGCCTGGGGCATCTGGGTTGTGATGTGGAAGTTATCTAGTCCCTAAGTCTGCAAGTAGCTTTGTGAGTGTGACTGCTCTGGCCCTGGGAGGTTTGAGGCCCAGGACCCCTCCTTGCCCTCCCTTCCTGCTACAGTGGGTAGACCAAATGCTCACAGCAGAGTAGGAGGGCAGGAAGGACTCTAAGGCCATCATGCCTGTTTGCCCCCCACTGTGGAAAACCAGGACACCTTTAAGGCCAGCATGGGAGCTCTACCTGGACTTTCAAATTCCTCCAAAGACATTTATGCACAGAGGCATTCACTGCAAGAGCTCTGTGAGGCTGGTGAGGAAGACATTTATGGCATTGTGAATATTTGGGATCTCAGGACATGCTGGATGCCAGGAGCCAGTCAATGCTATTGATTGGGAAACACAAATAGAAGTCTTCCCAGAGTACTCTCCAGATATCTTGGTGATAACAGAGGACATAGAAGCATGAGTGACAGGCAGGGCTGCACATGCATTCCCTGACAAGAAGGGGTAGAATGGCAAAAGATTCATTCCTGCAGTTGGGAGCATCTGTGGAGTCAGAGGGGTAGCACTGGAGGGGACTTGGACATCTTCCCATTGACCCCTGGCAACTGCACAGCTAGAAGAGGTCAGAACTATGATCTCACAGCCAAGAGTACTCTCATTAGGCTCCTCTCATGGGTCGGCCCTTGGTGGTCCACTGATTCCAGCACCACCCTCCCCTTGACCTCCTGTGCAGTTGACGGCGGTCATGTGGTACAACAGGACAGAGTGAGAACCGGGACAGAAAAGCTGTTGCAAGCACTTCACAATCAATCCCGTGGAACAGGGAGAGATGGATAAAAAGTGGAGTGATTGAGACATGCACTGAATGGTGAGACTGTGCAGAGTTCAGGAATGGAACAGACTCAGTGGCTTAAGTTATCAGGGAGGCCACCTGGAGGAAAAGGGACCAGGCTTCCACCTTGCATCCTGCAGCCTTTGAACTCCTGGGCCTGAATCATGCAGCAGGAAAGGCTCATTGGCCATCAGTGGATGCAGTGGACAGGGCATCTCTGAATGCAAGGTACTCTGCAAGGTGTGGCAGCCTATGGGTGAGAGTGAAGATCCTGGCACTGTTCTCTCAGAGCCTGCAGGGAAATGGAGCAGGAAACCACATAAAAGGCAGCACAGAATGCAAGCCATGAAGAGTTGGGCTAGGGCTGTTTGTGCAAGGTGGGCTACATCTTCTGGGGAGGAGGAGGGCCAAGGCTAGGCAGTTAGGCAAACTTCCCAGAGGGGCCGAGAGGGATGATGGTGGGGTTTTACAGGGCTAGAGGGATTTGGTGGGGTGGAGTCAGGGTATGATGCGGTCAGCTTCTGTCTGAGGGAAGACTACTGGGTAGGAGTCTGGGGGCTGCAGTAGGCCAGCCTGGCTCTCTGAAGAGGGGTGGCTGAGGTCTTGAACAGGAGAGGTGGCAGTGAAGTAGGCCATGAAGACTGTATGTGAGGGGAGTGGTACCCATGGGGCAGCAGCCACTGCATGGCAACACTAAGAATGGCGAATACTTGGAAGAGGATGGCAGCAGCCGGTGTCAGCCTCCTGGGGAGTAGCTGCATGGTGGCGCAGCCTTTGGAGCCTCAGCAGCACCAGTCTGGTCTGGGATGTGTCCAGGAGAACTTGAGAGCCTTCTGGGCCAGCCCCCACTCTTTCCTTCCCTGACTGGTTGCCCCTTACTGGCACGTCCCCAAGCCCCCCACAGCCATCCCACCCACGGCTCCTGGCTCTCCGGAGCTGCTGCCAGTGCATGCAGGGGCCCTAAGGGCACAGCTCAGTGCCTTTGCCATCTGAGAATAACTGTGCCACAGATCAATCAGGACTGAGGGCCCAGGAGGGCCTGGCAGGGAGAGGCAGACGGCAGCATATTCCTTCTGATTAACGAGCCTGGGCCACCATCCATTGCCGGCCTTCATTAGGGCTGCAGAGACCCATTTTGCATGGGCGTGCAGGCTCTCCTCCCCGCTCTGCTCCAGGGTGATTGATGCCCCCTGGGTGCCTGCATCCCCATGAAGTGAGAGGCCTTTTCTCATCTTGCCCACAAAGAGCAGGAGGCAGCAGGTTTATTATGCACGGTTCTTACCCATGTGCCATTGGTGCAAACTCATTGGTCTGTCAGAGTGGCTGGGGCAAACAGATTTAATCTCCCTTAGAATTCATGGTGCTGGAAGACTGGAAAATGCCAGGCTCCTAAATTTTAATAGGTCTTTGACTCTCACCACAAAAATGCAAATACGTGTAGCACTGAGTAGCAGTGGGCTTCTGGCCAGGCCTGTACCATCAGCATGTTGGGACACTGATTTAAAGGCTGTTTCTGGACCCCGGCATGCCTCTGTGGCTCTCTTTCCTCTCCTGGCCTCTGCCTGTCTCTCTCTCTTTGCTGCTGGATTGGCAGATGGGTATGCTGTGTGTCAGGAAGGAATCTGAGTCAGGAGAAGGTGAGGCTTGGGTAGAAGCCTGCCTACAGGTCTGATTAAATGTCCCTTGAGGCCTGATGGCCTGGGAGTGGGTGGGGCTGCCCAGCACCATGCCTGGGCCAGAGGGCAGCCTCTGAGGCCTGCCCTCTCTGTGCCCACTGACATGGTCTGGCCAGTTTGGCTCCTGCCTACAGATGTTTGATTCTGGAGAGGTCTTGGGGTCCCCACCCATGGTGGTAAGACCCAGTTTTCTTCTTGGCTATCTGGCTGTGGCATATTTGCAGACATAGGAAAGGGCACGTGTGGGCATGAAAGGGTGTCTGGCCATCTTTTAGGATTTGGGGGAATCTGACATTTCCTGATATCAGAATGGAAAAAGGAGCTGAGATAGAAGGAAAATAAGGCAAAGGACTGCGGCTATTTGGGACTTTGGTATCCCAAATGAAAGGCTTTTTGGTTTTCCATTTTCCTTGTTTCCGTGTTTGTCTCACTGGCTCAGGACTTCACCTTATTGGAGAGCAGCATCAGTCCTTGCATCCATAGTTGCCCCCGTCCATCAGTGAACCATATGGAGATGGAAGTTGTGCTAAGAGTGGGGAGGCCAAAGCGAGGGAGGCCCAGAACACCCTCAATGGTGGGGAGCACACAGAGGTGGTGGAGGCTGCAGGGGCGTGGGAGGGGTGAGCGGGGAGCTCAGAGTCCTGGGTGCCAGCCTTTCATGAGAACAGTCTCCTGAGAGCAGGCCCAGCGCTGAGCTTTCATCTAACATCAGGCAAGAATACCATCAAAATCATTTTACTGTAAATAGCAAACCTGCCAGGTCCAACATATCAGGGAGATGAGCAGCATGTTATCTGGGAGGTTGCTGCTGCCCCTGTTCTGAAGCACCATCCCTGACTTTGGGAAAACTCAAAGGGATAATAAAGCTGCTTTCTCACCCACTTCCCAAGTGCTGTGGATGCGAGGAAAGACTATCATCTTAAGTTTTTGATTGCTTCCCAAGAGGAAACACTCTATGGCAGGGGTCCCTAACCCCCAAGCCACCAACCAGTACCAGGGCTGGAGAGCCCACTTCCATCAAGGGGTCGAGGGCAGGGTGCAAGGAGGGCAATGCTGGGAGCACTGTGTTTGGAATGTGGCCCTGTTCATCCAGAGCAGAGTCAGTGGCTAGAGCCCCTTCAACACCAGTCTCTTGTGCTCTGCATGTGCGCCAGGCGTGGAGAGAAAGGCTCTTCAAAAACGCCCAGTGCAGTTCCATATCTCAGTGTATATTGGTGGCGATCAGTAGTGGTGTAACTATTTGGGCTCCTTGGTGACCTACATTGCTTTAGACCCAGTTGGGGCCACACAGGGTGGCCTCTAGCTAGAGAGAAGCCCATCCCAGATGCCCTCATGCATGGTGTATGTGGGGAGGTGGAGGCTGCACTGAGAGCCCACATCTGTGGTTGTGCAGGAGTTGGCTGTGGAGAATGTGACTGGATGGCTAAGTTCGGTTTCTCGATGAACTGAAGCTGAAGGATGGGTTTGGAGCCAGGCTTTCAGGGCCCAATGGAACCAAAGTCCACCCTTCAGAGTGAACAGTAGGATTAGAGACTCAGTGGCCAGCCCAGTCTCAAAGGATGTAGCTAAGACACTTGGGTTTGTGAGAGGTTCTACTCCCCAGATCAGAACCAAACGTGGAAACATAACAATGACTGCTCTTTGCAGACCAACTGCCACTTGTCAGAGGCTGCAATAGGTGCTTGGTAAATAATATTTTACTGACTTCCCACAAATGCCTTGGGAAGTGAACATTATTACCCTCATTTAGTGGATGGCTGAACATGAGCCTTAGATGTCTGAGTAATTTGCTCAAGGTCTCACAACCAGACAGCAATAAAGCTGAAACTCACACCCAAGGCTATCAGATCCAAGTCCAGTGTGTTCAGGACTTGGTCACACTGGCATGTAGCTGCCCTGCCTCCTGGTGTGGGGCACTACAGGACTCTGGGGGAAGGGTTGTTGGAGACATGGGGGCTTCCTTCCATGGGCTACTAATTTAAGCCCTGAGCATCATCAGGGGTCTGGCAGAAACAGCTGGCACAGTAGAAAGAGGTGACTGAGGGGAGATTAATGAAGGTCTGTTTATAAAAGTTGCACAGAGTTAAAGACAGGCAACAAGAATGACAAAGCACTCAGGGACTAGCAGCACCAGGGGGCTTTTACCACCCTTAGGTTTGAAGGACATGGAAAGGGAGCCATCTTCCCAGAACCAGGCAAGGGCTGCAGCTATAGGTGGGGCCACCAGCCTCTCCCTGTCAGCAGGATCTCACTCCCCATGTCCTATAGGCTCCTGCTGGTGAAGGGGCCCAGTGGATGCCCACGACAGGGAAGTGAAGGGTAGAGAGTGGGCCTTGAGGAGCAAATAGAAACCATCACTCACCTGCTAGAATGGATATCTTTGGAGGAAGCACCTGACCTTCCTTGTGCTGTGTCCCCCAAGCTCCCAGCACAGGCCCTAGTATTTGTTGGAGGAAATCCAACAGCCCTATTTCCCAGTGCCCTAACCCTCTTGTAATCGGTTGAATTCTGTCCCTCACAAAAAAGATACGTTGAGGTCCTGACCCTCAGTACCTCACAATGCAGCCTTATTTGGAAACAGGATTAATGCAGATGTAAACAGTTAAGACAAAGTCATATTAGAGTGCGACGGACCCCTCATCCAATATGACTGGCGTCCTTATAAAATAGCCATGCCACATAAAGGCAGAGACAGACAGGGAGAGCAGAATGCGACGAGGTAGGCAGATTGGAGTTGGCAGCTGCAAGCCGAGGAACATCAGAGATCCCAGGCAAACCACCAGAAGCAAGAAGTGGCCAGGAAAGATCCTCCCCGATAGGTTCACAGGAAGTATGGCCCTGATACTGTGTCGGGAATTGGTGGGTTCTTGGTCTCACTGACTTCAAGAATGAAGCCACAGACCCTTGCAGTGAGTGTTATAGTTCTTAAAGGTGGCGTGTCTGGAGTTTGTTCCTCCTGATGTTCGGATGTGTTTGGAGTTTCTTCCTTCTGGTGGGTTCGTGGTCTTGCTGGCTCAGGAGTGAAGCTGCAGACCTTCACATTGAGGGTTACAGCTCTTAAGGTGGTGCGTCTGGAGTTGTTCATTCCTCCCGGTGGGTTCATGATCTCAGTGGCTTCATGAGTGAAGCTGCAGACCTTCACGGTGAGTGTTACAGCTCATAAAGGCATCGTAGACCCAAAGAGTGAGCAGCAACAAGATTTATTGCAAAGAGCGAAAGAACAAAGCTTCCACAGGGTGGAAAGGGATCTCAGTGGGTTGCCACTGCTGGCTGGGGCAGCCTGCTTTTATTCTCTTATCTGGCCCCACCCACATCCTGCTGATTGGTCCACTTTACAGAGAGCCGATTGGTCTGTTTTACAGAGAGATGATTGGTCCGTTTTGACAGGGTGCTGATTGGTGCATTTACAATCCCTGAGCTAGACACAAACGTTCTCCAAGTCCCCACTAGGTTAGCTAGATACAGAGTGCTGATTGGTGTATTTACAAACCCTGAGCTAGACACAGGGTGCTGATTGGTGTGTTTACAAACCTTGAGCTAGATGGGCCGGGCGCGGTGGCTCACGCTTGTAATCCCAGCACTTTGGGAGGCCGAGGCGGGCGGATCACGAGGTCAGGAGATCGAGACCATGGTGAAGCCCCGTCTCTACTAAAAATACAAAAAATTAGCCGGGCATGGTGGCGGGTGCCTGTAGTCCCAGCTACTCGGAGAGGCTGAGGCAGGAGAATGGCGTGAACCCGGGAGGCGGAGCTTGCAGTGAGCCGAGATTGCGCCACTGCACTCCAGCCTGGGGGACAGAGCGAGACTCCGTCTCAAAAAAAAAAAAAAAAAAAAAACAAACAAACCTTGAGCTAGATACAGAGTGCTGACTGGTGTATTTACAATCCCTTAGCTAGACATACGGGTTCTCCAAGTCCCCACTAGACTCAGGAGCCCAGCTGCCTTCACCCAGTGGATCCCACACCAGGGCCACAGGTGGAGCTGCCTGCCAGTCCTGCACTGTGAGCCCACACTCCTCAGCCCTTGGGCAGTTGATGGGACCGGGTGCTGTGGAGCAGGGGGTGGTGCTCGTCGGGAAGGCTCAGGCCATGCAGGAGCCCATGGCAGGGTGGGGTGGGGAGGCTCAGGCATGGCGGGCTGCAGGTCCTGAGCCTTGCCCTGTGCAGAGGCAGCTAAATTGAGTGCAGCGCCAGTGGGCTGGCACTGCTGGGGGACCCGGCACACCCTCTGCAGCTGCTGGCCTGGGTGCTAAGCCCCTTACTGCCCGGGGCCAGCAGGGCCAGCCGGCAGTTCTGAGTGCGGGTCCCACCGAGCCTATGCCCACCTGGAACTGGCACTGGCCAACAAGAGCTGTGCGCAGCCCCAGTTCCCACCCGCGCCTCTCCCTCCACACCTCCCCACAAGCCAAGGAATCCAGCTCCAGCCTCGGCCAGCCCAGAGAAGGGCTCCCACGGTATAGCAGCGGGCTGAAGGGCTCCTCAAGTGTGGCCAGAATGGCTGTTGAGACCGAGGAGGCACCGAGAGAGAGCAAGGGCTGCAAGGGCTGCCAGCACACTGTCACCTCTCAATACCATCTTGATTTGGGATTTTTTAACCTTCTGAACACCTCTGTTGTTTTAAGCCACTGATGTGGTGCTGTTACAGCAGTCCTAAGAGACTAATACAGCTTCTAAAGTAAGTTCCATATTTTATTAGTGAAAAGCACTCACGTAGTACAAGCATACACACTACTTAGCCACTGTAAGACCATGCCGGACCTGAGGATTCCAGAGGCAGAAAGTCCATCGTAGATCTAGAGGTCCCCTATAGTTTCTTGTCATGTTTCTCAGATACCACCCTAAGAACTAAGAGCCAGAAGAAACCCTCTGAACTATAGAGGAGAACGACCATCAAAAGCCATGTACCAAGTGCCAAGCTGGGCTGGGCAGGTAGGGTAGCCCTTCTGAAGCTGATTCCCAGCCTTACACAGCTCCATACATTGAACAGACCTTCCCATGTCCCCATGCTCTGGTCTGCTTCTCTGGAAGTCTACCTTGGAAGAGCCCTGGAGGGAGAGAAATGGCTCTGGGCCTTCCCGCTTTTTCATGGGCTATGCCACGTGTGAACCAAGACCTAATCTAGGGCCTGTCCCAACTCCTTTAGGCACCTTTCTATGCTGTGACCCATCTAAGCTGCGGCTTCTTTCTAGTTACCATAATTAATTGCACCTTGGAACATAAAAGAAACAGAAGGAGGAGGACGTAGTGGGGAGGACCGTGCTGATCTGTATGTCCTTTAAAAGAGCAAATTTCACAGTTTGTTTTATAATTTAAATGCCTGTTCAGACTCATTCAATCAGTCAGTCATTCAGCAGATGGGTTGGGTTGGCACCTTCAGTTTCCTCAGGCTTGTTTCTTCTCTTCCTCACTGGCCATTACCACACATCAACCAGTGGAGACTTATACAATAAGAGCTTCCATTTGCCTAGCATTTTACAGTGGCAAAGACAATAAATAAGTGTAAGTCAAATGAGTGTTCTTAAGAAAACACAGAACATCTTTATGGGCATGTCTCTGTTGACTCAGGGCAGGAAGCAAGAGGGAAAGCCTCTACCTGTGTTGTACATTAGAGTTTTTGGCATTCAGCTTGAGTTGATTTGCTCATCAGTTGTGGAGCTGGGGTTTGAACCCAGATCTTGAGGGTTTATTGAACATTTATATTGTATGAGGGCATCTGACCAAGCTCTGTGGGACAGAAGTCACAGCTCTGGGCTCTGAAGTTACTTCGAATATACTCAGGTATATAAAGTGATAACGAAAACCAACCATTCAAACAGTACGAGTTCTGTAGAGGAAGGAAGACCTCCATGAGTAGGACTAGGTCGAGTCTTTCAGGTGTGTAGAGGGGAGGAGGAAGACAGTCCAGGCAAGAGGAACAGCATGAGCAGAAATGGGGTGCTGGAAGAAGGGCTTCATTTAGGGAACTGAAGATCAATTTGGAAGAGGTGGGCTTAGATCAGAAAGCTCTTAAAGGCCAGGCATTTGTGGAATATCTTGGAGTTAGTGGAGAGACTTTGAAAATCATAAAGTAGAGGAATGAGATGTGATGAAAGAGTCATTTTCTGAAAATTGGTTAAATTTTTATTTCTGAATTTGTGTCGTGTAAAGCAGCATAGTAGTAATTAGGAAGCTCATCTGTAAACCAACATCCCCCACCCAGCAGCTGTTCCATCTTGCTTCCTAGTTTTTGTAGGTAGTTGCTGTTTCACTCAGTTGAAACACTGTCTCCTGAGTTGCATCTGTTGGCTCACACAGTTCTGCTTCCTGCTTTCTCTTTCACTGCTCACATTCTGCTCACTGCTACATTGTCTTCATAACACTCCAGGCGTGTGAATGTGCTATCCTGCACCTCTTCCTTCCCCTATGGATGGGCTAGTTCCAGTTTTTCTCATAGTTTATATAATGATGCAATGAACAGCTTCATGATATAGGGCTTTTTGTTTACTTCTGAAATTATTTTCTTTGGAAAAATTCTTGGGAGTGAAGTTATTAGGTGGTCAGAGGGCCTGAGACGCTATAAGCCTTTCTTTAGTGTGGCCATATTACTCTTTAAAAAGCTGAACTATTTACATTATCAGACAATGAAGTCGCCAGCTGCATAAAGAGCAACTCATATGAGGCCTCCTGGATGAGACACCAGTTACGAGGGGGTTGCTGTGGTCCTCACGTGCAGGAATGAAGCCTTGGAGTCAGATGGGGTGCTGAGAATGAAAAGGAATACACATCTGAAAAAGATGCTGTAAAGGAAGAAAGAACCATTGGAATATGGTTAATGATTGAGTAAAAGACTGAAGTAGAGGAAGGAATCAAAATTAAATGCTGCTGAAGTTTCACAGCTGGGCTCCAGGGAAGTTTGGAAGGGTTTGGTGTGAAGAAGAAGAGAATTGCTGGAGGAAGAAGATTTAGATGGGGGAGACACATGGGAGATGGGTTGTGGAAAGTTTGCTTAGAACATGTTCTCTTTGAACTTCTGTGGCTGTGCTGGGCCCAGGCACTGGTCATGATAGAACACAGGCTGGTGCCTTTAACAGTTTACAGTCAACCAATTCCATTCCAAAATCCAAAGCCAGCAGGCAACATGAGGCCAATTCGGAGGGTAGGGATGAGATTACAGGGAGATCAGCCTGTACAGGCAGTAGGAGGTCTGGACATGGTGTGAAGTTGGGGCTCAAACACCTTTAGTGGTGGGCCCCTGTTGCAAGGGCTGAGGGTCAAGGGCAGTAGACACCCTGAGGAGCCATGTGGACATCATACAGGAGCTCCATGCCAATAGGGCTGGCCTGCCCAGCCAGCAAAGCATGTGTAGACCGGGTCCAGAGGACAGCTCAGAGACCCCAAGGGAAGGCAGACGACCAGGCCACGCACACCCTTGGCACCTAGTGCAGTCTGGATTTGGGACTGGGGAGTATTATTTAATATAGCCCACTCTTGCCAGTATGGACTGTCTTAGGGCAGGTGTGTGTGTGTGTGTGTGTATGCATGCACCTGTGTGTGTGCTCATACACAAATATGTGAAGGGGACGCGGGTGGTCTCTGCGCTTTCAACAGCCAGGGCCTGGGGAAAAGGAGGAAGTTCCAGCTGCCTACCAGTCTCCATACACTTGCCATTTTATTCCATGCTCACATTGTTCCTATGAGTCCATCTCCTACCATTCACTGAGGCTGCCATTGCAGATCTATTTGCATGGTTATTGGAATAATTTCTGTTTTCTGTGTGGCTGCAAGCTCCCTGAGGGCTGGAATGTCTGTCTATTCCCTGTTCATCTCTGCTTGCACAGCACTCCCTTCCCCCTATCTCCATACGAGTTACTAAAAATTCTTTGTTGAATGCATACCTGAACCCCTTTTTACCACCTTGCAGCTCTCTTGCAAGGATCCTCTGCAGAGGTAGAGGGAAGGAGTTGGGGCTGCCATGTGTCCTTTGTGCAGTGGGACCAACTCTGGGCTGCTTGCATTTACATAATAGCAGCTTTGTTCTTGAGCTATTCCATAGTGTGGCTTTCAGGCTTAAAGAGTTCTATGGGCTGTGGAGAATAACACAGGGAAATGACTGCATGGTGGCACTAGCCCTGTCCTGCTTGAAAGGTCTGTGGACTTGCCTTATCAAATACACATAAGGCACTGCTCAGAAAAGGCCTGGAAGCTGCTATTCCATCTGTTAGTATATGTCGTATTTTGTTACCATGATGGAAGGACACTAAATATTTCAACTGAATATCTGATTAATGTCTCTCCAAAAACCATGGAAGAGCTGTAAAAAAAGAGTTTATTTCCTTTTCAACATGATGGGTGTCTAATTTTTCCCAAATGTCAGTATATCCAAAGGTGCCAATCCAGACAGAAACAGAAACTGCCTGCAGGGCCAGACAGTAGCTGCCTCTTCTTCCTCACAGGAGGCTCAGACCTGGACCCACCATCCAGACCCCCCAGGCGGTGGCCCCACTGGTTGGTGGGAATGCCCTGAGGGTCTCCATACTGAAGCCTCTACAGGGAAGTGTTCCCTGGGAATATGGGATCTCTCTGTCAGGTTTTGTTTGTTTGTTTGTTTGTTTGTTTTTGAGATGGGGTCTTGTTATGTTGCTCAGGTTGGTCTCAAACTCTGGGTTCAAGAGATGTCCCACCTCAGTCTCCCCTGAGTAGCTGAGATTACAGGGGCACACCACAGTACCTGGCTCTATGCCAGGTTTCTTATGCATCTCATCCTTCCCAGGTTCCTGCAAGTGAAGCCAACCCTTGCCAGAGATCCCTTCTATCTCCCTTCTTAGCCTCCCTTCTCCTTTTGCTCACTGTTTTTCTCACTCTCCCATCTGCTTGGGATGACTCCTACTTCATTCCCTTCAACTGGTTCTTGCCCCTCCCACTGTTGCTTTTAGGAGTCACTCTCCCATCTCTGTCCCAAGAGGCAGGGGGAGATACTCCATTCTTCCCTCCTCACCACTGCCCACCGCTTTCCAGGAAACCTCAAGCATTTCCCTTTGCCTACACACAGGGCGAATCTCCCTGATGCTCCCTATTGGGACAGGCACACCTGTTCCTCACATACAGAAGAATTTTTCCAGTTCCTTTTTCCAGTCTTTTTCTCATAGGCTCAGCCAGAATAGGGTGCCAGTTATGACTTTGCTTCTTGTCCTTTCCTCAACTAAACCATGAATTTCTCTAGGGCACACATCAATTTATATACATTGTTGTATCCCCAACATGTGTTATTCCCTTGGTCTTTACAACAGTGCAAAGAAGAAAGCAGATGAGATATCATTAGATGTGTAACATAATTAGATTCTTAAAGATACTTTATTGATATCATATAGAATATACCATATCAGATTCTTGTCATAGCTAAAGAGACTAAAGCTTGGAGTGATTTAAGTTATAGTAATAGCAATACCTCATGTTTCACAGTGTTTTATTTCACTCAGCCTCACCTTCTCCCCCCCATAATCCTGCCTACTAGTTAGCACTAGGCCCATCCTGCAGATGAGGGGCACAGATGGAGAGAGAGATGGAGAGAGACAGAGGGAGGGCAGAGGGACGGGGGAGGTTGTATGACACGAGCAAGGTCATATCTCTTCTAGGTAGTGAAGATGGGACTTGGGACCTGGTCTGCCCACACCAGCACTGTCTCCACCATGTGTATGCCCTTCCCGGCGATCTCCCCTTGGGCACTGAGTACATGCTCCCAGAGGGTGGTGAGCATGGGTCCCAGAGTCGTGTCCTCTGCAGGAATCCCCAGATCTGACAGCACCACATGCACTTGCAGCTGGGTTGGTCCCCGTGCCACTGTTTGAGAGCAGAAGCGATGGTAAATATTTAATTGTGCTTCCACCATAACTTTCTGCCAGAACTCTCAATATGTTTTATAAATGCAAATGAGTGCGCTCTTCCTCTCCAGGGAGAAGTAAACCTGCTCAAATCACTTTTATTCAGCCCTCACTAGAGTGTTATGCCATCATCAGGAGCTCTCTGTGCCAGAAAAGAAACTGCCCTTAATCATATCGAGTGGATGGTTTATGGTTTTGTGGTCTTCTGTCTCCACAATGGGCAGATGTAAAGAAATGGATTTCTCTTGCTGCAAATTCTGTCCAACAGAGTGCGTGGAAAACACTATTTAGAAGCAGATTTAATTACAGCTTTAGAGCAGGTGATCATGACTAATATGAAGTCTTGGGCTATATTTATGGGGTTAACAAAACAAATGAGTCCTTGGACGACAAAGAAGTAAGGTTGATTCTTTTGTTTGATTCTGGACTCTGTTTTCCTCACCACCACCCTTTGCCCGCTCCCTGCTCCTCCAACATGATATTGCTGTTGGGGTGGGGGATGCATTATTCTGGGAGCTTTTGTGGCTTCTTGGCTTTATGAGTGAGGATCCCACTCCTGCCCAACCCCAGAGCTTCAGCAGAGCCCCTCAAAAGCCCAAGTTGGCCTTGTGGTCCATGTGCTGAGATTTGAGGCTGTTGGTGTCAGGGTGGGAAACTGTGTGGCTTGAGAGAATGCACTGCACCTTCCTGTACCCCGATTCCCAACTCTGCCACAAGGATTCAGTTGCCCCTGTTTCAGGCCCACCTGGCAGAGACATTTTAATAATCACGGAGATGAGTTTCTACAGAGCCTCATGGAGTGTCTTCTGAGAAGTGTATTATGTAAATTTGGTGTGTCATGATCATTATTAGTGCTGTGAAGTGGAGATGGGGGGAGGGAGGGAGAGCTGCTCTAAGCAGGGACCAGCCTCCCCAGCTGTCAGAAGAATTGGAGATGAAAACAAACTTAAGAAGCCTGCTCCAATGCTTATGTTCCTTGAAATATGCATAGGGCACGACTCAATCTGAACACAAACTCACATGGGTAGGAAAATGCAGCTTTCTTTATTTCCTTTTACTCCTGTTCATTTCCAGTTTGAGCCCCTGTTTCACTGGGGTAGCAGAAGTGCTATCTGGGTTACAGGTAGGCCCATTGTGTTAAGCTGTGGAGGAAGGTGCTCCCTGGCTCTGTTGGCTCCTATCCACACAGGCACCTGCTGAGATACCCTGTACCCCACCTGAACCCTGCTTATATCCCATGCAGGTCACCACTGGGTGCTCCCAGGTCTCCCTCATTAGACCCACTCAGGCCCTTCAGCCCCCCTGAGGTCCCTGAGTGCCATGTTAGTCTGGTGGGGCCATTGGCCACTCCCTCACCTCCCTAGGATGCTGAATATCCAAGCCACTGTGTCCTGGACAGGCTCTCAGCATTTCTCTTGTGGAGTGGGTAGCTCTTTGGGATTGAGTGAGCAATGAGAGCATAGGAAGACGCTTTCTTCCACATAGCTCCCCATTTACCACTTCTGTTTTAATTCCCTTAGTCCTGCTCCTAAGATGGGTTTATCCCCAAACCTTTGGTTTATGACAGGATTCTTCTATTTCATAATGGGCCCAAGATTTTGTGACTCTGCATTCACATCTCATCCTGATGTGGTAAACAAGGAGGAGCTGTTCTCATGGTTATGGGAAGGGGAGGCAGTAGGAAGGACAAGGGGAGAAAAAAACCCGAACAATGCATCATTTATATTGTACCCTTCCATGTTTGTTGAGTAGCTATGCAGCTGGGAGGTGCTGTGTCTGTTCCCTTGATACATATCCTGGGAACGCAGGGGACTAGGACACCATCACCTGCCCATATAGCACCATTGTGTAAATTTTGAAAAGTGTCCCTCTGCAAGAATTGGATATCCACATCAAGAAAGAAGTGCATTGATCCAATACCTTCCACCTTATGCAAAAATTAACTTGAATCATAGACCTAGGTAGGAGAAAAAAATCTTTGTGACCTTGGGTTAGGCAAAGATTTTTCAGACACAGCACTAAACTGTAAAAGAAAACAAAATAATAACTTGGACTTCATCAAAATTAAAAACTTCTGATTTTTGAAAGACACTGTTATGAAAATGAAAACATAAGCCACAGACTGGGAGAAAATATTTGCAAAGCATATATCTGCAAAAGGAGTTGTATTCAGAATATATAAAGACCTCTCAAACTCAATAATAAGAAAATAATCCATTTAGAAAGGAGAAAAAGATTTGAATTGACACTTCAAAGAAGATTTATGGATGACAAGTAAGTATGTGACAAGATGTTTAACACCATTTGCCAGCAAGGAAATGAAAATTAGGACCATAATGATATACCACTACACGCTGATTAAAATGGCTAAAGTTAAAAACAAATGACCATGCCAAGTGTCAATGAAAATATGGAGGAACTGGAACTCCCATAGACTCTCACAATAATAGCCCCAAACTGGAAACAACAGGTGAATGAATAAACAAATGGTGGCACATCACACAAAAGAGTATTACTCAGCAATAAAAAGAAATTAGCTATTGGTATACACAACAACATGAATAAGTCTTAATATAATTATGCTGAGTGAGAGAAGCCAGATTTTTAAAAAATGGCATATACTATATGGTTCCACTTATATGAAATGTGAGAAAATGCCATTTATTCTACAGTGACAGAAAGCAGATGAGTCATTGCCTGGGACAGGGACATGGTGGGTTAGGAGCAGGAGGAAGGAAAGGATTACAAAGGGACTAAATAAACTTTTGGGTATGATGAATATGTTTATTATCTTAATTTATGGTGATGGTTTCACTGGTGTACATATATATCAAAATGTATCAAATCATATGTTTTAAATATGTGCAGTTTATCCCTGATGGCTCCTAGGAGCTCACAGCAGCATCCAGGTGTCTGTCTTTCCTTTCCTGTGGCCAGAGGAAGGATGGTAACTAGCTGGCTGCTGTGGCCACCCTTGCCACTTCATCACCTGCATGGTAGGCTGCTGGGATATGGGATGTGTGTTTGTGTTCTACGTGAAACCTTTGACAAAGCTATGTGAGCCCTTTGGAGTTGATGGGAAGTCACCCAAGGGTGTCAATATAGATGCGTGATGGGGAGGCAGAGGAGAATGTGTGGAGAGGAAGGAGGGCAGACAGATGAGGCCAGAGAAGCTGCACAATGGGGAAGAAGAAGGCAGAAAGAGGCAGCCTAGAAAGGCTTGAGGAAGTAATTAAATTTGGCTACTTGGTCAACATGGCCCTGGCAGAATCTCTGGGGAGAATAATCTGGGAAGAAGCTGGGACTTGGGGGTAAAGTGGTGAGTGCACAGATGACTTCATACTACACAGGAGCCTTGGGGTCACCGGGGAGAGAGCACTGGACTTAGCATCAGATGTGAAGTCTGTATCCAACTTTGCCATAAGCTGCATAATCTTGGCAGGCTTCTTTTGCTATCTGAGCCTTGGGCTTCACAGAGGGGCCTGGGCTTGAAGATGCACAAACCTCCTTGTAATACTGTCATTTACTATCACAAACAACTTCGTGACCTTGAGGGCCACTGTATAGCAATCCTTCTGACTCATCGTTTTTGTTTATTCTTTTTTTCTTTTTAATCTACAGAAACATTAATGGACACCAGAACGGCTACTGCAGAGCTGGGCTGGACAGCCAATCCTGCGTCAGGGGTGAGTATCAAACCATTCGTCTTTCAATCCTGCTGTGAGGTCCTGGACCCATACGATATCTAGGAGAGTAGAGACTGCCCAGAGCATTACTTGTAGGGAATGGAATACAGGTGTGAATGGCTGTGTCCACTGCCCATCCATGTAAAGACAGCACCGGGGGTCTCAGACCTGAGCTGCTGCCTCATGTGCTGATGTAGACCATCTCTTGACACAGTCCTTTATGAAAGCTGACACCTAGACAACTAGGGCCATGGCTGTGTGGGGATGGGGGCATGCAGGCTAGTGGCACTGAGGCATATCAGAGATCTGTGATGGCCAAAGGGCTGCAGCAAAGGCAAAGACATGAGGGAGGAGGTAGAGTTCAGAATGGCTAAGGCTCTCTTTCACCTAGACCTTGCCTTGGAGATACATTCATGATTTATTTGCCTAGTGTTCATGTACCTGGCCAGCTACAAAGATAGATTATCCTTGAGGAGCTCATGGCCTCCTGTGGGAACCAGTGTGTGGCACTGGAGATCAACAGGTAGGTGTGGGCACAGAGTTGGGAATGAGAAACCATGAGGTTAGACAAGAAGCCTTTACAGACAAGGTGCAAGCAAGCTGGGTTTTAGAGCATGAGTAGGAGATTGACAGATGTTGTACTGAGAGCCTGGAAAGATGTTCTAAGTAGGAGGAATGCTGGTTGAAAGGGATGATGAGATTATGAAAACACATAAGAGGGAAGAGTCTGTGTGTATGGAACAGAGCATGGTGTGAATGCTGCTGAGATAGGGCCGGAAGGTAAGTTGGAACCTGGAAGGGTGGCGATGGGCTGTGACTACCATGCTGAGCAGGGAACTTGGATTTTATCCCATAGGAAATGGAGAGATCCTGAGCAGGAGAAAGAAATGGTCACACTTGTTGACAGGATTGTAAAGAACAGTTGAGAGAAAGGCATTTAAGAGGCTCTTTCAGCTATCTTGGGTGTGACAAAAGAATCAAGTTAAAATAGGATATGCAGAGGCTAGTTTGAGAGAAGTTAAGGAGGGCGAATTGGCAATGGATGGACTATGGCAGGAAGGAGAGAAAGAGAGAGGAGGTGAAGATGATGTTCATATCCCTGGCTTGGGCAGTCGGCTAATTTCAGGGGTTAATCATGAAGGGAGAAGGCAAGAGGAGGTGGGAGTGCTCTCTTCATCCCAGCCAGTGGGTGATGTTTGGCTGGGACAGGGTGGCCCTGGGCCTCCTCCTCTGTCCCAGGCCTTCTCTCCGCATCCCATCCCTGTAACCTCTACACCCCATGAAGGATCTCCAGCATAGCACATCATTACCATGCCCTGGTTCTGCTGCAGGGATGGTTCTAATCGGGACATTCGGGTCACAGGGCAGACAGTTATCTCACCTGTGCATTCTCCACTGGTTTCTCACTGTTACTCTATGCCAGCACTTGAAGAATTGCACTGCTCGAGGCATAAGAATCATGCCATGAAACAGGGAAGCAAGGTCCAAAATGAGCTGGCATTCCCTAAAGCAGGGAGCGGGGACAGGGGCAGAGCCAGACCACACTGAACAAGTCCAAGTCATGCCAGAAACACCGTGGGCAACCAGGAAAATCTTCCCACTTTTACTTGGGACTTTATGTAAAGCCGATGAGGCAGCAGTTCTTCCATATCACCTGGATATTAAGAATTTGCCATCTTTTACAAATTATGTTATTGTTTGAAGGCTTGTGTGTTTTTACAAGGCCCCGACATAATTTATGTTCAATTTTTCCCTTGGTTTTTGTACACAACACCTGTTTTCTTTATACTTCTGATATCCTTTCCCAGGGAAGATTCTCCTTGAGGGAAACATTCAAAGTCAAGGCATGCCCTTTAGAGACAGCAGCTGTCTGGGCTCTGCCTGTTTGCCCTCCCCACTTGCTACCAGCATGCTCAGCTGCCTTTCCCCAACACTCATTGTGAGGCAACACACAGCCAGATCATTCTTCTCTTGGTGCCCGGAGTAGCTTCTGAGTCTGTCTAGTTTACAGTGACCAGTGGGAGGGTCAACATGACCTTTGGTCTGGGTAGAAAAGGAGGATCAAGGACTATGCTTCCATCCCAGGCCTGCTTGCCTGTTTCCTCTGTGCTCTTCCAGGACAGTACCCTCCAATTCTGTGAACACACCAGTGACTCCCAAGTTAGTATATCTGGCTCAGACTCACATGTCTAGCTGCCACCTCTTTCACTGGATGCTCATGGGCATATCAGTCTCAACATGGCCCAAGCAGATCTCACCCCCTTTTCCTTTCCCCACCCACACACGTGCATTCTCTGTCCAAATCTTAGCACATTTATAAAGGCCAGAAACCAGAACTGATTCTTGACTTTTCCTTTTATTATCTTCAGATCTCTGCTCGTGTCCATCCTCAGGGATATGCTGTCTGCATCCCAGTCATGTTGGATTCCCCATCACAGGTCTTCTCAGTGCCAGGGAGCTTTACCAATAGCACAATACACAGTCCCAAAGTTTATATCTCTCTGTGTTAGAATTTGATTCATTTCTAGCCCCTCTTCAGCCATATTATAACCTCCAGGGTGGCCAGGACTCTATGCATTTGTTCATCATTGGCAACTTACACCTAGTTCACTACCTGACTCAATGTTTCACTGTTGAAAGTTTCTGACTTGAGCAAGTGGGTGGATGATGGTGCCATCCTTGGAGTCAGAAGACACAGGAGAAGGAGTATGCTTGGGTGGGAAGAGGATGAGTCAATCTGGGACCTGTCAAGCTTGAAGCGTCTCTGAGGCACCCATGGGAAGGTGTGCCATCAGTATTTGACTTGGGGCAATGGAATCAGAAGGCGGCCCCATGTCAGTGAGATGGGAGCCTGGGGCGTGGCTGCAGTTTCCCAGGGGAGTGTCCAAAGAGGAAAGAGGTGAGAGCTTTGGGTGGATAACCTGCACTGAAGTGCCAGAGAGAACCTGACCAGGAGACTGGGAAGGAGTGGGCTGGGAGCAGGAGAAAACGAAGAGGAGGTCCAGTTTTAGAAGCCAGGGGAAGAGTGTGTCAGGGAGGAGGGCACAAAAGTGGCAAATGCTTCTGGGTGTTAAACATTTCCACTGGGTTTAGCTGCAAGAACCCTATGGTTAAGTATACGGATGGTTTCAGAGGGGCCCAGCACAGGAAGCCAGAAAGCAGAGAGGTGAAGAGTCAGTAGGAGGTGGGCAGTAGAGACAGCAGTTGGTAAGGGGAGGGAGGACAGAGCTTGGTAGACGGAGGGAACAAGGGGCTGTGGGCGCATTTGCCTTTCCCGGGCAAATGGCTCCTTTCCTGTTGAAATAGCAAGACAGAGATAAAGGCACCTACAGAGAGCTGAGAGTGCTCAGTTTTGACATGACAGAGCCATGAAATAGAAAATTCCTCTCAGCTGCATATCTTCTCTCTGAGGTTGGAAGTGAGGTTTGGAGGGTGAGGCATGTGGAGTCTGGGTAGCAGGTGTTGAGAGGGCACAAAAGGAACTGCTACTGAGAGCTGCAGAGAGGCTGGGCATATCTCGAAGGACTATGGCAAGGAGTAAGAGCTGAATTGTGGCTGACAACTGTGCACCGGTGAGGATCCTGATCTACAGGCCTCCTTCAGCTGCCTTACTGCCTGGAAGAGCTATGGCAGTGGGATCATCCAGAGTTCTGGTTGCACAGGAAAAAAATGGCAGGACTGAAGGGGCCAGGGGCTGATGACGCTGGCACCTTATTTCATGACATCTACCCCACAGGAAAGAGAGTGAGGCCGGGAGGGACTGGTGTGACCAGCCCAGGGGCCCCAGATGTAGGTCTCAGTGAGGCTAAGGAACAGATGTGATGGCAAGGCTGGGACTGGAGGAAGACCTGGCACCTTGACATCAGATTTAAGACACACAGAAGTCTTCCGGGTGATGAAGAGGCTCTGAGTGGTTCACGGCGTGAGCTGCTGGAGCAGAGGAGGATGAACTTCATGGCACTGAGGAGCTCAGGTGTTTGAGAAGCCAGGAGGCTTGGGAGAGCAGGGGTCCACCTTTTTCTGAGACCTAGTGTGGAGAAGATCGGGCAGAGAGATGGACTGTCAGCCCAAAAAGGAGGAAAAGTCCTCAGATTGTTTCTCTGCAGTCAGGATACCACGCATGGATGTTTAAGGCAGAGATGGAGGGTGGCATTGTTCTGGAGGCCTCAAAGGAACTGGGTTTGCCCCATCCAGAGGAGGTACACAGTGCTGCCAGGGGCCCAGCTGGCATTGCGATGGGCCCCATCCCCTGTGTGGCAGGCTTTCCAGACCCAGAGAGAGGCCAAAGGACTCTTCCTTTTATGGGGCTAAGTGTGTGCCTTTGCTGCTGTACTTGAGAAATACCAGATATAGGAAGGGGTTGGACCACTCACCTACGCAAAACCCACAAATCATTCTCAGTTTTATTGTTGGAAAGCAATATTACATGTCAAAACCAGAAAGTACACCCAGATTAAAAATGCTGCTTTATAATCTATTGCAGCACCCTGCCTTTCAATGAAGGCCTTTAGGTTTAATCTAAATCAGGGGCTACCTGATGAACAGAGGAAAAAGGTAACAAACACATTTACAAAGTAACAAATGCCAGGGAGAGGCTGAGCTCCCACTAACGGGCTATCCCAGGGACCCTCACCACAGCCCCGGGTGACCCTTTCTTTGGGCTGGCTTCTAGCCCTGTCCTGAAAGATTCCTTAACCTTCACATTTCTGGACCTCTAGGCAGTGGGGAGTTCAGACAGGTCCTGTGGATAAACAGTCAGCGCTGTGCCCAGCCATGGGCAGTGCTCTGTAAGTAGCAGTCTTTCTGATTGCACCTCCAGATCTGCTCCAGTTCCTAGATGCTCCCTGGCCTCCCTACTCTGTTCCTTCTCCCCGACACTCTGTCTCTCAGGTGTCAGTTTTGTTCTCAGCCCCTCTGGGACGCTCCTGGATGCTCCTCCCACCATGGCTGGGGTGGGTGCCCCATTTTTTTAAAGCCTGTGGGGCTTTGTACCAACCTCTATCATACTGTTCTTCACTCTATAAGTTAAATATCTGTTGATGTGTCAGTCTGTTGCACTGGTCAGAGAATGAGTCAGCTCCCTCTTTGTGTCCCTGGTGCCCAGCACCAGCCTGGCATAGGACAGGATCAGATTAATGTTTTGTTGACTGAGTAAATGAATAATTATCATTCTTGATACCTGTCTGCATCTCCATCACAGTGCCCTGAACTTAGGAGATACTCAATTTAGGCTTACTGTAACCCAAATGCACTGTAACATGTTTGTTGTAGGCCTCTTAACACTCAATTGGTTGTCAATATCTTTTTAAAGAGCATAATTAGTGATGCACATGGAGCCACTTCTCCTGAGATAAGCATAATAAAGGGGACCAGGACAGGCAGAAGAAAGTCCCTGTTGCTTTCAGCCCCTGGCTGTGATGGATTAGAAAGGCAAACCTAGTCCCTCTGATCAAGGGGCTTATTTAACTTGCTTGTTGGAAATCTCAGTCCACAGTTCTTTTACTTTTGAAGTGGTTGGCCAGGGCTCATGGCCATTTGTACTTGGGCCACCATTGGCTTCTGTGTGTGTAAGTTTCTGTGTTTGTGAGATGTGTGGCTTACGTGTAAACATCTACCCGAGTTCTTACTTTCCAAAAAGTGCTGCGAGGGCTTCCAGTCTCCACCTCCTCCTGTGCTGTCCTGTGGAACCACCTTCAGGGCCTGTGATAGGCTGTGTTGACTACTTTAACACTGGCAGATCTTCACCATAGGAAGGGGGATGTGATAGAGGAAAAACAGGAAGGAAGTCTGAAGCAAAGCCTCATGAACCCTCAGGATGAGTGAGCTGGGCTGGTGTACTCCGTGTGTATGTATGTGTGCATATATATATCTTTAGAAATATAAGTATGTGTGTGCATGTATATATGAGTGTATGTATATTTGTGTATGTACATATACATGTGTATATATGTCTGTATATATGAGTTTATGTATATTTGTGTATGTACATATACATGTGTATATATGTCTGTATATATGTATATATGTGTCTATATGTTTGTACATGTGTATATATGTGCTATGTGTCTGTATATATACATACATGTACATATGTATATAGTGTGTATATGTATATGTGTGTATATATGTGTATCTGTATATATGTGTATGAATATATATGAATGTATGTATGTATATATGTGTGTGTCTGCATACATATGCTTGTGTGTGTGTGTGTTTGTGTGTGTGTGTGTGTGTGTGTGTGTGCGTGTGTGTATGAAGTTAAATTAGCTGATCTCACCCTGTGCTTCGGTAAGCAGTTCTAGAGTTCTGGAAACACTTTCAATAATGGGAGGATTATTAGACTAAATGGAGAGCTTCCAGAGCAGGCTACTGTGAAAGGAACAACACGTATTTGAATGTCCGTATTTGGTAAATTAACTCCTGATACGAGATACATGCCCATGAGTGCCTGTGCGCAGGCTGAATGCACAGCTGCTGCTTGGTTGTTTATGTGTGCGCTTTCTAGGCCACTTGGCAGCCCCTGGCTGTCTCCTCAGTCCCTGTCAGATCCCCCACCAGCTGCCCACCTCAAGTGACACAGGAAAGCACACTCAGGAGAGAAACCCACTCTAATAACACCTCATCCATTCCAAAGCTGAGCAAAATCAATTACGATTTATCTGGTCTGATGGATAAGACCTTTATGGAGAAGCAGTTAAGGCCTCAGGTACTGGCGTCAAATAAACCGGCTATTTTTCTGGATCTGCACTCCCTGCCTGTGTGATCTTGGGTCTGTTATTTAGACTTCTTCAGTCTCAGTTTTCATTTCTGCTCAATGGGGTAAGGATGATAACTCTGTCATATATGAAACAATATCAGTAAAAAGTTTTCCTTGGTAAACACTTAGGAAATGTTAGCACGTCACTAACCCTCTGGAGGGCTGAATTTTCTGTTTTCTTCCTTTAATGATTCAATCATGCTTATTAAGGCAGAAAAGCCTGAGCTAGATTAGAAAAATCCAAGAGAAATTTAGCTCTGGGCAAAATGGTTTTGTGAATGGAATTTCACCACATTTGAATTTCAGGACATGCCAGTAGCAGGAAGGCAGAAGAAGGTGGGGTTGGCCATGATTTCTCAGACGGGCACCACTGAATGGGGACTTGGGAGCTTTGGACCTGATCGCTGATTGCTGGAAGCTATTATCATTCTATGCTTTAGTATCTGTCAGGGCTTTTTGGTGGCCAGTGACAGAAAAGCAAAACCCAGTCCTGAAGGATAGCTTGGCTCATGAAACTGAATGGTCCAGTGGCTGGTGTGGCTTCAAGTTGGGGTGGTTATCAATCGATCCCTCCTACCCACTCTCTTGTTTTATCTCTTTTCTCTCTGTCTTCCCATCCTTTTTTCTCCTCTCTCTACTCCCACAGTGTAGGTTTCATGCTGGAGTTCTTCTTGGTCATAAGATGTCCGTCTGCAGCAGCCCCAGTCGCTATAGCCTTTTTCATCTGTATGCCCTGGAGAAGAGCAGACATCTCCTCCTGGGTCTCCCAGTAAAAGCCCTGGAATTAGCTCTGAGTGGGCCTGGCTGGCTTGGCTTGAATCCCTCTCATGCTCACTCTAGACCATCCCCTGGGGAGGAAATTGACACTGAGGTCCCGTGTCCATTCCTGTGTTGTGGAGAGCCTACTGGGAGGCCAGGGAGAAAGGCAGGAGAGAGTAACAGAGGGAATCAGGATACAGGTAACAGAAAGATGACTAGATGCTAGGTAGGAAAAAAAAAATCTATCACTGTATGACAGACCCTAAGTGCCTTATAGCCAGGCACACATTAATCCTCACAATAGCCCCATTTTACAGATGAGGAAGCTAAAGCACGGAGCAGCTGGTAAATTGCCTAAGGTCTCATGGTGATAAAGTGCCAATGTTGACCTTTAACCTCCTGGAGGCTGGCTCTCCTGCCAACAATTATGCTCCACTGTCTTCCCCAACGAAATGCTACCCATTGTGGTATCTTCAGAGGGTGGGTTCCAGAAGGAACTCCCAGACTGAGCCTCCTTGAATTCAGGCTCAGTCTGCAAAAGGTTTTTTTTTTTTTCTCACGGTAAGAGACATGGGTGGTATCCTTTCTCTGAGCTGTTCCCTAGGAATTAGCACCACTTTCTCAACTGAGAGGCCCAGCCTCCCTGCTGTTGGGCCTCTGACCTCCCTGTTCCCTCCCTCATTCCCTCCCCTCCTATTCCCTCTTCAGGTAAACCACTGAGATAAGTCAGGGCTCCCCACCCTAGGCCTCCCACCCACTCTTTATCTTTTTCTCTCTCTACCAAAAGGCCTGTAATTAGGAAACATTAGCAGGCTCAAAACAGCTTTCATACCTGAAACATCCTCCATAATTGCACTCAGCAGAGCTCTTCCCTGGCTATTAATGTCACTTCTATGAAGCAATGAGAAACAAAACACCCGAGGCACTTAAAACATTTTTTATATAATATGCGTCTTTTAGGAATGGAAGTTTAAAATCACCTGCCTGACAGAGACAGTGATAGACAAAGGCTTGAGGGGCTCGGGTGAGAGCCAGGAAGCAGGTCCTCCTCCAAGAGATGGAAGGCGGCAGCCACGAGATTCAGATGCTGCTCTGGGAAGAGACTCCAGGGCCATGCGTGGGAGGACCTACCTCAATGAATCCCCAGGGGAGGAGACTTGGGCCAGATGAGCAGCGAGGCCACTGCTCTGCCTGGCTTCATCGCTTGTGGTTGCCTTCATGGTGCTTTCCTATGAGACTGTTTTTGTGGGCATGTGTATGCATTTAACAGAAAGGTGAATAGAATGCCACAGATGACCCGTGTTGTAGAGTAGAATGTCAATCATTACACTGAATGCAGAAATATATTGGATATGACTTTGTGTGTATGCTGTGTGGGCGGGGGGAGGGGAGTGGGAGAGAGAAAGAGAAAGAGAAGCTTCTCTAGCTTGCTGTATTAAACAACTTTGGTAGTTGTGGTGGTTCACCAGAACCTTACTGTCTGGCAGATTTATTTTCTTACTCTTGGAAATTGCTCATAGACTCATTCATCAACAGAGCAGAGATATTTCTGTCCGCAGACTCTGGGAGGGAATTCTAGAGGTTACCCAAGCCCACCTTCCCCCTCCTGGAGGAATGCTTAACCCTTGTTGGCCCAGACAGGTGTAGTTCCACTTCTCTAAAACCTTCCCCAAGAGGACAGTTGCCCGACTACACCCCTTGTCCCAGTCTTGGAAACCTTTATGCAACTGGCATGTGAGCCTGAGGACTGACCCATTGATGACAGTGCTTATCAAATTGAAGGACAAGTGACTCTCCAGGGCTGGAGAGGACACAGGGCTCCTGACACAGGAACTGGGATGGAGCTGAGGAGGGTCAGCATTGCCCTGACAGCCTGAACTCACAGCACTCCCACTGGTGACCTTGGCGAAGGAAAGAAACATATTATTGGCAAAGACAAAGCATTAGAAAGAGAGTGAGGATAAGACGAACAGGAGGAAAACAGGCAAAGAAGGGAGGGTCAGGGTTGTCAGAAGAAAGATGAGCCTGGTTCCAGGAAGGAGGAACCGAGCCTCTGGGATGTTGGCTTTGGCCGTTCTTCCAGTTATGGTCAAAAGCATTAGAATAAGTTGGCCAAAATCCCACTATACTTTCAGTAGTATGAAGGATCATGCCCAGGATTTGAGATCTGATGTCCTGGGCTTATTTCCATTTTCTGCTAAGTTCTTTAGCCTCTTTAAGTCCATATGCTGCCTTTATAACATAGGTAATATAAGATCTTATATATAGAGTGATTGGGATTACATTTTGTTTATCTTTGTAAACTGTAAGGCTCAGTGCAGTACAACTTGCCCTGATTAGTACCAGTGGTAACAATGACTCTTGTTCGAAAGACCTAACTTGCATGGCATGACGGTGGCAACTGATGAAAGAGGGCCCCTGGAGACACAAGATCAACATGTTAGGTTGTGATTCTTACATGAACAATGTCAGAGAGTACACCCTGTTATTAATAGCAGTGTTAGTATTAATAATGTTAACTATTACACTAATCGTCACCATTAATTACTACCAACTGTGTGCCAGGCATCAAGCTTTACTTGTATGACCTCACTTCTCACTGGGATCCTGCAAGGAAGGAAGGTGGCATCTCTCCCATTTCCAAAGTTCCATTTCCAAAGAGCTATTATCCAAAGTTCCAGGACTAGGTAGGGGTGCCACTGAGACTGACCCCAGGCTTGTCTGACCACAAATCTCGCTTTTGTATCTTTGCCCCTGAAGGAGTGTGAGGAGAGGAACATAGAGTCACAAACTGTTGAGAAACCAGAGAATGGAGCTGGGGTGGGGAGGAGTGGGAATGAGGAGGGGCAAATGTTCAAAAAGAAAAAGGGTAGCTTTTTAAAGTAACAAACCAGTGAGTTGTGCACGTGATAAGCACTGATAAATCATTTTTTAAAGCAAGCTGTATGGGGGGAGGTAGAGGAGGTGGTTTGGGGAAGTGTGGGGTTGAGGGACCAAAGAGCAGCAAGTCCAAGAGGAGCCTGGAGCAGGTGAGCCCTGGCCAGAGATCCTCAAGAGAATACAGGTGGTCCCTGTGTATGTCCGGCTCCAGGCAGTGCTGGAGGAGCCCAAGAGGATTCCTTCCTACCCCCAGGTCCTGACAAGTGTTCAGGAAGTGAAAATTGCTGGGAAGGGCAGGGAGAGCTGTGAGGGGTTCCAGGGAGCTCCTTTGTCCCATCCATTGTCCTCAGTGTCAGTGGGGCTGAACGCGCCCCTCCTCCATTTGAGATGCTGCTCTGCCAATAGAATGGGGCTGGGGTCCCATCGTGGCATATCCTTATCTCCATGCATGCTTGCATGCTGTCCCACTTATTGCTCTTTCTGGTGGAGACAGGCATGTCCAATATGTTTCCCAGTGTCACGAAGGACAGCCTACATGACAAATGTAGGAATCAAGATTCTCACTTATCTGCTGATCAAGAGCTTTGCCTTTAAACCAATGTGGCAAATGTTAATGGTCCCTGTTTGCCTTTAGGTGCAAACAGTTCATTATGTAACAAGGCAGGGTTGGGCAGTGCCTCAAGTGATGGGGACCTGTGTATGACTGGCCATATCTTCACGGTGCTGACCGTGGGATGCAAATGCAGGGAAGGCCAGACTGATCTCTGCCATTTGGAGCAGTCCTGGTGCCAGTTGAAGGTAATGGTAGCCCCACTGTGTGCATTGCTCGCCTGAGCATAGCTGTCATAAGAGGCTTAATATGGGAGCTGAATTTTAAAGGGGACATTGGAAAAATTAGAGTGTGTCTATTGGGGTTAACCAGGGACCTTGTCATTCGAAGAATATTCTTGCACCTGGGAAGCCAAGTCCAGGAGGCAAAGGAATGGAATACTTTTTCTCAATGGAGGCAGAGTTTTCTTCAGGCTTCCTAGGACCAAGCTCCAGCATCCAAAGTCCCAGGAAAAAGCAGTCCCTGAAGTGGATCACACATGGTGGCCACATTCCCACCCAATTGGGAGAACACACAGGATGTGGTGGGGGTGTCCTCTCTTGAGGCCAGATGTGGCTTTTTTTCACCCAGAGACTGAGAATTTCCTCCATTGTAAGAATGGGAATGAAGCCAAGAGCTCCTGCCAGAGGCCCCGCCCCTTCCTTCTCCTATGGCTGGCTCTCTTGTTTCCAAGACAGCTTTGGCTGGCCCCAGCCGGCAAGGCTCACGCTCAGTCAAAACTTCCAGAGCTCATGGAATGAGGAGCCCATTTCCCTACCGTGTAACCCAGCATGATGGGCCAGCTTGAGGTTGGTCTCTGCTATACATTCTGAGCAGAAATCCTGCCAAGCTGAAGGGAAATGCCATCAGTCTCTCCCAGGGGTGACTCTGCTCATCTATCAATGGAGTCCAGGCCTGGACATAGCAGTATTAAGCAGCTGGGGCCTGGGGCCTGCAGCTCCCACCCCTGCCTTGTTCTACAAGGCCGTGTTGGGCAGCAGTGAGAGCCACATTCAATCGACAGCTTAAGATAATCACATGTGTGAGGCACTGCAATAATGGCAGCTGAATACCCTGCCGCCGTTGCCATAGTGACCAGCCAAGCACTGGTTCCCTCCTTTTTTTTTTTTTTTTTTTTCCCCTTTCTTGTTTTCTGGACCTCCTTGTTATAGGGCTGGCTGGTGGGGTGGGCGATGAGTTGGGGAAATGGGAAAGGAGGAAGGGGGGAGGAGAGACCCAGGAGGGGCAGCCCATTATACTCTCTTTAAATACCCCAGCTGGGGGTGTTTTAAATCTCAACAGAGACAGAGAGAAACAGCGTCTTAATCCCTAACTCTCTGTGAATTATTTAAAGGGATCTTGTCAGAAGGATGAATTTGTCACTGTTGCAGTGTCAACAGCAGCAGCAGCTGTCATAATGGCTGAGGACCCCACTCCAGGCAGGGCCTGGTACGCAATGCTGCTGCCTGGTGGAGGTTACCGTGCCCCAGAGGTGTATAGAGAGGGAGCCCCCTGCCCAGACCCAAGCCTGCAGTATTTTCCCTAACATGCTGGTAGAAACCTGGGTGTGAAATATGCCGGAATATAAAGGGGTGTGCGCCCTTCAGTGCTCGTGCCCTGCTGGCCTTGCCCTCTAGTAGTGTGGCTGGACCTGAGCTGACCAGCGCTCACACGGCCTTCTGATGGTGTGCATACCCAAGGGAGGGCCATGGCCAACACCTCAGCTGCCTGCATTTACACGCACGTGCCCACGCACACATATATCAATGATAGATGCGCAGGTGCTGACAGACAGACAGAAGAGTCTTAGATCATACACATCATGGAGGGAGAGCGGAATTCCAAGAAAAAAATAATTGATGTGCACTCAGAGAGAGGCTAAGTGTGTGTCCCCAGAGGGCAGCTATTCATGGTAACTGGCTCGCAAGGGGCTCTTACTGGGGTTTAATTACCTTGCAAGCTTAAGTCATGTTTAATCCTCACAATTGCCTCATGAGATAGGTACTATTATGTACTATCCCTGTATTGCAGAAGAGGAAGTCGAGGCTCAGAAAAGTTTAAAGACTTGCCCATGGTCACACAGCTGGGTGTGGCGGACTCCAGAGCCTGTGAACTTACCCTGGGCTAAGATGGGGATCCCCATGATTATGGGTTGGGCAAGGTTAGAGCAGTGCTGTTTTTAAACCCCCATCCCTTTTTCGATCATCACAAAAACCTCCTTCCTAGCAATCTGAATATACTCTGCTTGAAGCCACTTCCCCCACCTTGACCTTGTTACAGTATTATCTGCATTTCTCTACCATCCAAGATTTTGTGGAGCTCTGCTCTTAAATATTGCATTGGGAAACAATATGTATATGTTCGTGATATTCCAGTTATGTCCCTCACCCCTGTCCCCTTGCTGTGATGCATTTCCAGGAGGGCATCTTTGCTGTGAGTTCACAGTTTAGGGAATTCATTGCTTTGTACTACTACAATATGGAAGCCCTTCCAAGGCACTGGGCTTTCAGAAGCAGTCTCCAACCCTGAGTCGGTCACCTTTCTCAATGGAATACCATATCAGGCCATGGTAATGAATGGGGGGTGGGGGGGGCATTCCTGTCCTCTCAGTCCAGCACATCTGGGACGTAAATCAAGCATATTGGAAGGTAAGCTGGTGCTCACAGCCCTCAGGGGAGCCTTTGAGTAAATCCCTGCCTTGGTTGGTTGGTGTACTAAATGGTAGATCCCTCTGGGCTTGTAGGAATTTATGCCCCACGGACTGCATTTTACATTTTAATTAGCCCTCTAGCTTGTCTAATATCCAAGCTTTTTCAGGCTTAGTCTACTGTCTACGCAGGAGCTTTGTCCTTGGGGTCCAGGCTGATTGGTGGGGAAGGCTTGGTAATGGTGGCTCCAGCCCAGCCCTGAGCATCTGCTGCCCTGAAGAATCTTTGGCCTCCTGTGGGCTCTGTGAAGTTGTGTGCTGCCCAGGCTCCAGTGGGCTTCTTGTTCAGAGGGACAGCCATCTCCCCGGATTGGGCAATGCCAAGAAAGCTCCATTATGGTCCCACAGGGCATGGTGGCAGCAACTGTTTGCAAAATAGCAGCTTCCCTCAACAGCAGTTTGTGCCCAAAAACAGACTGCTGAATGGGACCAGAGCCTGTAAGATGTGTCCAATTTTGTCTTCTTGTGGTCTGAGCTGGTGGCTGACAGTGGTCCAGGGATTGCTGGCTCAAGAGAAGAGAGCCTATGATGAAACAGCTCAGAGGAAGCCCTGGAGATTCCCAGGGGGAAAGGGAAGGGGACTGCTGGTTGTTTCTCTGTGTCTGTAAGGAGAGGGAGTTTAGCCTTTTAGTTCCTGCATTCTGCTTACCAAAGGGTAGGATTATTTACATAAGATCTAGATGATTTCCACACCCTGGTGACTCAGCTGGAGGTGGATCCTGAGGTTAACGTAATCATGATGATGATGATCATAATAATAATGGGAATAATTGGTACTCAGTGAATGGTAGTTATGTGCAGGCACAGCACTAGATGAGCTCCTTCCACGTCCATGATCTTTCAGTCTTCGTATTACTCTGCAAAGTAAATAGTATTTTGCAAGTGAGGAAACTGAAGCTCAGAAAGTTGTCTGTGATCACAGAGCTGTAACTGGCAGAGGTGGAGTCTGCCTGCCCTGGCAACCTCTCCAGCTTCATCTCTTTCAGTGTTTCTCTTGCTGTTTAATCTTCTGTAGCCACGCTGCCATCCTGGCTTTCTCAGCAATGGGCCAGGCACCTTCTTGCCCTGGGGAACTTGTTCTGGTTGCCCTCTGTGCCTGGGATGCTCCTCCTTCATGTACCCTCCAGGCTAGCTCGTGTGTTTCATTCAGATCTCAGCTCAAAGGGAGATCTTCCCTGATTACCCCACTGCCAGCTGTCACTCTATTTCCTTTCCTGCTTCTTAGTAGTTGTTAATGCTACCTGACTTTATATTATTCATTTGTTTGTTTGTTCATCGTTTGGTTAACTCTACTGGAATATAAAGTCCATGGGGACAGGGACTTTGTCTCTTATTTACTGCTGTTTCACCAACTCCTAGAACGTTGCTTGGGGCTGCTGTAGTAGATGTTTGACTCTTTATTAAATAAATGGGATAAATGAGCTGGGTTTGAAACAAATCAGAATAGCTGGGATTGTATTAGGCCAACAGAGGCCAAAAAGCCTATTTCAATTATGTCTATTCCTGTCTTAAATAAAGGTGTCCAGAGGAAGTGCCCCTTTCCAGCCAGGCCCTGTAGAAATGGTTTATTCGTGGAGGTTTTAATGACGCAGCATCATGATAGTCATTGGGCATTCTTAGAGGGGCGGGCCTGGTGTGGGGTGGGAGACATTGCCGCAGTCCAGGGAGGGGCCGACTATCAAACATCTTTCCAGAATTCTATGCTTAGAACTGTCTTCAGAGGCACAGAGTGGAATCAGCTCAAATCTCTCACCTTCGTTTTATAGTGGCTCTTCATTTTGACCAGTAATATTATTTCTTAGTTTGTTCATCCATCTCATTAATCAGACTTGGTTCCAAATGACCTTTGCCTGTTTCTGAAATTCAAATCCACTCTTGGGGCATAAAGAATGTGTCAGAGTTTCTGAAGGTTTTTCTAGAAGGTAGTGTAGATGGACCAATGGGTAGAGCCCATGACAATGATTTTGAAAGGGGAACAGTTGATACAGATAAATGAGTTTTGACAGCATGCTTGACATATGCACACAGACACACACACATGCACGTGTGTGCGTGCATGCAGACACACACACACAATCAGCCAGACTGCAGATAGTCAATATGCACTGTCCAAATGTCAACAGGCACTCTAGCAATAGATCTGCAAGCTCTGACTTCCAATAAGCAAGCCTAACAAACCTAGATCTTGGAGAGACCTAAAAGTGTCTTTCTCATACATCAAAGTCATGGTCTGAAAGCCTGAACAAGTACTTTCTAATGGATGTCATTGTTTCCTCTGTTATGCTTATCTCAAGGACAGGTGGTCCATTTGTGTCAAAATAGTGCTCTTTCAAAGGCTGTTAATAATCTGTTGGTTGTGCAAGGTTGATTTGTTTCTTCTTTCACAAAGACAGGTTAGCCTGGTGGCACCTGCAGTAAAGAAGGGAGAGAAGTTAAAGAATAGGCCAGGGCCCTGCTCATTGCCTCAATCTTCCAGGATATTTTGAGGGCTTGGCACTGGGAATATGGAGCAATACCCAACACAGTCCCAGCCTGTAGGATTGGGTTCATGTGGGAGATGGATTTGTATTTTAGAAAACTCATATGAACAGGGGAATTAAGGAGAATGACTGGGAGAGTTACTTGGAGGGTAAAGAGAATTCAATGACGAAACAGAAGGGAAGGGCTGAATAGAAGAGCTATGGAGATAGGAGACATAGAATTTGGGGTTTAACCTCCTACGATGAGGAGCAAAACAAAACAAAATGGAGAAGGCAGAGTCTAGATTGCTTCCTAGTCATCTGGTACTGGGTGGTTGAGGTGTCGTTCTCAGACAGAGGTGAGACTGCATCAGGGCTGCAAAGGGCAAGGTGGTGCCTCCCGGGTATTTATCAGGAGGCATCCAGCAGGCAGCAGAATATACAAGTCTGGGGTATTGGGGAGAGGTCAAGTTGGTGATGCACTCCATGGTGGTCGAAGCCTTGTATGTGGATGAGATCACCTAGGATAAAAAGTGAGATGAAAATGGAGTGGATTTCAGTGGTCCCAGACATTACTGAATAAAATGGTGTTCCATAATTCCAGTGTTGTGAAGCTAAATGCATGGAATTATTTTTCTTGTTGAAATGAACTAATCAATTAGTCCAAGTTTAAGTTACTGTCCTCAAGGAGCTCACAGCCTCGTAGCAGAAACCAAAGTCACACATGTGAAGCAATTAAAGAATATTTCAAAACAGTATATTATCAAATGCTTAATTGTGTGGAACAAACTCAATCATGCTTTATGCATTCAGAAAAATGGTAGATAAATCTAAGCCAGGGAAAGGATTATGGAGGAAATAAGACTGGAGCCACCTCGAAGGAAGGAGCTGCAAGGAGAATCCAGCCCTGCCATGGATCCATTGCCTGACTTTGGGCCTGGTATTGAATGTCTCTGGGCCTCACTCTGCCCATTTGTCAATAAAATGTCATGACTAACGTGGTCTAGAGTGGCTTCCAAGCCACATCTTCCTTTCTCTGGCTCAGTTCAGATGGTATGAGGGTGAGGTAAAAGAAGGGCATCAGGGTCAGTCAGAACATCAGCAACAACATCGAGGGGCAGAAATGGGCATGGGCTCTGTTGCCCAGCTATGAGAAGATATGGCCCTGCTTTGGGCCCTTGACATCTCTTGCCTTGTCTGTTGTCACCATGTTCCAACCAGGGCATGAGGTGATGCCAGCCCTCGTGTACTGGTCATGGGAATGCAAGAGACAGGCCAGATGGGGGGGATATGGATGGTTCTGGAAGAAATGACACATTGTGGTGATGAAGTGGGTGTGTTGAACTTGGGGAGCATTTTTGGCCTTTTGACTACCCGACTGACCTCCAGGTTGGAAAATCTAGTGGTCCTGGAGTGGGGTCCTGAGCCCAAGATTCTGGTGCTGTCTTTGGACCACACCCCGATACTCCCCAGGCCCTCAGTATCAGTGATAGGGATGCTTCCTTTGCCTCCTATCCCGTCTAGATGCCACCTTTGCCTCAACTTAGGCATCGTTCATAACAGGTTTGATTGAATGAATGATTGGCATTTGGGATACAGGGATAAATGGGTAAGAAGGTCATCCAAGGTACAGAGGATAGAATGAGAAGGGGCATGAAGTCACCATGAACAAGCTACTTGTGGATAATGGAGACCGTGCGAGCATTGTTGGGATACTGAGGTGTGGGCTGGACCAGATAACAGAGGGGTTTCATTTTAAAGCTATATTAAGGTATTATATACCCGCAATAAGTTCACTCATTTTAAGTGTATTAAAATTTTAATCAATTCAGTAATTTGTTTGTAAACTTATGGAATTTGTAACCCATCACCACAATCTCATTTTAGAACATTTTTATCACTCCTAAAAAGATTCTTTATGCCAGTTTGTAGTCGCTCCCCATTTCCCTCTCTGGCCCCAGGCAAATACTAACCTACCTCTCTGTCTGTAGATTTGCCTCTTCTGAACATTTCAGGTGTATAGAATCATAAAATATGTGGTCTTTTGAGACACACAGCTTTCCTCACTTAGCATAATGTTTTAGAGATTCATCATGTTGCCGTACATACTAGTACTTCATTCTTTTTTATTTTGGAATAGTATTCCATTGTATGGGCACATCAGATTTTGTTTATGCACTCACCACTTGACAGCAAAGGGTCTTAGGTGACATATTAAAGAGTCCAGCTGAGTCCAGTCCAAGAAAGGAGGACAACAGTCAGGTTAGCATGAAGCAAGTATGAAGCTTACTCCTCATATAAAGATGTACGAGAAATGTCCTATACCTTATTTTCTTTTAGTCTAATTATTTCAGATTCTTCTGAGTCCCCTATACCACTGGTTGGTGAGAAGTTCAATCTCAATTAATGGTTTCTCTTTCCACTAGAACTATGCTCCCAGAGGTCTTACTCAGCAAATTCTGAGAAGCCTACTGTATTGTCCAAAGGCCAGTGGTCCACCTGTAGGTTTTCTGGATATGAATAAAGCTCTGGAGGTGGTGGTGGCTGCAATTGATAACTTTGTGTGTACCTAATTTCATGTAGATAAAAGTCTATCTGAGAAATTATCCTTGAAGTGGAATTGCTGAGTCAAAGGGTGTATGTAGTTATAATTTTGATAAATAAAACCAAAATTTCCATAGATGTTGTACAAATTTGCTATTCTTCCATTTGTGTGTCAGAATTCTTATCTCCTATGTCCTCTCCAACACAGTGTGTTATCACACTTTTGTTCTTTGACATCCCCCAAAAAATATCATAATGTGGCTAATTAACAACTCACACTTTATGAAGAGTGAGATTCAGCATCTTTTCATATATTTAAGAGTTATATCTGTGTCTTTTTTAGTGAACAGTTTGTTGATACCCTTTGCCCAATTTTCTATCTTGTTATTGACATATGGATTCTCTTTATATATTAGGGGATATTAACACTTTATCTGTGGTAAGTAACAAATAATTTTTTTCTATCAGGTTTTCTTTTTTCCGCCCTTTTAAATTTGCTCATGGCTATTTCTGTCATGCCAATTTTTAAAATTGTATAGAGATGAATTTATCAATATGTTTATTTATGGCTTCTGAGTTTCATATCACAATTAGTATACAAAAATTTTCTCCATGGTTTCTTTTAGTATCTTTGTAGTTTCATTTTTAATGTTTAAATCTTGGATTCACCAGAAATTTATTCTGGAGTAAGGTGTAAGTATGGAACAAAAGTTATTTTTTGTTTGTTTGTTTGTTTGTTTGTTTTCCAGATGGGCACCTAGTTATCACTAAAATTTTAAAAATAATTTACCTTCTTCATATTGATTTCAGTTTTGGCCCACACTTGAAGTATTGAGAGAAGCTATTGAATTGATTTCTAAAAGATTTCACCAGTTTATACTTACATCAATGGGCTTGGGCAGTGCCCTTTTTCCCACTTTCTTACCAAGACTTGACATTTTATCTTTTTAATTTTCTGTAAATCTGATAAGCAAATCATGGTGTTTTGCTGTTGTTTTAACAGAAGGAGATAATTACAGGAAGGAATACAAGAAGCAATATGTCAAATGCCTAGAAGTGGAGGCTAAGAAGCAGCCATTGAATGGAAGATCTTTAGGAAATTGACTTTCAGGCAGGCAGTGAGAACACATTGCCAGAACTAGAGCCAGCACAGGCTTTGGGTAAAAGAAATTTGGCCCTGAATAGGAAATTGGACATCTACAGTGTAGTGCATGCAAGACTGGTAAAATTCCCCCTTTTTTAAGAAGAGAGGGAAGAGGTGAGGAATCATCATTCCTAAGGATCTGGGAAGCCCAAAGCCTGGTTGGCGAGGCAGGACTGATGCCTGAAAGAGTGTTCAGGGGACACATGGCCCCTTGAGTCTGTGGCTCAGTGAAGGTCTAGAGATTCTCCCCTAAAGTATCTTTCCAGTTTTTGCTGGTCTGTTCCAACCTACCATCTCTTGCCTGGATACCCACAATGAACTCCAATTGTCCTGCCTATACACTCAGGTTGCTCTTCAAACCTGTCTCTGTAGTGCGTCAGAGAGAGCTTTTAGAAGCTCGGCTCTGATCGCCTGTGTTTTTTTCTCCCTAACTCATCAGCGACTTCCAGTTACACTCAGGATGAAATTCAAAATTCTCAACTGGATTCATCTTCCTCTCAGTCCTTTTCCTGCCACCTACAGCTTCTTATGGCTGTCTGTCACACAGCCTTCATTCCTCAATGGCACCAGGCTACTTTTCCTATCATGAGGCCTTTGTACCTGCCTTTGTTGGGCCCAGAGACGCTGCTCCTACTCTGCTCCCAGAAGGTGCACACTTCTCCTGGCTAACTTCTATCTACCTTTCCCCTGTCAGCTTGGAGGATGATATTGTTTGGATGTTTGTCCCCTCCCAATCTCATATTAAAGCATGATCTCCAATGTTTGAGGTGGCACCTAGCAGGAGGTGTTTGGGTCATGGCAGGGGATCCCTCATGAATGGCTTGATGGTCTCCTTATGGTAATGAGTGAGTCTCACTCTATTAGTTCACACAGGAGCTGGTGGTTTAAAAGAACCTGGCATCTCTCTTGCTCCCTCTCTCACCATGTGACATGCCTGCTCTTCCTTCACCTTCCTCCATGATTGGAAACTTCCTGAGGCCTCACTAGAAGTAGATCGTGGTGCCATGCTTCTTGAACAGGCTGCAGAACTATAAGCCAGATAAAATTCTTTTCTTTGTAAATTACCCAGCCTCAGGTATTCCTTTATAGCAACACAAAATGGACTCATACAGGGGGTCTTTCCTGACAATCTTCTGTATATCCGGTGCACCCCCTTGCTTGGCTCCCTGCAATTTTCCCTTGCAGCAGTTAACACAAATGTAATTATTTAGTTATTTTAATAACCATTTTCTAATTTCTTTTCTCTCACTAGATTATAAGCTTCATATTGTTATATCCCCAGTGGCTAATGGGATGCCTGGCACAAACCTAACATTCAGCAGACATTTTTTTTTCATTGATGAATGAATGAGGTATAAATGTAAAGCAATGAGACTGATTCCAAATACTGTAAACGAATTATATGTTTGTCTCTCTCTGTTGGGAATGCCATTCTACCCTCATCTCGATTAACCGACATCTCCTCTTTCTTCGACCCCCCCAGTTCTAATTACCACTTGCTGTGGAAAGTATGTGTGCCTCCTGAAGCCCACTCTGATCACTTATTTCTTCAGCCCCTACAGAGCTTTTGCTGACAAAAGAGTGAAAGAGGGAAAGAAATTAATGGGAAGCTCTATGATGGCCTTCTCCCAACAACAGGGAGTTATTTTCCTTTCTCTCAATTTCCTTCTACTCTTTCCCTTTGAATATGCAGCTGAATTTCCTAATTTGCTTTGATCACTCCCTTAGGAGCTGTCATGGAATCAATTAGATCTGTAGAATTTTACAACTCAGGGTCACCCAGTATGATTTCTCATTTTGCAGATGAGAAAACTGAGGCCCAGAGAGGTTAATGTTTGAAACAATTACTTCTGCTGGGTCTTATAATACCAATCAGTGTCATTTTCTAAGCTAAATGTTCTCAATATCCAAGCTCCCATAGGAGAGTAGAAATCCTCATGCTGCTTACTTTATTTTATTTTATTTTTTTGAGACAGAGTCTTGCTCTGTCACCCAAGCTGGAGTACAGTGGTGTGAGCATAGCTTACTGCAGCTCCTCCTGGGCTCAAGCAATCTGCCCACTTCAGCCTCCTGAATAGCTGGTTCTACAGGCACAAGCCACCAATCTTGGTTAATTTATTATTTTTATTTTTGTAGAGATGGGGTCTCTCTGTGTTGCCCATTCTGGTCTTGAGTCCTGGGCTCAAGCCATCCTCCCACCTCACCCTTCCAAAGTGCTAGAATTATAGGCATAAACCATTGCACCTGGCCTCATTTTGCTTATTTAAATATCTCCTGGTGGTGACTGTCTCAGTGCTAAGGTGAAGCCCACATCAGAGCTCCTTTAGTCTTGGGTGGGTCAAGAACTCTGGCTATGACCAGACCCCCACTCTAAATGGGGTCACATGCTTCACCTGTACATTGACAGCGGGGCCCCATGTGTGTACTGAGACCCAACTGGAATAATGGGTCATGAGACCTGCTGTGTTTCAACAATAGCAGAACAGTAAAAAAAAAAATGAATTCCTTTCCTCAAGTCATGTAGGGTCAACTGAGAAAATGTTGTTTTATAACAGCCATGGAAAGGGAGGGAGGTCTAAAAATTTGATCTGAAACATTGTCAGTGACTTCTCCCTGGCTGAAAAGAAAATAGGCAAGCAGAACATAACTTTAATAAACACATTTGATAGAACAAAACACAGTGTTCAAGAAGGCAGAAAAAGTGGTTCTTTTACATCTAGAGAATCAATAAGGAGTTAATCAAAGTCCAGGTGAGGCTTGACAGTGTGAATTTATACTCCATGCAGGCCACAGAAGTGAGATCTCTCTTCCCTGTTGGCCACATGGTGGGGCCTGGGCACAGGGAGGTCCATGTGCTGGGCACAAGGCATGCTGTGAAGGAGCTGTGTGGATGCGCCACTCCAGGGAGGCGCTGCAGCCCCCTCAGGGCTCGCTGACTCCTGGGGGAGGTAGGTGCCCCAGGGCCAGTGTGCACAGGTTCTTACCTGTTGTGTGGAGGATGTACTAATATGCTATGATATGGTATCTAATTCAGCGAGGGGATTTTCCAGAGCTGGAGTAACTCAGGCAAAGAAGAACAAAAAGCCATCCTAGGTAGAAAGCACAGTGTAAGAACAGGCTTGAAACTGGGAAACAGAGTTGTGAGTTTGAGGATGTTAGTCCTTGGCATTGCAGAAGGTAGAGTGGAGCAGGGAGAGATGCTGGCGGATCGTGAATGGTGTGGTTGGAGGTCAAGTGCTCCAACTTGAAAGGTGGAGTGCTGAGTGATATTTGGCCTGGAGCTGAGACTTTCCAGGGTAGTGAATCATGATGGCCTGTGTGTCCCAGAACTGCTGCAAGGATACTGGCAGGAGCTGATCTGTTGGTGAGGGACTGGCAGGACTTCAAGTTGGGGAGGGAACTGGCACTCTAGGAGTCCTGGGAGAGTCTGGGGTCCAGGAGGACCCTGGATTGACTGCAGTTTAGATGCCTTGGTGGTAGAGGCCCAGACAGAAGGAGTGACCATGAGTGAGGTCACTTTACAGACCTAGGCATGCAGGGCCAGCTCTTAATGTGCCCATTTCCCCACCTTTCCACACTATGCCTGTTATTTGGTTTCCTTCACTCAGGTTTAGGGGATCTACTTGCCTCCACAGGGGGCTTTACTCCTTGCAAGGAGCAATTGCAGTATATTTTCCATGCACATATAATTGGCTTTTAGCTCTGTTAATGAAGAATTCTAGTCTATATATTTAAAGTCCACTACTGTAAATAATAAGCAATTAGCATAATATTCAAAGATACTGGTATGATTTGGTTACCTTGATCACCACTCCTAAATAGTCAAGAATCTTAATTCATTTTCACTTTAGGAAGTTTAATTTCTTTTCTCTATTTTTTTTATTCTAAGCAAACAGAATATAAGTTTAAATTTATTCCTGGAAATATCCTCAGTTCTTGAGACCAGGATCTGGAGAGCTCCCAGCTGTGGGCAGCTTCTTCCTTAACTCCTTTTCTCCAAGCACAAGGAAGAAAGAATGACCCAGCAACTCTTCTTTGACCCCTGCCCTAGAGAGCTCAGTTAAGGGAACCATGCCTTTAAAGATCCCTCCCAACTCCCCTCCAACCCTCATTGCCTGTTATTGAAGTAATCTTCTAGAAGTTCTTAGGTGATTTTCTTTGACCATTCAAAGTATTTCCTACTCTCTTCTCTCGTAATCTCTTTTAGCCATATAAGCATGGGTGAGTTGCATGATGTCTTTTCATCTGTAAATCGGAGATAATAATACCTAGTTCTGAAAGTTGCTGGGAATAGTGAAAGACATCACTTAATTCATGTGCTGTTCTTCTCTTTTATTCCAATCTACAGAGCTGCTATAAATGGGAGCTCACTTTTCTAATGTGAATCATGGTTGTCTTTCCCTTAAAAAAGTTTCATTATTCACTAATGTGACACACTCCAACATTTTCCTCCATCATAGCCTTGCTTGAAATTTGCACACAATAGAGCTTCATTTGCTTCATTAAGGGTTCTTAGCAGCCTCCACTTTTACCAGTTTTATAGTCTAGGTCTTTGTGTTAGTCCACTCTTGCATTGCTATAAAGAAACACCTGAGCTGAGTAATTTATAAAGAAAGAGGTTTAACTTGTTCATAGTTCTGCAGGCTGAACATGAAGCATAGTGCCGGCATCTACTTCTGCTGAGGGCCTCAGGAAGCTTCCACTCATAGCAGGCCAGGGGAGCTAGCATGTCACTTGGTGAGAGATGGAGCAAGACAGAGAGAAGGGGGAGCTTCCAGATTCTTTTAAACAGCCAAATCTCACTCATCACCAAAGGGATGGTGCTAAACCATTCGTGAAGGATCTGCCCCCATGATCAAATCACCTCCCACCAGGCCCCACTTCCAACATTGGGAATCACATTTCAACATGAGATTCAGAGAGGAAAAACATCCAAACCATATCAGTCTTTCAAAGAGATTGGTGTTATTGAAAAAAAGTTTATGAGAATCTAAGTTCGTTGAGAAACCCTGAAAAGCTTTAAATTCATGTGCTTTTCAGAGACATAGAGGGATTTCACCACAATAAAGAAATTAGGTTCAAAGATGGGGATTTCCAAGGTGTGAGTGTCAAGTAATTGGACCCCCAATCCACAGATTGGCTTTTAGAGCAGATACTGTGGAAGTGAGGAAGAAAGTCTCTGCCATCACATGGGCTGAAAGCTGCATGTTGTCCCCATGGATGTAATAAGCCAGTCACAGAATGAGCATTATGGGTTAGGCAAGGGACAGCTTTCTTGAATGAAGTGTGTTATATTTTGGGATGGACTGCAAAAAAATATGAACTTTTCTTATAAGATCTTCAAAATCAAGTTGCACTTAGATGTGTTCATTTCTCAAGTCAATCTGCTGGACTGGTGAGCTCTTAAGGCCCCTTAGCCCCAGGATTCTCCTCTGCTCTGCCTATTTTTGCATTCTCACTCTCTATTTTGTGTTTTTGCATGTGTGTGCCTGTGGCCTGCTATGTACAGTGGGAAGAAGTCAGTGGCTACGATGAAAACCTGAACACCATCCGCACCTACCAGGTGTGCAATGTCTTCGAGCCCAACCAGAACAATTGGCTGCTCACCACCTTCATCAACCGGCGGGGGGCCCATCGCATCTACACAGAGATGCGCTTCACTGTGAGAGACTGCAGCAGCCTCCCTAATGTCCCAGGATCCTGCAAGGAGACCTTCAACTTGTATTATTATGAGACTGACTCTGTCATTGCCACCAAGAAGTCAGCCTTCTGGTCTGAGGCCCCCTACCTCAAAGTAGACACCATTGCTGCAGATGAGAGCTTCTCCCAGGTGGACTTTGGGGGAAGGCTGATGAAGGTAAACACAGAAGTCAGGAGCTTTGGGCCTCTTACTCGGAATGGTTTTTACCTCGCTTTTCAGGATTATGGAGCCTGTATGTCTCTTCTTTCTGTCCGTGTCTTCTTCAAAAAGTGTCCCAGCATTGTGCAAAATTTTGCAGTGTTTCCAGAGACTATGACAGGGGCAGAGAGCACATCTCTGGTGATTGCTCGGGGCACATGCATCCCCAACGCAGAGGAAGTGGACGTGCCCATCAAACTCTACTGCAACGGGGATGGGGAATGGATGGTGCCTATTGGGCGATGCACCTGCAAGCCTGGCTATGAGCCTGAGAACAGCGTGGCATGCAAGGGTAAGCTTTGGAGCCTCTGCTTCCTGCCCATCTATGGCAGGGCCAGATCTGCAAGGTTTCCCCACCAATAATTCTGGGTCATACAGGAACAGAAAATAGTCTAATGGCTTATTATAAAGCTCTGAGGACTCCCATTCCTAGTGCTTGGCCTGATGATTTTCCAATCATGTCCAACCAGATTGTCCATATTTATTATTCATGGTGAGAGAAAGAGATGGGGAGAATTTCAAACTGGAAAATAACTTAATAACCAGTCCTTAATATTTAGTGTTGAAGTGTTGAATTTATCTCTCTCTCTTCTCTCTCTCTCTTACATACACACACACACACACACACACACACACACACACACACACACACACAACACACACACACACACACACACACACACACACACACACACACACACACACCCCTATATCCTGCATCCAGTCGTAAGCTCTGGGGCTGGAGACTTTGGAATTTGGGTTGCCATGGACAATTCACTCAAGGGTAATTGAGAAGTGACTGAATTTGGAAAATATTTTAGTTCATTTCAGTCCAGCTCCCACAGCACTCAACTTGGTACTGAATCCGTGTAGCTCATTAACTCAAAGCCCTCTGGCTTGGCTGTCTTTCTCTAGGGGCTCATTGCCAGGCCCTGGAAGGAGATGAAACTATTGGAATGGGAGTGGGACTGTATCATGTATTGTATTAACTTTTGCTTCTAAATGACACAGAGTGGTGCAAACTTTGCAGTTTGAAAGTGTCAGGATACTGTGTGCTCATACTAGCCATCACTAGCACTAGCCCTAGAAAGCCCATATTCAACATGTGGCAATAAATTTGCTGAACTGGCTGCAGGCTCAGTCTGCTCTGGGAGTGAATAGAAGGATCTGGAGGCCCCTCAACTTATGCATTGTCTAAGTGCATGGAAGCTGAATGTGGGGGAATCCAGGGTTGGGGAAGAGAAGACTGCTTTCCCTTATTAAATTTTGCTTGGAACCTTCAAAGGTCCTGATTCTTTTCCAAGGAAGCCTTCCTATATGGACCTCAGAAATGACCACCTTAACCTTAATGTACCCCTAGGGTTGCCCTTAGTCCTTCGGGGCTTGGGGGCTGTATCGGCAACTTATTTTCCATTGTGAGCCTCCTGCCAGCTTCCCTCTCTGATGTCACCCCCACCCTGCCTGAGCACCAGACCAGCCTATGCCAGTTTACTTCCACACTTACCTTGCTCCCCAGACACCTGCAGCTGAAGTGCCAAGCACAGGCTTGTTAGTGCCATCAGCTCTGCAATCCTTTGGACTCAGCTAATTGCCTGGGCCAGAGCACTCACACGGCCTTTCTGAGGCCTGCTGAGAGCAGGGAGCTGCACCTTTGTGTCTTTATTGGATTTCTTGGTCCTGGTACCCATGACAGATTGTGTGGAAACAGAGGAGAGAGAGTGCCAGATCTTAGATCCAGTGGTGAATCAACGTCAACAGTTTTAAAACCATCCCAGCCTGGTCCCACAGTCTTCCTCTTTGTCCCATTGGTTGGGATGGGTCACGATCTTTGCCATTTCGCAGGGTCTAAGTGGGGACCAAGGCACCAGGCTGAGTTCTTAAAGGCACAGATGCAGCAGCTGCCCGACATGCTTGCAGCAGTGCATAGTGGGTGATTTCTTTAGTTTTCAGAGGGCTGCCACACCACACTTGCTGGCTAGGGCACTCTCATTTTTCTCATTATATCCTGAGCAGAATGGCAGGAACCAGAGCAAGCATTGATTGGTTCTGATTTAATTGGGTCTCTGGGAACAGGCTTTCATTTCTTTGGGCTAATTGGAACTTTTCTTTTTTAGAGGGTTCTGCTGTCCGTGTAGCTTGTCACTTACCTCCTGTGGCTGTCCTAAGAGGGCCTGTGAGGACAAATATGTAAATCCAGATTGTTTCTTTCCATTTCTCCTTCCCAGTCTCAATCCCCTCCTGAGTTTTGTTGGACATTTCTAATCTCGAGCTATTGTGAACATAGCTTGACTTTACAAACTACTTATTGCAAACTCATTGGAGGGTAAAGGAAATGGGGAACCCATGGCACCATCACTTTGCTACTTCAGAGGCATGGGAAGTCACATTTTGGTAATATTTCTGAGAGTGGAGAGTGGCATCATGGGTCTTGTGGCCCAGCATCCTGGCTGAGCTCTGTGCCCTGAAAGGGAAGAGAAGGGCCCCTTGCCCTTGTCTCAAGAACTTTCAGCTGAATCCCCTGAAATCTTTGCCCTTAACTCCACAGGTAACTGGACTCTGATGGCTGGCAAGGGACCTTCGGGCAAAAATGGTGATCTTGGGAAGACTCTGCACTCTTTGGTGGGGGATGGGAAGTGCATGTGGAGGTACTTGTTACTGGTCTCCATGGTGTGTCTTCAGGGAAAGGCTTTCTACTCATTTTTGGTGCTCACAGAGTGCTGCCAGATGCACATGGTGGCCATTCACAATGGTTTTGGTGTAGCCCACTTAGCACAATCATCATGAGGGCAGAAGCAGGGAGAATGGTGGATAACAGAGAATTGCAGGTGAGACACAGTGAGCCTTCAACAGCTAACTATCTCCCAACACAGCCCTGAGAATTGATGTCCTCTGAGCCTGGCTGGGCCAAATGCTGATGGTTCTATGATTCATACAGTTGGGCTGATTTGATACATCTTTTCTGCATATGTGAAGCTGGGACTTTGTAGGGTGGCAGAAAGAATAATCTCTCTGCTTCTGGTTCCATGCTATTTTTCCTCGAAGAACAGACTTTCATTATGGTCAGGGAACTGTATTTTCTTGGCTTTCACTTTGCTTCTGCGAAACCGTCTCCTGTCAAAGTCATGGTGACCAGTCGCTTGGCTGTGCAGAGGCACCTGGAGACCAATTAGACAGCACAGCCAGCAAAGAGTGGTCCTGGCCTAGAGCTGTTTCTGTTGTGAAGAATGTGGGTGGTGAGAAGAGAACAGGTGAGAGGGGAGTAGAGGAAGCCACGGGGAGAACTTGTGCATTAGGATGTGTGGCAAGCAGCTCATGCATTTTCTAGAGGGCTCCTTGGCCTAAGGCCTGTTCCTGACATCCTTTCTATACACACAGGCTGGTCCCATCAGGCAGAGTCACATTGGCCTGTTGATCTCATCTCACTAGTGACTCTGACCTCATCATGCATTTGTCTTTATAAAATTGTTAATTACTAGGGAAACGGCCCATCTACCCCAGTTTCAAGTTGTGCTCATAGTGTAGCGGATTAATGAGAAATCATAGCTTTGTCTTCCCTTCTCCCCTCTTCCCTGCTGAGGTTGGTGGCTAAGTCTATTCTCTGTGTAGGTCCCATACAGCCTGGCTCTTCCTGTGCTGGGGAGGCTGAGTTGGCTCTCAGCAGACTCCCTCTCTCTCTACTGTGTAGCCTAAAATATTGCTTTAGCTGAAGTTGGACTGCAGGGAGGAAGGGGAGGAGGCTGGGGCTGTTAGAAGGAACCTGGCAGGGGCAGGCTCCTTATCTATGTGCTAGAAGCTTGAGGGCTGCAGTATCCCATAAGGGTGTCCGTGGAGGTGTCTCAGAAATAGGCAGAGAATATATGACTGTCATATCTTCTGTGATAACCCCTGAGTGGGCAGATCCTAGCTGGAGCACTGTGCATATGTGCCCATGGATCTGTTCTTCCCCTGAGTGCTGCCTGAGGGCTTGGCTTTCCCTCCCAGGACACAGTCCTTGGAGTTTCCAGAAGAAGCTGCTTCATTAGGCTGCCTCTTTAGCCACACTGGGGACTCAGAAAATGACAATGCTATGCATAATTCTCCCTGCCATCCTCTCTTGCCTTTGCCCCTGCCCCAGGATGACCTTAGCTTGCTATTACAGAGGGCACATTCCAACTTATGGTGCCTAGGCCTTCATTGTCTGGGGCTGTCATGCGCAGGAGGTGCAGGTAGATGAAAGAGGAAGGGGGTATGCTTGGGTGGAAGAGACCTAACCTAAAGATAGGGGCTGGTTTTAGTCTTGGCTCTGCTGCAAACTTGCTACATGGTTTTAGGTAAGTCCCTTTCCATTGACAGTCGTATCTTCTCTGCCTATTTCTCAAAGTATGTGAAAATGGATATGAGAATATTTTCTAAGCCATGCAATGCTACATATTGCTAGGTGTCATTGTCCTTAAGCTCTGAATCACCCTTATTAAGAAAATAAGATTCTGGAATGAAGATGGCATGGGACTCCCCGATCCAGAGACACAGGTCAGCAGGAATCCTGAATTCCCAGTCATCACTTTCCTGCACCTGCCCAGGCCCAGCTGTATGACCACCAAGCAGTGACAAGTGAAAGCAGCAAAGAGGAATAAGCCACTGTTCCTCAACTGATCAAAGGGCAAGTTAACACATGTTTGAATGTTGTGGCTCACATGGCCTGCCTTGAGGCAGGTGGTCTTTGTGAAATGAAGGACCAAGTGGAGAGAGAAGACCCTCCAAGCCCGAGAGAGCCATGGTCTTCAGAACCAGCAATTTTTGACCCCAGGGCAGGCATGAGAACCCTCAGAAAGGTTTTACAAAGTGACCTCCCCAGTTGCCTCCTTCTGAGATGGTGATAAGTCTTGTATATGGCCCAAACATGGGGATTTTTAAAAATCCAAGAACCCCAGCTCGAAGCAGCAGTCCAGGACCATCTATGTGGCTGGTGTCCAGACGAAAAGGACCCCAGGGTAGGTCACTGAAGATATTCTAGGGTTACTGGGATTTGTAGACAGGATGAACCTGGGTGCCTGAGGGGATGCAGAAGGAGTCTGGGAGAGGGGACTGCAGGAGCAGGCTGGCAGCTGGGTAGACCAAGAGCAAGGCCTACAGGCCACCAGGAGGAAGGTATCCAGAGCATCACTACCCCTTGAATAAAGGCTGGAGGCTGGGGAAAGCCATACAGGGCAGCCGTGAACAACCCAGAGTATCAACATGATGGCACAGCTGATAAAGCCCAATAAGGGCTCTTGGCAGGGAAAGAGGGGCAGAAGCTGAAGACTGACTGTCTGGGTGTTACAGAAACAAACATCCCTGCAGCTAGCCAGCACCAGCTGGGTCCCTAGGTACTGTCTTAAGAATGCCAGGGGTACCACTACTGGTCCCAGCAGCATGATCAAACCTGCAGGACTCCTATTTTCTGCTCATGCCTACAAATTGGGGCTGGGAATGAGGATGCATGACTTTAACTGGGAATCTGTGTAGGTTTTCCAGAAGGCTCTCGGATCACCTATGACCCTTCTAACTCTGGACATTGGCAGGGCCTTTACAACTCTAACAGAAGAACATAACAGCTCTCGATGTGCCTGTGTTCCCATTTGGTGTCTCTCTGCAAGTTATGGCTGGTGATCCCACCAGCACTGCCTTAGGCTCTCCTCTTGTCAGACACTTGCTTGCCCTCTCCTTCCTGGCTGTTTCTTCATTCCTCCCCCCTCTCCAAGTGGGGACTTTTTTCTTCAGTAAAAAAAACCTACATGTAAATTCCTTCATGCCTGGAAACCCAAGGGACATTTTGAACCTTTCAACAGTTTCTGCACCTTTGTCAGCTTGAGCAGCTGAGATGAGCCACTTTATAAGCCTGGGGGAGTTGAGATGAAAAATTTGCAGGATTTGAAAGTGGAAAAAATACGTCTAATTTAGCTCTTCTTGGAAAAAGAGGTTTTCGGGGCCTGCTTCCATCTCCCTTAGGGTTGCTGGTCCCAGCTCTGGGCTCCCCCTGCCTCCTCATCCCGAGCTGCTGAAAGAGAAGGTGAGGAACGCAAGGGAGTGTGTGTGTGTGTGTGTGTGTGTGAGTGTGTGTGTGAGGCCTCAGTGCTGGAAACCACATTCAAGGGCACCAAGGAGCCCTCTCTGCTCTCTCGGTCCCATCAGCGGTTGGCTGGTGAGAGGGAAACCACAGCCCAGATAGCCTCCTCTCAAGCCCCAGGGAGACCGGCTCTGTTTAGGGCCTGGGGAGGCCAGGGTCATTAACACTGCAGCCCTGTAACATGAGCTTCATAATAGGGTTTCCCAACAGGTTACTTCATTTAGAAACCTCTCGGGCCTCCTCTGCTCCCCGTGGTGGCCCTACCCAGCGACCCCCAGAGAGGAATCAGATGTAATTGGCTGTCTGTAATCGACTGTGACACCGGCATGAGCAGCAGCACAGGGAGCTGGAAGGATGCCCCTCTGCAGCACGGACTCCAGGATGCCGGGCTCTGGAGGCGGCAGAGGATGGCAAGCGGGAGTTCTGGGTTCCAAACCCCCTTGTGCTCTGCATAATGATCCTTTCTGCCTTTGAGACACAGGGCTAGAAGCACCCAAATTCCACTGGTGTTGAGCAAATAATCATGAGTCCTCCAGGCCAATGTTAGAGCTACTGATCATGATTTGGCAGCATCCCATGAGAGCTGCCCTAGGTGGATTTTGTTTGAACTTGGTCATCCGTGACTTAGTATATCTGTATTATCAAAGATGATGACAGAGACATCATATGGTTATTACTGAGGTGGGGTGGGTAGTGGGAACATCACCACGTCAGGAGTCCAGTAGGGGCCCTAATGCCACCATTTTCTTCACCAACATCTTCCCATGAAGCCCTCTGGGGTCTGAAACTGCTGGAGTGAGTGGTGTGGGGATGCTGAGAGACTGCCTCATTTATCCAGAGAGGGGTCTGCCGGAAGCATTTCTGGGCACCAGTCTAGAGAGCCACAGCTAGTTAATGTTAGCACTGGGATTAGAACTCAGGTCTAGGGAGGCCACTATCTGCCTCTACTTCTGAGAGTGGCTTTTGCTAAAAATAGCCATCCTTTAAAGCACACCATGTGTTTTCAGGAATATCAAACTTCTCTCAACTGTCTCTCACAAATGACCCTCTCTCTTGTGTTTTTATACCTTATTTCTTCTTGGGGTTCTGGTGGATCTGTGGTTACACATTTCTGCACTGTCCCTCTGCACAGGACTCCATGTCCACTATCACCACCTCCTTTTTAATCCCTCTAGAGGCAGCTCCATCTCTCCAGAGAGCTCTGACATGTTAAGCTGCTTATGAACCAGCAGATAATACACAGCCCCTCAGAGGGCAATCTGAGGCTCACCAGGGAAGAAAATGCTCTGAGGCTTTGTGCTTACAGGACAGGGCAGAGGGAAGGAAGGGAGCTGTGGACTGGGGGATTGTGTTTCTCTTATTTGTATCAAGGACGCTGCATGGTCCTGTGAGGGCTGTATCCCAGCTCAGTCAGGGCTGTTGTCAGACTTATCCTTTGCTTTCGGTCCCCATCTCTTGCTGCGGCTGGACAGTCCCTTTCTGCAGAATTTGAGCACAAACATCGACACATTTTTTTTTTTTTTGCATGGACGGAGACTCACCACTTTTCAGTTTGAAAGATGGAGATGAAAAATTATACTGAATCTAAGCGTGCCTGCAGTGGAGTCTTTTGGTTCTGGGCCCTTAAGAGCTCTGGGAGTCTGAGTTCTGTTTCCACTGTTTTGGGCCATTGATGAGTTGCATTGACAGGGCCTTAAGACCTGGGTCTCAGGTCTCCCTCAGTGCAGTAGGGTGAAGAAGACTGGAAAGAGTCACTTTAGAGCTGTTGCAAATGGAGAAGGAATGCACCTCAAACACTGGCAAACCACCCAGGAACAAGCCTTATTTTGCCAACAGGGCTTTGACAGACATGTTGAGAGAGGTGCAACCTTGCCTTTCCCTACAGGCTGTAAATGTTCAGGCTAAACAAAGAGCTTGAGTGCTAGTTACCTGGCAAGGCAGTTGAGCCCCCATTTTTGTTTCAAGGGCCAGTTAATAATACTGAGCAGGCAAAGTCTGGGGAGATGTGGTTTAGTCCAGAAGTGTATGGCTGGGTATGTTTTGGGTCCCAGAAGCTATCCATAAGACAGAGGGTATCTCATCTTCCTGTGTACTCACCTAGCCTGCTGCAGGATGAGTCTGTGAAGCTGCAGGTGTGTTCAACTCATCCTCTTGTGTATGTATGACCAGGGAGGTCGGGAAGAAATGAGCTTAGCTACAATAGGCCCCTGGAGAGGCTGGTGAGAAGGAGGCATTGTTGAGAGCCTCAGGAAGCCTCTTGAAATCACTGAGCATAAATTTGGGCCAGCAAGGCCAAACCCAGCCCTAATGAGTCTTTTCTTTGAGGATAGGACCTAGTTCATTAGAAAGGCTGCAGAAGGAAACAGGCATTTTGGTTTCTGGCTTTTCCCTGGCCTCTGTCTGGAGTAGCCTACTCAGCTTCAGGGTCTCTGCATCAGCACACATTCCTGGTCAGAGCTGGAGTCACTGGGTCTTAGGGTATGGTCCTTGGGGGCCCACTCTGATCATCTCCTTGCAGGCCTCAGCAGTTCTGGCCTTCTCCTTCCTCATTCAAATTGGATTCCACTCTTTAGGTCATGCGGGTTGGATGGTCCCATGCCTTTTCTTTCTTCAGCTACTTATTGGGCACCAACTGGTGCTGGGCCCTATATGCTTATATATGAGATTCAGCAGTTTTTCTTCCAGGAATGTGCTGCATTCTTAGCTCTTAGAAAGTGTTTGCAATGTCCAGAGGATGCTGGGGCTGCAAGTGGTGCTGTTGTCCTGGAGAACCTGATGAAGCATGGCCACATCCGGCTAGATAAAGCCTCGAAGGACAGCGAGTCAAGCACACCCCATGACACTTAACTTTGCTCTTCCACAGTGGTCCTCAGCCTAATTTTAGACACTTCCAGGGATGGAACACCCTTACTTCCCAAGGAAGCCTGGTTAATTTCTGAACCTTTCTTCCTTGAAGTGGAACTTTTATACAAATCTCCACTCATGCAATTTACCTTTTTTTGTTGTTACTAAAAACATTTTGAACAGGTAATATATGTGAAAGGTCAGTTTCCCTCCACTCTGGTTGTCACCAGGCTCTCTCATTGTCAGTTTCTAATATTCTCTTGCAGAGAGTCGATGGATTTGTACACTTTTGCCCCTTGCATAGGGGTACACTACAGAGGATTTTGCACGTAGTTTCCCCACATCTCTTCTCAGTTAACACTGAAGTTTAACAGTAGTTTGGTTATATTAAATATAGATCTGCCTCATTCTTTCCAATGAGTGTTATTATTTCATTGCCTGGATATATTTTACTTAATTGGTCATTTATATACATTTAGATTGTTTTATCCTTTTTGCTATTTCTGAACAATGTTGCAACAGATATCCTTGTGCATTAATCTTTGCACCTATATGTGAGTCTATCTGTGAGAAAAATTAATTTATTTATTCAATGAATATTTATTGAGGATTTTCTATATGCCAAGCACTTTTCTAAGTGCTAAGAATGCAGTAAACGCTCAGAAGTAAAATTGCTGAATAAGAGTATATACATTTTTAATTTTGATAGATATTCCCAAATTGTCCTCCCCCAAAAGGTATTTTCTACCAATTTTTGTTCCCACCAGCAGTGTTTGAGAGTTTCTGTTCCCTATACCTTTGCCAAGATAATAAAATATCAATCATTTTTATCTTTGCCAATCTGAGAGGTGAAAAATGGCATCCCATTGTTGTTTCCATTTGCATTTGACTTTGCAAAGTTCCATAAACTGCCCTGTTCAGGAACTGAGACTCAAGCATTCCAATAGAATGCATTAAGTTGGGTGTGTTTGTGTGCTGCAGGTGGTTCGGGGCATGGTCTGTCCTTCACTCTCTTCTGTCCCATTCCCTCCAACCCTGCATCATCCTCTGTTTGTACTCTTTGCCCATCTCTATTATCAGGACATTTTGACACGTGCCTCCCACCGATTCTGGCACTTCCCAAGCTGTGGTAGGTGAAATGTCTGCAGATGGGACAGGACAAGTGCAGGTGCTTGAGGCTGGAAGACCACCCCATTCTCACAGTCCAGTCTCAGGAAGGCCGAATCTGCCTGGTTTGCTAAGAAACACACCTTGCTTCTCCCATTTGTCTCCTCCTGCCCCTGGGCCTGTTTCGGGGCTTCCTGCCCTGCCGCATGCATCTCTCAGCTCTCACCCTTTGGCCCTTCACCCCACATCCTTTCCTTTAATTTTCCCAGCTTATCTCTGGGGCCTCAAGCCTCAGCTCACCATGTTGACACCTCCATAGCCACGCCTTCCTAGATCGCCAGCCCTCTGCCCTCCACTCCTCCCGCCTCCTCTTCATTTTTTCAGCCTTCACCAGACCTGCTACCCCTTCCCCAGCAGCCCCAAATCAGTCTCATCCCCTTCGCTCACCAGGTGTCTACCCTCTACTGGAGCATACACCTTCCCACTCTGCTGAAGCCCAGGCCTTGTCTCTGCCAGGGGTGTTGGCTCAGCTCTGGGCTGTTGCTTGCTGCAGCTATGTATATGTCTGTTTGGTTTTTGTCCCCCTGCTCTGTGGCAGCTCTTTCTCTCTGGGGCCATGCACTCCCTACTTCTCTTACTTACCTCAGTTTCCCTTTCCCCTCCCTTCCCCTCCTGTCCCTTCTTATAGCTTCTCCTGCTCACTCCTTCCTTCCTTCCTTCCTTCCTTCCTTCCTTCCTTCCTTCCTTCCTTCCTTCCTTCCTTCCTTCCTTCTTCCTTCCTTCCTTCCTTCCTTCCTTCCTTCCTTCCTTCCTTCCTTCTTCTTCTTCTTCTTCTTCAGTACTTTTCTTTTAAATTGAATATGTTCATGTTAAAAAGTCAGTTAATTTAAATAAAAATAATAAATAATAATAATACATTTAAAACCTGCCACATGTAAGCATGGCAAAAAGGAATAAAGATAGTAGGCAAACGGCTGATATTTGAAAAGAATACTGATGCCCTGTTTACCTGGGCTAGGAGAGCAGCTTATGCACTCTTCAGTATAGCCCCGCATTCCACTGCCACATCCTAGTGGTGGTTGTATGATGGTTATAACCTGGGTATGGAGCACACTTCTGGATTGGCTTCCATCTTGTGTGGAAATGCTAATACAGTGTGGCTGTCATTTATAAAGCAGTGACGGTGTGCTAGATGCTCTGCCAAATTCTTTTTCTGCATTAACTCTTAAATCCTCACAGAGCTTTACGAGGTACATGTGATTATTAGCCTCATTTTTCCGTTGAAGATATCGAGGCACAGAGAAGGTAAGTAATATTCTCAAGATCATACAACACAGGACTCGGAGGCTCTGCTGGTAACCACTATTCTCTATGCCTCCCAAGCTAAAGAAAAGCCAAGATTTGTAATTTTTGATGGGAGTTGGCATCAGCATTCCATTTAGACTAAGACGTAAGCCTTCACTAACATGCACAAAGAAAAGTCGTCAGAGTTTGATCTACCTTTTGGGACTTCACGGATAGCGTTCATTTCCCATTGGTAAGGGATGAACCAGGAAGTTCGTGGAGTGATCATATTCACTGGTGAGAGTGAACTGAAGTCACTGTCACTGCACCTGTCACCTGCATCATCATGCCCAGCTCACATTCCCATTCCTCTTTTCCCTAAGCTCCTCAGGGGCAGTGGCCATGCCTGACGCATCTCTGAATCCCGACTTGCTCTGTGCCATCTGTTAAATGAAAACAGAACGAAACACACTGAAAACAAAATTTGTGGAAGGAGAATATGAGCTGAGAAGGGAAAGTCTTTGCATTAGGATGTATAAGAAAACATCCCAGCAGCATGGAGTAGAGGGAGCTCCAAAGAAACTGGGGAGGAATCGGGCACAAGGCATGCACTTGTGGAGGTGATGATGGCAGAACCAGATGGAGGCAGTAACCAGTGATGGCAGAGGCCTTGTCTATCTGTTGTCCAATATAGTGACACATTGTGCACAAACATACAGAACAAAAACAACAGAATGGTCGCAAGCCCATACGTTGTGAAACTCTTTCACTAAAAGTTGGTGATAATGTCTCAGTTTGACAGAGGACATAAGGTCAGTGCAACGTGTGTATTTCAAGTGGAAAATGACAATCTGCTCTTTGCACAAGATGGATAGAGCTTCTCATTGAAATTGTATGGAATATGCAAGAACTCTGCCAAATCATGAACTTGGCAAAAATGTGCCTGTTCTGGGAATTAGGCGATTTCAGGGCTTCCATTTGGTTTCTGGGTCTGTCACACACATGTCCACATGGATCTGAATGTGGAGGCCCTTGTGACTTCAGGCTTTGCTTTGTTTTTCTCACTGGCTCTGTTTGTCTTTTCCCTCTGCATCTTTGGTCAAATTTGTCTACTCTATTTTCTCTTCTTTTCCTCCATTTATTCTATTCTCTTGTCTGTCTTCTCTCTAGACTTGATTCAAAAAGAGGGAAAAGAAATATACGTTTCATTGGTAGAATTTTAATGAGTGAATGGCTATTTCCATTCATTGTTTTTATTTTGTCTCTAGGAGTCTGTCTTGATGCGAATTGCAATTTTAAAAATGAACTCTTTTAATAGTAAAATGAAGGAAATCAATGATTATCATTGAATCAATAGCAAATATTACAAGTGATTTTGTCATCAAAATGATTAATAATCACATATTTTGATAAAAGATCATTAATTGAAAAGAACAGTAGCTTTTAAAAATTTTAAACTATCTTTGTAGGATGCCTTCCTTCTTCATTCTCATTATTTTTCTGGAGCATTCTTTGCTTCCTTCACCTTCTTCAGCCCCATTCTTGATTACTCTTGGCTTATGAGAATTATTTCAAGCCTCCCTCTTCTTCTAACATATTTTGAATCTTTCATTCCAGATACTCATTCAGAACCAGTAGCCAAAGCTGTTCATTGTTGAATTTTACATACCTGATGAGAGTGACTGCTTCCACCTTGCAGGATGACATTGCTCCTTCCCCTGCTCTACCTACCCTGCCTATCTCTGCCTACCTACCCTGCCCATTTCTCTAAGAATTCCCTCTAGGGCCAGGCGAGGTGGCTCATGCCTGTAGTCCCAGCACTTTGGGAGGCCATGGTAGGAGGACTGCTTCAGCCCCAGAGTTGGAGGCTGAAGTGAGCTATGATAGTGCCACTGTACTCCCGCCTGGGTGACAGAGTGAGACCCTGTCTCTAAAAAGAAAGAAATTTCCTCTAATAAAAACAATTATTTTGGAGAGTGTTTTATCTTGTGGAGATTGATTTTTTCAGTCATTTTTTCTCTGACCCCCATTGAGGGGTTGACTACCCTTCTGCCCTCTTTTAGAGAGAGCCTCAATTCAAGTTAACCATATCTAAGCAGTGCAGCAGCCCTCCCGCCCCCACCTCCACCTTGAGGACCTTCCGCAGCCCTGGAGGCTACCAATTGACTACTCAGCTGATAGCCTCAGTGCACAAATCACACTGACTTGGACATCCACACAACCACTTCTTTGGGAGGCAGAAGTGCGTGCACCTGCGCATCCCAGAGGTTGGTGGCCTTGACTCTCTGATCTGCTTCTCCAGTGGCCAGGCCTCTTCAGGTCTTTTCCCATCTCCTGCCTTCCCTGCCTGTAGCTGTGCACTGGCCCTTCCTTTTGGGCCACAAAGGGCTCTGTAGACAGAAGCTGTGTGCTGTTTGCCAACACCGCGCTTGGTACACAGAGGGGCGAGGGAGAGGCCATCTGCTCGCTCCTTTCACACAGACCTTTGCTTTCTCCCTTTCACTCTCCTCCTTCTCTCTGTCTTTGAATGAGAATACAAAAATTTTTTAAAAGCAGTTGCTAATTAGAGCAAGAGAATGAGAGTGAGCTTGGAAGAGAGACACAACAGAGGGGCCAGCCCCCGTGCAAATCAGCCGGCTTTTAAGAGCCAGTGAGGAAAGGGACAAGGAGGGGGGCTTGACGGGGCTTGGGAAGGATATTTTGACAAAATAAGCAACCAAGCTTCTTTAGAATGGCAAAGAAGGCTTTGTCTTAACCTCCTATCATGAAAGGGGAGGAAACAAGAAATGACAGAGAGTTTCTTGTGAACTCCCGCTGCCAGCCTCCACCTACCCTGGCTCTTCTTGTCTTTTTTACTCCCTCAATAGCCCAGTAAACAATAGTCTCTATTTAGGGACATTTAAGTGTATCCTTTTATTGATAATTTTTGTTCTGGCTGATAGAGAGTGAGCAATTGGTGGCTTCTCTTCCCAGGCAGGGCTGGCTTCCCCAGGCAGGGAGCTTGCCCATGCAGGAGCAGCTAAGTCACCAGGAAGTCCCAGCTTGGAAAATATGTCCCAACAAGTCAAGACTTTCTTTCAGGATTTTGCCCCCATCACTCTATCCTATTCTTGGTTCACCAAGATATTTCTTTTCCCATCTGCATTCCTGCCATTCTGTTTGCCCAGAGCAGCCCTGATGTATGGTGCTGAAGTGCTTGCCCAGTGCATGACCAGGGGAATGGCAGTCAGTGTTAGAACAGGGCCCTCCTCTGGCCCTGAGTTCTGAAAACCCACTCATGCTCAAGAAGGTTCTGGCCACCACAGCAGCCAGGGATGGGGGCACCTGCATGGCAGCTCTGCCATGGCTTGGAATAGAGCCGCCTTGTCCTTTATTCAACCAGCCTCACTCTAAAGGCTGGGAGGTCCCAGAAAGACCAACTTTGGAGAGCTGTGAGGCAGAGGGAGGGACACATGGTGAAAAGACCCCTCTAGAGATGCATTTTCTTGAGGCATGAGATGAATGGACTGATGGCCCAGATATATAAAGACTTCTAAGTAAGTGCTACGCACATTGAAAAACTTGGGTTATTTTCTGATTTCATGTGAGTGTAAAAAAACGAAAATGAGAGTGGTAGAAGCCTCATCATGACACACATTGGTACTAACTAGTCAGGGAGGAAGAAAGGAAAAGGAAATAGAACCTGGGAAGACACATGCAATGGTTTGAATGTGTCCCCCAAAAGTTCGTGGCTTAGAAACTTGGTCCTCAATGCAGCAGTGTTGAGAGGTAGGACCTTTGCAAGGTGATTGGATCATGAGAGCTCTGCACTCATGAATGAATTAATCCATTCATGGATTAATGAGTTATCAAGGGAGTGGATTAGTTGTTACTGGAGTGGATCTTATATATAATAACTATATTACAATGGTTATATTGTTACCATTTGGCCATCTCTCTTGAGTCCCTCACCAAGTGATGCCCTGCACCACTTCAGGGCTCTGCAGAGTCCCCACCAGCAAGAAGGCCCTCACCAGATGCAGCACTTTGACCTTGGGCCTCCCAGCCTTCAGAACTGGAAGAAATAAATTCCTTTTTCTTTATTAATTACCTAGTCTCAGGTTTTTAGTTATAACAACAGAAAATGGACTAAGACAAAAGGATGATAATTGATTTATCCTCTTTCATTGGTTACTTTTTAAGGTGATGGATGCATCTGAGAAGAATATCCCACTGGAGTCTGTTGGAAAAAATGTGCTCATTCAGAGATGAGGTCTCAGAGTGGACTTTTCAGGAGTCCACACTCAGTGGACCTGTCTCTAACACACAGGTGTGTCTCCCTGAACCCTCAGTGCAGTCTATCTTGGCCCTGTCCAAGGACCTCTCTAGAAAACAAGGACATGAGTCCATTTACCATGCAACTAGCCAGGGTGGAAAAAGCTGTAGAGAAAACAGCCATAGAAGTATAGTTTTAGGAGCTGGCAGCTTGAGTTGTTGAATCCTGGCTCTGTGTTTATTAATGGAGTGACTTGTCTGGGCCTCAGTATGTTAAATGATGACATAACAGCACTGAGCTCATGTTTGCTGTGAAGACTTTATGAGAATCTGCATGTGTAGAGCTAAGCAAAAATCTTGACACTTTGCAAAGGTTTCAAAATGGATGTTGATGTCAACATTTTTATTATTAAACAAGCCAGGAGGTAATTTTCTGTCTATCTTAGGTTGAACCATATATGAATTGTGGGAAGAATGTAGAAAATTTAAAGAGATCCAGTAAATATCAAGAAGGCTTAGACAACATGATCTGGTTCATACGTATATAAAATGTTTTAAAGTAAAGCCCCTGAAGATAGTGGAAGCCATCCATCTAGTCATAAATGGCTATGGGTTTGTCCAGTTTATTACTGCAAGATTAAATTGTTTTTTATTAATGTTTTTTAATTTTTGTGACTTCTTAATTCTATTTTTAAAAATTATAATACAGAAAAATTGACTTCTTGACTTCTTTAAGTGGACAGTTTTATGAATTTTGATACATGCATAGATTTGTGTAACCACTATCACAATTGGGATACCAAGAGCTCCTTTCTGCTACCCCTCTATAGTCTCCTCTTTTTCCATCCCCCACCCCCAGGGTAACCAGTGATTTGTTTTTCATCACAATCCTATTGTCTCCTTTTAAATGAAATGATGCATTATGGCAACCTTTTGAGACTGGCTTCTTTCACTCAGCGTAATGCCTGCAAGATTCATCTAAATTGTATCATGTAGTAATACTTTGTTGCTTTTAATTGCTGAGTAGTATTTCATTGTATGGATGTACCACAATTTGTGTATCCATTCACTTGTTGAGGAGAGTGTGGATTGTTTCCAATTTTTGATTATAAATAGAGGACATACATTTTCATTTCTCTAGGGCAAATACCCAGGCAAGGACTTACTGGGTCATATGGAAATTGCATGTTCAACTGCTAGATCAATTTTCAGGGTGCCTATACCATTTTCCATTACCATCAGCATCAGTGTGAGAGTTTCAGTTGTTCTGTCTTTTTGGCAGCACTTGGTATTATCAGTATTTTTTATCTTAGCCATTCTACTGTGTGCATCATAGTATCTCATGGTGATATTAATTTGCATTTCTCTAGTAAATCATGATGTTGATGATCTTTCATGTGCTTGTTTGCCATCTGTTTATGTTTATCGTCTTTTGTGAAGTGTCTGTTCTAGGTTTTTGCCCAAGTTTCAATTACGTTGTTTGTTGTCTTTCTTGAAAGAAAGGAAAAGAAGGGGAAGGAAGGGAAAAGGACATGTGAGGAGAGGCTGCCTCTTCTTTTAGAGGAGCCCTGGGAGGCAGGTGTGGCCATGAGGACTGGTCCACACAGGGGAGAGGCAATTCTCAGACATGCTAGTTTCTGTTTCTGATCTGTAATGAAGACCTTCATTCAAGGAAGACATCTCAGCCAGCTCTGCTTGGGCTTCTTTTCTGTGAATTATTGTAAGTGTTAATGGGAGTCTTCATCAAAGCATCGTTTAAGAAATATTACAAGTTAAGTTCCTCTCACCCTCGCAGGTCTGATGACTAAAAATCAGACTTGAAATCAAATTTTTATCCTCTTTCATTGGTTACTTTTTAAGGTGATGGATGCACATGAGAAGAATATCCCACTGGAGTCTGCTGGAAAAAATCTGCTCATTCTGAGATGAGGTCTCAAAGTGGACTTTTCAGGAGTCCACACTCAGTGGACCTGTCTCTAACACACAGGTGTGTCTCCCTGACCCCTCAGTGCAGTCTATCTTGGCCCTGTCCAAGGACTCTCTAGAAAACAAGGGCATGATTTTTATTTTAAAAATCAAAACTTGAAAGTTTTGAGAGTTCCTTATATATTTTGGATATAAGTCCTTTTGTTGAATATATGATTTGCAAATATTTTCTTTCAGTCTGTAACTTATCTCTTTATTCTCATAATAATGTCTTTCACAAAGCAAACATTTTGAAGTTTGATGAAGTCCAGTTAATCCATATGTTCAAGTTTATCTAACCAATTATTTTTCACTTGAGCCAGGTCAAATTCAATAATTCTTTGCCTAACCTTGGCACAAAGATTTTCTTCTCTGCTGTCTTCTAAAGTTTTAGTTTTGTGTTTTACATTTAGATCTGTAATCAATTTGAGTTAATTTTTGTTTAAGGCATGCAGTTCATTTTATCATCATTTTGCCTGTGATGTCCAATTATTTCAACATGAAGAGAGCTGTATGAGTGGCTCTTTCACTTTTTCCAAGGCTTTACTTGAATTTTATGTTCTCAGGAACCCTACCCTGTCCACTACTCCCAGTGTGAATCACCTTCAACAGCCTCCCGTCTCCTTCCATGGTTTTGTCTTACTTCATGGCACTTATTATAGTGTGAGCTTTACTGATTTATGATGTGTATTATCTGTCTCTCCTCACTAGTATGTAGGCTATACGAGGACAGTGGTATTTGAGTGTGTATGTGTGTGTGTTTGTAGGGAAGGGATCTGCTTGTTAACTGATGTATCCTGAGTGATTAGCACGTATTTGAAGAATGAAGAGACTGGAGTCCCCTAGGCCACACGGCTGCAGAGGTCCACAGTGCAGGGACAGTTGCTGGGGCTCCAAGGCCAGCAGCAGCTATCAGATGCGAGCTGGACTCCGTCTCACACGTTCATCAGGCAAAACAGGTTTGTCACAGTTAGTGCTCCGAAGCTCTTCTCTCACTCACCCGCCTACCATGTTGAATGAGGCTAATAAGAACATAAGCAATTAAACCATTTTCCCCGTCAGTCTTAAATTATTTGTTCCTTGAAATATAAGCTTTATCCTTTTCTCACCCCGATACCTCTTGAAAGAAAGGAAGTTCTCTAATGCCCTGGGAAAATAATCTTAAATTCTAATCAGCCCTCAATCCTGGGTGTTAGAAGTGACTCATAGATGAGGTGGTGGGCAGGATGGAGAGGAAGGCTGTTTAGGAGGCAAAGTCGACTAGAATGGAAGCTTTCAACTGGCTAACAGTGCTTCAACTCCAACAATGAGGCTTAACTTATCAAGTGTGGGGCCTAGGGAATCTGAGATGCAAACAGTACAAAGATACAGAGAGACCAGAAGAAAATGAAGCAGATTAAATAAACTGGGAGTGGGCTTAGTGGATTTTTGTTCTCTGCAAATGGAGCTCCTCCTTTTCATTCTGACCCTACCCTGAGTTCCAACTCACTTTCCTCACCAGTGGCTTCATTCTGCCCTTGGTCTTTCCAGTAGCAGGTGGAGTGGATGCATGACATTCAGTCTCCCTGGGGTCTGCTCTGGAATTTATGGGAGGAGCTTAGGGACAACAGTCTGGATGGATGGGTGGATGGAGCGAGGGCAGCTGGGCTCCATTTGCACAGCAAGCACACTGTTCTTAATGTGAATGTTTATTTGTAGTGCAGGGAGCACTGATGGGAATAGGGTGAGAGGCAGGCCCTGGCTGGTGAGGGCTGGTGTGAAGCATTTGCAGAGGTTGCTGGTCCTTCTCCTTCCTCAATGCAGGGACACTAGTCCATTTAGATACCATCCCATCTCCCACCCCAGCATGATGCCCTGCAGATCCAGCAGGTCCTGTCAAACAGCCCTACTCTTTGATTATCTCTGAACAGCTAAGGCTCCTGGCCTGTTTGAAATTGGGTCACATACTGTTTGTTCTCAGAAAAGCAAACTCATGTTGTCTTCTATTTCCATCTCATTTCCAGCACTGGATTGACCAAGTGGGTTAATATTCTTTTTTGATAAATTAGTTTCAGTTCAATGGGAGGAGCTGCTGATTTTTAGTCATCAGACCTGTGAGGGTGAGAGGAACTTAACTTGTAATATTTCTTAAATGATGCTTTAATGAAGACTCCCATTAACACTTATAATAATTAACAGAAAAGAAGCCCAAGCAGAGCTGGCTGAGATGTCTTCCTTAAATGAAGGTCTTCATTACAGATCAGAAACAGAAACTAGCGTGTCTGAGAATTGCCTCTCCCCTGTGTGGACCAGTCCTCATGGCCACACCCGCCTCCCAGGGCTCCTCTAAGAGAAGAGGCAGCCTCTCCTCACCTGTCCTTTTCCCTTCCTTCCCCTTCTCTTCCTTCTCCTTCAGAGCATCCTTGCTATGAGTCAATGCTGCATGTGGGGCTTCTTAACTGTACAGAGAGCATCTGGATCTTGGGGTCTTTCTCTAAGAGTATGTGTGTGTATATATATAAATATCATACCTGTTTATATATAAAAAAATTTATATATATCTTTTATATAACATATAAAAGAGGTAATATATGTATTATAAATATCTAATATATATGAAATACTATACATTATATATGTATTATAAATATATATTATATATGTATTATAAATATATTATATATTAAATATATATATTATATATTAAAGAGGTGACGTCAAAACAGGGTTACAAAATTGCAGTAATATTTGCATTCAACTAACAAATACTTTTAACACAAAAATTGCAATACTGTGTATTATGCTACAAGAAGAGACCTGTCAGATTTATAAAATGTATACATGCACAGGGACCAAGAGGCAGGCTGGTTGGATAATGGGACACAATTTGAAGTTGTGGATGGACTTCTCATTTCAGTCCTGTGAGTGTAATTCACTCAGTGTGGATTTGAGGCCTTTTTTGAATGGGAGCAGGCCAAATGGCCTTCCTGCCTTGCTGTGACAACCCTATTTGGACCCAGAGTCTGGGTAGGTGGGCAGCTCTGACAGAGTTGTGTCCCTTGTGTTCCTGCACGTCCCAGGTTGGGCCTCAGCTGCCCATCTCTGGCTAGGGGGGTTGGTCTGGCTTCCCTTCTTGCTGCCTCCACAGCCTGGATAGGTGTTCCAGCAATAAGGCACTGGAGTCTGGTTCAGATCATAGATAAATCTGGCACAGTTACTTACCTTTCTTGGGTGTGGGGAATGTGTCCTCCCGCAGGAGCTCCAGCTGTGGCCCACCCTGTAGTCTCAGGTCTGCTGCCCTTTCCAAGGGCAGACACACAACAACAGGATTGCTTTCTCTGGCTGTGTTCACTGGCTGCCTTGCCTTCTTCAGGGATTGGGACAGTGGGAACCTGATAGTGAAGGGCAGGGTTGACCAACAAAGTCCAAAGCAAGTTTCTGGCTCAGCCTGGAAGAGATGCCCCTGCTTCTTTATTATGGCAACCAATGGTAGGTCTGGCAGTGGGAGAGGAGCTGAGGAGAAGCACTCCTCGTCTGTCTTCTAGTCTTTTTCTTTTCTTTTCTTTTTTTGAGATAAAGTCTCACTCCCATTGCTCAGGCTGGAGTGCAGTGGCACGATCTTGGCTCACTGCAACCTCCACCTCCTGGGTTCAAGCAATTCTCCTTTCTTAGCCTTCTGAGTAGCTGGGATTACAGGCATGCACCACCATGCCCAGCTAATTTTTGTATTTTTAGTAGAGACGGGGTTTCACCATGTTGGCCTGGCTAGTCTCGAACCCCTGACCTCAGGTAATCCACTTGGCTTGGCCTCCCAAAGTGCTAGGATTACAGGCATGAGCCACCGCACCAAGCTTGTCTTCTAGTCTTAAAAAATAAATTATCTGAGCAGAATTAAAATGCCAAAGGTTGGTAGGAGTGGGATAGAGTAGGGCTTGTCAAAAAGCCTTGGGAAAAAGCACTTCTGGAATACTCAATCCTAGAGAAAACCTCTGCAGCTGCAGGATTCAAGGCTTGGCCTGGAGAGTGTACCTTATTCCTTTAGGGAAATGCTGAAAGGTTTTGTCTGACCTGGAAAAACAAGAGGAGCACGTCTACAGGAGAGATGACCCAAAGGCCAGCAGGAAGTTGGTGATTTGGCTGGAAGGCAAGTCTTCAGAGAGTGCTGTGAAGTGATATAGAGCTGCATCTGGGCTGGAGGAATATCCCATTTCTCTGCCTTTAGCCTTTATCCAGTCACAGTGGTCTCTAAGCACACCTTAGTTCATCTCCTCTCCCCAGATACATCTTCCTAAATCCAAGACTGAGTCACAGGTAAGCATTCAAGGCTGCATGCGTGTGCACACACACATACACACACACACACACACACAAACACACACACATACACACACGGGCCCCAAACCCAGTTTGTTTAAGATTGTAGACCCTGGAGCCAGACTGCCTGGGTTGGAACTCTGGTGCTACCACTTACTAGCTGTATGACCTTGGGGTAAGTTACTTTCCCTTTCTGTGCCTTGCTTTCCTCATTGTAAAATGGGAATGATAGTAATCTGCTTCCTAGGGTGTTTTGGGAATTGAGTGAATTAATGCTTGTAAAGTGCCTAAAACACTGCTGGCCCTCAGAGAGCATTCAGTATGTATTAGCTGTTATTATTTTCCACCTTGCATGCACAGCGTGCTGTGTCCCCACCCCCACCCCACCTCTTCAACGCCAACAGTTTAAATTGTGAATCTTATCAACCCTTCTTCAAGCCTTGCCTAAACTCTACCTCTTCTGTGAAGAGTTTTTGATTTCCTGCTCCAGTGCCAGCTGACATCCTAATGGCCTCTTGTTGGCACCTGCCTCAGCATATTGCCTGTTTCTTTCCTCTTTGCCCTTTTGTTTCCCAAGTCCTTAAGTCAGACTGTGAGCTCCCCAAAGCAGCAGTCAGCAGTCCCATGACTTCATCTCTGATCCGTGGCAGCATTTCCCTGTTTCCAGCAGGGGAGGGGCTCTCAGCACACCCTTCCTGCTTGAGCTGCTCCTGTGCCTTGCACCTCCCTGCCCTTCTTCCTTCTCTGCTCTCCCCTCCCCTCCCTGCCACCGCCCATCCTCCCTGTGTCTCTCTTTTTTCCTCCCCTCTCTCCATCTCTTCCCTTTTGATTCTCCTTGCTTCTCTGACCTCCCCCACCTCTCTCTTAATGAGAACTTTCACACATCATATTGATTTGGAGTTTTAAAAAGCCAGCATTGATTTTTCTGGGAGACTTTTCATGATCTTATTTTTAAATGTAGGAAGAAGGCTGTTTCCAAAGCTGTTGACTTTGTTCTATTGAGTTAGGGAGTCGATGTTGGAAACTTTTGTGGGGACTCAGAGAGCTCAGGGACCTGAGATGCCATATCTAATGAGCTGGGATCAGGGTTGCCATCCCTTTTGCAGGCCTGAGTTTGGTGGCAGAGAGCCTTGGGCAGAGCAGGGGATGCAGAACTGGGGTGGATTTCCGGGTAAGGCTAAAGAGCATGTACAGAGAGTGAGCAAATTCAAAACAGAAATACTATAGGTTGTACGAGAGTGAAGGGTAGGCTTCGGGGGAAGAATAGTGGTGGGAATTTGCTGTGGGGGGCCACAGCTCCTGATACTCTGGCATCAGAGACAGCCTCCCAGAACTGTCTCCCGTAGCCCCTCATGCAGCACATACTGACCCAACACCCAGCACCAATGTACTGCCTGGTCCTGTACTGAGGGCTTTGCTTATATGATCTCATTTAATCTTACCAATAACCTCAGGAGGCAGGTCACATTATTTACATCTCACTTTATGGATAAGAAGTCATTATAGGAATAGGTTAAAGTTAGTGAAGAACAGTGTTTTTTTTTAAAACTATTCATAAAGATAGAATAATAGAAAGATTTAAGAGGGCGGGGGGTGGGGGGCGGCACGAGAAAGACAACATCTTGCCTCCTAAAGGGCATGTGCAGATGCATACATGTGCACACATATTGGCCACGTTAAATCTTCTGGAGATGGGGCCAGACATATAAAAACAAACAAACAGAATCAAGCCACTAGATGAGGATATTGGATAAAAGGGAAATAAAGACAGAGAAATAAGATGATATGTGGCTGAAGGTCCTGGCACCCATAACCAGAAGTGGGTGGATTAACAGAATGCAGGATGGAACAGGCACCTGGGGGGAGTCTGCCGTGGCCTGGGCCCTGGATGGGGTGTTTCAAGCCCTCTGTACAGGTTAGTTAGTTGTCACCAGGTCAGATCCACACACACACCCCTGCTCTTGCCAGGTTCTGCAGCCATTAACTGGGACTGCCGTTCCCCTACATGAATTCAAAGATCTATGGGAGCAGCTAGGGAGGAGCAGGCACAGATGTCATCTGAGAGATTCCAGGGCAAGAGCAGAGAGGAGGGGCCAAGGGCAGGATAGGTTGAATGCAACAGCTCCTTTGCACTGCAGCCTGGCAGCCCCCTGGCAAATGCAGGAGAACAGCTCCTCACCTGACCCAATAAGGGCAGCACTGGGCAGGGTCAATTCACAGGAAGTTGAAAGGTGATCAAACCACACTGAGATGACAGGAAAACTTTGGCCTGCTTGCTAACTTTCTAATGTCATCAAAGACAAATTTAATTTTGTTGCAGGACAGTTTGTCTTGTTTGGTTTGCTCCCCTTTTTATCTAGCGAGCTTCTCTGGTGTTGCATCTCAGCTTAGGGTTCACTTTCTCCAGACGTCACCCCATCTCTTCCTCTATGCATCTGTAACACCCATCATGGCCCAAACATTTCTTCTGTGATGCCACATATACTTCCATAAACAACCTTGTATGCAAAACTGCACTCCAAATAGCAGTGCTTATGGGGTTAAAAAAAAAACGTTAGGGTTTGTCCTTCAACACCTGCAGGACTTTGTATCAAAAGGCCTAAGAAAAACAACCGTCCTAACAGAAACAGCAGCTCAGATAAATCTCTTGCACCCAGCCTCCCTGTAGGTGGAGACTTTGTGGCCTTGAACTGTGGGGCTCTGCCTTTCTCCTTGGAAATGTAGGTGCTAGAGGGCATTCATTTCTATTTGAAACCCAGTTCATCAACATTACAACTCTGACAATTTTTATTTGACAATTTTACTTCAATAAAGCTGAGGAAAAATTCTGAAATTTCCTTGAGGATATTTTCACACGGGAGGAATGTCTTTGTAGCTTCTCCATCTGCATTTTCACCTTCACAGCTTAGCAGAATGGAGGAGTAGAGGTGCTTGAAGCCTCCAAACCACCCACAATGTACACTAGAGGAGGCACTTGTGTAGACTTTCAGCTTGTGCTTCACACTTCACAAGGCGCCACCACTGTCACGAGTAGCCTGGGATGTGAAGGAGAATGCCTTGGAAAATCTCTAGCTCCAGGCCTGTGGCCTTTCAGCAAAGGTGTGCTCTGGGAGGGGTGAATGAACCTGCAGAAAATCCATCTTCACGAAGAATGGACTCCTGCATCCTGCATTCCTTTAATTCTCACTCTAGAGCCCATGCCATGGCAGACTCCCCCCAAAATACCTGTTCCTTCATTTACATGCCTTCATTTCAAGAAAAATGGAAAGGCCAAGAATGTATCTGGCAGACTTTCCTTCAGTGGCCAGGACATCCTGGAGTCTTCTCCAGGGCCAAGGCTCACCTGGGCCCCCTGACTTGCTCCTGGTGAGGTGCCTGCTTTGGTTTCCCATCTGTGTGTAGAGGGTGCTCATTTGTTTTCTGCGACTTTCCCTCAACATCCTTCCCTTTGCCTTCTCGGCTTCTTCTCCCGCCCCCTCCATCATTGGGAGGATGGATTTGTCTATTCCCCTAAAACACACCTAGAGCCCACGGGTTGCTCCATAGAGAGATAGGAGTAGAGGCCTGACCCCAGGAGATGTTGGAAACCACCTTAAGCCCCATAACAGAGCTGGCACCAGAGCCTCCTGCCGCCCCAGCCCTGGTTCTACCTGTGAAGGAGAGAATGGAAGGAGGCACTTGCCTGATGCCATCCATTCTGTTTTTCTTTCCACAGTGTCCAGGCCTTTTTGGAAGATCCTTAGACAGCAGGATTGACATTGGAGGAGCCTGGTATTTCTGCCACACTCACACAGCCTCCTCTGCATCCACCCCCTCTGAGGAAGCAGGTGACTTGCTTGTGGAGCCTCAAAAATTGAAGATCCAGGTTTTCCCTTTCTCCCCTCAGAAGCCCTCCACTCCTGCAAGCCACTGAGTTACCAAGTCCTATCCATTCCACTGTGGAAGAGCTCAACCTTCCCTTTCTCTCTGCTGCCCCTACCCTAAGCCACTGTAGCTGGGCTTTCTCTTGTCTTCCTGGATCCTGCCCTGGCCCCTCAGTGCATCTTCCACATGGTTGCTCCAGGGATTTTCCCAAAAAGTAAAGCTAGTCCTGTCGACCTATGGGAGGCTCTTCTTTAGACGTCTTCATTACTCGCATGAAAATGTCTGAAAACCCTGCCTTAGCACCAGGGCATTTAGCAATCTACCCCCGCCCCTCCTCTCTAGCTCCATCTCCTGCAGCCCCACTTTAAGTATCTGGCCACTTGGTGCTAAGGGGTTCCCAGAACTGAGTCTGGTCTTTCATGCTCCAGTGTCACCTACACACTCTTTCCTCTTCCTGGGTTTCCCTTCTCTTTTCTTTCAGTTGGCACCACTCCAGGTCTGCTGAAACAGTTCAGCCTTACTAAGCCTTCCCTGTCTGTAGTAGCTCTTGCTTCAGTGTCCCCAGTGCTTTTTGAGCATCTGACTCCAGTGTCATTGGTTGCACTACACAGGCAGAGCACTCTTGCCTGGTCCTCCCACGAGACTGTGAGCTGTGCAGGACAGCCTCCAGGTTGCTGCTGTGGCTCTGGCACCTAGCACGGAGGAGCTATTAGGAGAAACTCACCGCAGATGTGTGGAATGAATAAGAGAGCATTGTGGGACCTACCCAATAATGTGAGAGGTGGCAACACTACTGCCATCTGGCTTCAGAATAGTAAAATAGGACCAGCTTTCTTGGGTTTTCTCCTCCATGATGTTGTCCTCATGGAGGGTGGGGCCAGGGTCCTTGGGGTCTGGCGTCCCAAAACCAGGCAAACACTTAGGATTTCTGGCCTCATAATGTGGCTTATAAAAGCTTCCAAGGAAACAAAATCAAGATGTTAGAGGATTTTTCTTTGGGGAAATAATTACTCTCACCTTATATTTAGAATGGTACAGTGTCTTCTACCTTGTGATTTGACTGACAGAGAAGTGTATTTGAACTATTTTTAACTTGGAATATTAAGAAGAAGAAATCGAGTGATTAGATCTTTGGAAGCTATTGTATAATTCTTAAACTTTGGTAAAGGAGCATGTTCAAAGGGGGAAAAAAAGGCCAGCCAGATTGGTACATTTCAGTTCTTTCTGTAACTTTAGACTTTTATTCCAAAGGAATCCTTTGTCTTTAGAAAGGCAGCCAAGGACGTGCCTGTGTATGTTTGTGTAAAAGTCACTCCATTCTCCATAAATAGCTTCAGATTATGGTCTTCACTTCAAGAAGACATTTTAGAAAGGGCTTCTCTCACTGTATTGACAGCAACAGTGAGCGTTTGTACAGGGCTAAGCAAGTTACACTTTCCCATTTGCTTTTTAAACAATCTTATAAGGGAGTTACTACAGATGGCCCCCAACTTACAATGGTTCAACTTATGATTTTTCAACTTTATAATGGTGCAAAAGTAATATGTATTTCTGTAGAAACCATATAGACTAAACTATGATGTTAGGTGTATTAAATGCATTTTCAGCTTATAATGAGTTGATCAGGAGCAACCCATTGTAAGTCAAGGAGCATCTGTAGTCTGATGATGATTTTCTTTGTTTTGTAGAAGGAAAAAAATAGAAACAAGAGTGCTTGAATGACCAACCCAAGACCATCTAGTCAGTACATGGTTATAGGTGGTATTTGTGTCTAGACCCTCTCTCCCTTAATCAGTTTTTTTGTTGTTGTTGTTACTCTGAGGCCCCAATGCAAAAGTCATTTGGGTTATCCCACATTGCACTGCTGGAGACTTTAACTGGAAAGATTGTGTTTTTATTACCAATTGCTGCATAGCAAAACACCTCAATGGTAGTTTTTGACAGGGCATGACAGGAATGAGTTACCTCTGCTTCATTATATCTGGGGCCTCAGCTGCAAAATTTGAATGGCTGGGAGATGGAATCATCCAGAGACTTATCACATGCATGGTACCTGGACTGAGATGACCAGAAGGCAGAACTCATCTGAGACTGTTGACTGGAACTCTCACATATGCCCTCTGCATGTGACTTAGGCTTCCTCATAGCATGGTGGTCTCAGTGCAATTGGATTTCTTATGTGGTGCTTCAGGATTCTAAAGGAGACTGTTCCAGTGAAGAAGGAAAAAGCTTTATGGCTTTTATGACTTAGTCTCACAAGTCACATATGATCACTTCTGCCATACCCCATTGGTTGAAGAAGTCACAAGCCCAGCCAGATTCAAGAGGGAGAGATAGATACCACTTCCCAGTGGGAAGGGTGTCAAGCATTTGAAGCCTTTTCTTATACTCACAAGAAACTCTTTCTCTTCTGACTAGATTGCCCAATGTACAGTGCTATCTAGAAGAAAAGAAACGAGCAAGATAATCTCTAGAGATCTAGAGAGACTTGCTAGCAATGGGCTCTAGATTTCTCCATCCACATGAGAAGAGAGGCCTGACAGATTGTTCCATTTAGTTCTCCCTGGTATACCAGGTCAGAGAAGAGGTGACTCTTGCCATCCTTTGCTGGGGATAAATACTCAGGGCATGTGTGTCTTCATGTAAGATGAGTTACCTGGCACCAGACTAGGCTAGGGGCTTAAGTATTATATGGCTTGAGGATTCTCTGCCTGCTGCTCATAAGTCATAACATTGTATCACCTTGGAGGGACAATATTTCATCTGCCATAATCCTTCAGAATAAAGGTACTGAGAACCTCTGTGAGTGAGGAGAAGCCAAAGAAACAGATTCCTGGGAGTTCAAGGCACTTTATCCATGAGCTCAACAGGTTCCTCTCCTTCAAGCCTTAATCAAGGGAGATAAGCACAGGGCAAGCAGGGTATCAGACCTCACAGGATCATCTTTGTTGTACCCAACCATTGCTAACACACTGGGGTCTCCTGAAACACAGATTCACTATCTGCTTTATTCTTGGTAGTCAAAGGTAGCCCCAAATAACCTTTTATACCTCATTTCCCACATGGTGCTCCTCTTACCAGCACTCTGGCCATGCTAGATTTTTGTCATTACATCATCATGATTAACTGTACCTGTACTGGTCAGTGGGGGGGGGGGGGGGGGGCTAGGTTGTGTTGCAATAACAAAAATTCCCCAACTCTTAATGCCTTAAAACAGAACAAATTTACCTCTTCCTCATCCTGCGTGTTCATCAAGGGTAGGCAGGTGTCTGTTCCATGTCACTGGTAGTCATTTGGCAGAAGGAAAGGGAGCACTAGAGGGTCTTGGATTGGCATTAAATGTCCTGGTTCAGAAGTGACACATATTACTTCTATTTACAACTCACTATCCAGAGCTAAAATTATGGTCTAATCCCACCTCAAAATGGCCAGGAAGTACAGTTTTACCATATGCTGGAACCCAGCTAGGAAAAAAATGGCAAATTGCATTGAGTACCACATGACAACCACATGCTGTCATTCTTTTTTTCTTCTTCACATTTTTATTTCTGCATCCGTGCCTGCATGCATCTGTGCATGCACCCACCCACTTATCAAATGTTTAGTGAGTACCCACCCTGTGCCCAGGTATGGCTTTAGGTGCTAAGCATATGGAGATAGAAATGTTCTTTGGAGAAGTTAATAATTTTGCTGAAGTTGTTCAAAATCTGTCCAATTTTTCCAGGCTATAGCTGGACTTTCCATGAAGATAGCCAGTATTAATGGATTCTTCCTTGACAAGAAGTCTTTGATGGTGGAGCATAATAATTATTAATATTTAGTTATTATTGAGCCCTTAAAATAAGCCAGATAATTTTCTAAGTCTAATTTAACCCACACTACAGCTTTGAGTAGTAGGCTATATTATGCCATTTACAAATGAGTAAGTTTAACCTCACAGGGATTAAGTTGCTCGTTCAATATCGTACAGCTACAAGGTGGCAGAATTGAGATTTAAATTTGGACTTTCTGAGTCCAAGTCCTTACTTTTCAATGGCTACATTACACTTATCTTTAATGCTCACACAATTTTTTTCTCTAAATCGCAGACCTGGAAACAACAAACAGACAAAGATTATCCTCTGCAGTTGTACTGTGAGGGCTTAGAAGGCAGAAATCATCCAGTGATTTCTGATCATTGGATTCCTTTTTGAGGAATGAATAAAGGAGGGAGAGAAGGAGAGAGGGAAAGAAAAAAGGGAGAATAGAGGAAAGCAAAGAAGGAAAAAGAAGGAGGAGTGAAGGAGGAGGAGAGAGGAGCTGATTCTTTTCACATGGAATGCAAATCTTGCCAGTGAGGTGGTGTATTCCTGCGTGAGAAGGCAGGCTAATGCTTGTATCCTGAAGAAAGGTGTTCTGCAAATTGTTGGCATCACTCTCAACCTGATCATCAGCTCTGTCCCTCAGTCTACCAGTTCTGTGCCTCAGCACGTCTCATTACGCTGAAGAGGTTCTTCAGTCTACCACGTCTGAACTAACTACAATTAAACACACAGATGTATTCCTCCTCACTCGGCTGCTAAAAAGGAAATATTTTTGAAAAATATGACAAGTCAGTATCACAGCTCGAAGAAACTGGAGGAAGGAAGAAAGGGCTACAAAGAAGGCATTAAACAGAGTTTTTAAAGGTCACTCTCTGATTTTGTGTGTTACTTTCCAAAGAGATATTTTCAGATTAAAAAAAATAACTGTGAATGTAGCAATTATGGCTAGCCTCTGTCCTGTGCAGTTAAATAATGGTTTACATCAGGGATCAACAACAGTCAGTGAGGCCTGAAAGCACTGGCTTTTTCTGCAGCCTGACCTGCATGTAGGTCCAATTTGTTTCCCACGATTACTCTGTCCTTATCAAAAGAACAATCTGCAATCCCATGCTGTTCTTATCTGATGCCAGAGCCTTAGACTGTGTCCTATATATCGATATAAGGCTTGAAGTAACCTAGATTCATGTAATAACGCAGCTTCTAAACGTTTTAATAAAGAGGCCTCCCTTAGTGACTTTCAGTCTCCAGCCTCACAGGTCGAATTGCTTTGTCTGTGTTCACTCCTTCATTGGTGAGTGTGTGTGTACCCCTGTATATGCATGTGTGTATGTCTATGTGTGCATGATCATGCATATGCTAGTGACTACTGTGTTGGCAGCTTTCATCCTGGAGATAATGTGTAAGTGCTTAATTGCATTTGCTATTTGGTAATTAACCACTTGCAGGTGCAACTAGTTGTGAACACAGTTCTGCATGTGTGACTAATTACAGGTGTAAAATATTCACCTCTTCATTTCTCTTCATGGCTCAGTGGGGCTCAATGCTAATTCTCTCTTGCCATCTGGGTTCAGACTCAACCTCTGGCTAGAGGATCTCCTCAGGAGAGGGGCCATGTTGGGGAAGCAGGGGTGCTGTTTTAGAGCAAGAAGGGAAATGGAGGTGAAGGGGAGCAGGACAGAGTGCCTGAGAGACTCTGCAGGGAGTCAGAAGCTTAGCTATGAGCATCTTCCCCACCATGCTGCCTGTGCAAAGCAGAGGACTAGCTGTGTTCTTGGACCTCCATATCAGGACCTGGCATCTCCTCGGTTGGAGCCCCCTGTGAGGGGTGCTGGCTTTCTGAAGGATCTGCAGAGGTCGTCTGTCTCTCTCCTTAGACCCTTTGCATAGGCAGTGACCCGAAACCTCATAGACAGGTGGTTGATGGAAGTCTGGACACGTTTTTAGAAAGTGTTTACTCTCTCAGCAATATTGCCACCATGCTGTGCGATGGCTGCACCTTTGGTCCCCGCAATTCATCTGCAAAGTAGGGGTGACACCCTCCTCCACCTTCCTAGTGGAACTCCAGGGTACCTCAAGGGTTAGGTGAATATGGACTTGCCTAGTGAAGATCAAATGCTCTGTCCTGCAAGGGATCAGGGTGACTCTTGTGTGGTCATAGGGAGTTTCTCACTTGTAATAGTTTCATGGTAAAAGTCACTAAAGGCGTAAAGAGGATGAAGAAGTAGGAACTAGAGTAGAACTCCTGACCCTGAGTTTCATTCCCTGTGTCTGTGCCTCTCTGCATTGCCAGTGGAAAGCAGAGGTCTGAGAACAGCCTTGGATGATCCTCTTCTGGGCGAGGATCATCCTCTTGGTGGCCCCACAGCTGTGGGCTCCACTGCAGCTCGGCTGATCCCACCACCCATGTGAACAGTGACCCTGAGAGTAGCCATCTGAGAGCCCCTCTCCACAGCTTGAAGTCTGGATGGGATGGGCCTTCAGAGAAGGGAGTGGGAGAAGGCAGGGTCCAAAGGAAGAATAAAAGCCAGGATATGGCTGGGACAACATCAGAACAAACAGTATTTAAAACTCTCCAAGAAGCCTTTCTGGAAGGTCTAGGATAGGGGAATCAGCTACTCTTGTAGGCCCTAGAGATGGAAGGGCCCTCACCTGGGCTCCAGAGACGGAAGGGCCCTCACCTGGGCTCCAGAGACGGAAGGGCCCTCACCTGGGCCCCAGAAAGGGAAGGGCCCCAGAGAGGGAAGGGCCCTCACCTGGGCCCCAGAGAGGGAAGGGCCCCAGAGAGGGAAGGGCCCTCACCTGGGCCCCAGAGAGGGAAGGGCCCCAGAGAGGGAAGGGCCCTCGCTTGGGCCCCAAGGAGGTCAGAGCTCCCAGCCTAGGAACTTGCACTGAGCCATCCTTGCCACATTAGAGGGATCACAGCAGATCCAGGTATGTGCCTCCAGTGTGTGTGTGGTCAGGGGAATAATGGGGGGAAAGCCTTGAAGAGGCCTAGTGAACTGAGTGCAGGGACTAGGGGTGAGCCAAAGGGGAGAGTGTGAGGATGTGGCCCAAGGCAAAGGGAGAGATGAGGTAACAGAGGTAGAGTTTTGTCACAGTCCACTTCATGGCTGGAGTTAGAGAGCTTGGTGGCATCAAAAAAGAGCTGTGGAGGAGTGGGAGAAGCTGCACCAGTGTGGACCAGCACTCTGATATAAGGTTTTCCGTTGAGTACTTTTTATTGCACAATGGAACTTGGCTTACCAGTTTCTGACTCTTGGTTTCTGACTCTGGACCACTTTCGGTAGACTACCCTACAAGAGTTGGCTTGTTCCCTGGGACCTCTGGTGTGTTTTGTTTTGTTTTGTTTTTTTGAGTCAGAGTCTGACTCTGTTGCCCAGGCTGGAGTCCAGTGGCACTATCTCAGCTCACTGCAACCTCCACCTCCTGGTTTCAAGCAATTCGCCTGCCTCAGCCTCCCGAGTAGAGTAGCTGGGACTACAGGTGTGCACCACCAAGCCCGGCTAATTTTTGTATTTTTAGTAGAGACGGGGTTTCACCATGTTGCCTAGGCTGGTTGGAACTCCTGACCTCGAGTGATCTGCCCACCTCAGCCTCCCAAAGTGCTGGGATTACAGGCACGAGCCACCACGCCCGGCCGGTGGGCTTTAATGGAGTGCAGCAGAGCAATTAAAGATGGTTTTCTCTTGGAATCATTGTGAGCTGGTCCTTTAAACTTTATTTCACCAGAGATTCAAAAGCAAGAAGGACGTATCTGTATCTACTCTACCACTGGCTACTTGTGCCTCAGCTTCCTCATCTCTAAAATGAGATCATAATAGAACCTATTTCCTAGGGCTGTAGTGAGGACTAAATGAGATGAGTAACACACCCAGCACATTCGATGGACAGAGAAAACCCTCACTAAATATTAGCTACTCAAGTTACTCCTGTTTTGTTCTTTTAGTTCACTGAGGCTCCTTTCTTCCAAAAACATCTGCCTCCACCTAGATTGATTTGAGAGGTGGTGTCAGTGTTATCTGTTGGCTTTAGATAGCAGAAGCCCATAATTCTGAGATCAGTACAGTTTAAGCCCGAATCACTGGCTTATTCATAACAGCAAATGACTTTGGAGCCTGCTGGGAAAACCCTGGTCAGGAGTCACACACACAGAATTCCAGCCGAGCAGAAAACATGTTTGCCCCAGATAGTGACTGTCAGACACAGATTTCACTCCCAATAACTTGGGAATGAGACACAAATAAGGAAGTCTGCATTTCACATGTCTCCTTAGATTATAAATTCAGGCTTAGCACATTAGGTCAGGATGTGATAGCTCAGATGCCAGCTCTTCAGCTTTATTCCACAAGCACAGGGAGTGACTCTTTTCCAGATGATTACAGAATGTGAGTGCTGGAAGAATCCCTCATGATTATTCCATGAAACCATCTTTTTCGCTTGGGAAAAATGGTGACAGGGTGTTCAGTGAATTTATCAAGGGTGGGCCAAGTAGGGGTGCTTTATCTCTTAGATGGTTCCTTTTAAATCATTCCTGTCAAATGCAACGTGGCATAGACAAGGCTTTCTTAATTGCCATTCCTCGCAAATGAGCATGTGCATTGACATATGTCTTGTCTGTGTGAGTGGCATGGAGCATCCCAGCCAACATGCGGCTGATTCCAGATGTTAGCTTGAGGGGCCAACTCAGGTTCAGCATCAGCCAAAGCACTTGGAAGTACCTAAGTGATGTCATGATCCCATTTACGCATCTGGAGGATGGAGGCCTGGAACATAAAACTCTTATTTTCCAGTCCACATTGGACCTTAGTCTAGCCTGTATTCTTCAGACTTTGCAGCCAAAAATGTTCTCTAAAATGTCAGGTTACTATTATAAGCTTTTTATTTAAGGATACTAACACACACACACACACACACACACACACACACACACACATCCCAAACAAAAACAAGAGAGCTATTTTCCATCACTGGTGCATCATTCGTTAAAGGAAGGTCAGCTTAACACCAACAAAAAAATTTTTAATTGTAATCTCAGAATTTAAACATTTAAGGATTCAATATTTATGAAAATTATTGCAAAAATTCAATCTTTGTGAAAATCTCACCACATTCATTTAGCCCTTTTGTGTTAATATAGTCTTCTCACCTCTGTCAGATCTGAGTATGAAAACAACTGGACTAACGTGAATTTATTAATAGAATGAAGGGCATCCCTTTCTTACCTTACACAACCCATCAAGATACTTATGCAGAGGGAACTTTGAACATGAAATACTGGGCACTCACTATTCCTCAAATGTTAGCCTATCATGCCTAAATAATAGTAATAACAGTAACAACAACAATAATAATAATTACTAACATTTATTAAGCATATAATATGTACAGGCATTGTCTTAAGTATATTGCATGCATTAATTTATCTAATCATCACAGCTGTCATGGACTGAATTATGTCCCCTTAAAATTCCTGTGTTGGGCCCTAATGCCCTGTAGGGCCTAAGGCTCTAATGTCCTCTGATGGCATTTGGTTATAAAACCTTTAAGGAGAGAATTAAGGTTAAATGAGATCATAAAGGTGGGACCTTAATCCAGTGTCTTTATAAAAAGAAGCACCAGAGTGCTGTTCTGTACATGCACACAGAAAAGACCATGTGAGGCCAGGCACAGTGGCTCACGCCTGTAATCCCAGCACTTTGGGAGACTGAGGCTGGCAGATCACGAGGTCAGGAGATCGAGACCATCCTGGCTAACACGATGAAACCTCGTCTCTACTAAAAATACAAAAAAAAAAAAAATAGTAATAATCAGCTGGGTGTAGTGGCACGCGCTTGTAGTCTCAGTTACTCTGGAGGCTGAGACAGGAGAACCCCTTGAACCCAGGAAGTGGAGGTTGCAGTGAGCCGAGATCACGCCATTGTACTCCAGCCTCGGTGACAGTGCAAGACTCTGTCTCAAAAACAAACAAACAAATAAAAACCATGTGAGGACATAGCAAGAAGGTGGCATCTGCAAACCAAGGACGGAGGCTTCACCAGAAAACAGCCCTGCTGATACCTTGATCTTGGACGCCCAGCCTCCAGAACTGTAAGACAATGAATTCTGTTGTTTAAGCTACCCAGACTGGTATTTTTTTAATGGCAGCCCAAGCAGACTATACAACAGCCCTATGGGTATGTACTTTTATCAGCTCCATTTTGCTAAAGAGGACCTTGGATACCAGAGTTGTGACTAGCATGAACAAGGTCAAATAGAAATCATGGAGCTTGGCCTTTTTTAATTCTCAGTTGGCATCCATTAAGAAGCAGGCCTTATGTTGAGATGGGAGGAAGGCCCAAGTCCTTGATCTCCAGTCTGAGCCAGTAGCTCTGTCCTTCTGAGCCACTGTACAAGACTGTTGTGGAAACAGCACTCTGGTGCTTCTTTTTATAAAGACACTGGATTAAGGTCCCACCTTTATGATCTCATTTAATCTGGAATAACAGGCCATAGGGGCTGTTATTACAAAAAGGAAAGACTAGAAAGTCCTGAACTCAGGGCTGGGCACAAAGGAGGGAGCTCAAGAAATGTGAATGGAATCTGCTGAACAAATTAATGAGCAGTATTGTCATTGGCATTCCTTTGTCTTCAACTTGATGTGTGCAGTCACTGTCCTAAACTGAAAAAAAGTCCTAAACTTTTTTTCAAAAAAGAGCAGTTAGCCTAATCAAATGAGTAAACATAAGCAGAACTAATGACTGTTGGGTTCTATAAATTGTGTCTTGAAATGCTAACAGCCCTAATAAGAGCATCCACAGTAAATGAATGCACCATTAGGCTGAAAACAGGATCATCAATACCGGAATATGCCCACTCCTCCTTCTTCCCCATTTATTAGAGTTGGCTGCCCATGACAGAGATATGGTACAAGTATTCAGGTAACCCTATCATGTGGTTTTTACTTGTATTACTTACAGTGATTTGTATGTATAGTAATCCTTCCCCAACCACAGATTCTCTTTTTATGAAATTCTGGTATCCTTGGATTTATTTCTGTATACTTGGAGAATTTCTGTTCTAGGATATTCAGGTTTTTGAGTCACTGCTGTTGGGTATAATTTAGAAATAGAGAAACTGGTGGGTGGTAGGAGAAAAGAGTGAGTACAAGGAAGAATAGGAGACGTTTCACAATGCAGCCTTGGCAGAAGACCTGGGAGTGCCTTCCCCTGTTCACGTCTGCTCTGGGAAGGGAATTGAGATGTGCTGACCTAAGCTCGGAACTCTAGGCCAGGGACTGAAGAGCTCTGCTGTCTATCATGCCATATTTTTAAGGGAGCTAAGAATTGGACCCCTACAGAGCTCTTTTGAGTAAGTTAAATAAAGATTCCTGCAAGTGTTTCAAACTTCCTGCTTACTGTGTCTCTGGCACCACGGTGGAAGTGGTGAAGCAGGATCCCAGGTGACATAAATCAGAAAGGCTCTGAATATTTGATTGGAGGACAAGATAGGGAAGAAAGTGAATTTACTGCACCAGAGGGGAAACGTTACAAATGCCTTATTGAAACTGTGGAGAGGGAGATTCTGAAAATTTTTGTATTCAAGGCTAGCAAATAGGAATTAACTAACATGGAAATCATTATCCATATAACTTATACAAAACGCTGTTGGTATTCTACTTATGTGTGTGTGATGTGTTTATATTAGAAAAGACTTTGCTTTTATTAAAGTTACACATTTCTATTGACATTTCAATGCACGCCTGTGTGCGTGCATGCACACACACACACACACACACACACACACACACACATATATATGAATGACTCAAAATAATCCAGAAACTACTATTGTTAAATTTAGGTCAACATCACTTTAGATCTGTATCTATAAGCTATCTTCACTATAACTAGAAAGATGGATGGCAAGTCAAAACTAATTTTAGAAAGATGTGATCATGGTAATCTTTAACACATTAATTTAATTGTGTTAAATGCAAAGGAAGAAAAATAAATGAATACAAATGGAAGGAATTGCTACATTTGATAAATGCTTCTTCACCACAAAATATACTCTTTCCTGAAAGATTATTTTAAGATTAAGAAATAATTTTATAGAAACAATGAGATTTAAATCACTATTTTAAAAGTCACACTTCGATTTTAAATAGTGCCAATTAACCCCTTGCTAAAAGATGAGGAAGTTGGTATACTTGACTATTTCTAATATTTCTTCACCTTTCTCCACCTCCCAATTTTTACTACTTTTAATTTCTTTCTTTATTTTAAGGTTTATAACTTGTTTTGGTTTTATTTATGTATTTAAAAGAATGTAACAATTCTTGGTTGCTTTATCACAACTTCTCCTTACCAAATTCATTAATTTATCTCTTGGTTGATTGAATTTTGTTATCAAAAAACTTTCCCCTCTAGAAGGACTCTCCCTTCCCTGAGATTCTAGTACATTCAGGAGAACCTCAGCCTATGAGTATAGCTATAGAGAAGTCTGAAGCTAACCTATGTTTTCTTTTGAGGTGATTTATTTATCTATTTGCTGGCTGAATAACTCTTTCTTTATCTTTGAAATTCAACAATTTCACCAGGCTATGCCTTTGACCCTGCTGATTCTTCCTTCATTTTAAGAAATCTTTTTATTATAAGCTCTCTGAATATCTTTTTTGTTTGTTTGTTAGTTTTTGGATAGAGCCTCTAACTTAGGGATGCTAGTAATCCTTCATATACTATTGTGAGCCGTTTCTCTGTTCAGAACTTATTTTTCATGTATTTTCTCCATGTTAATAGTTCAGTTTTAAACTCTATCAATTATTTAGCCATTTCTACTTTATTTACTAGTTTTATAATACCCTGATCTGTCAGTATCTGCAAAGGATTTGTACCAGGACTCCTGGGGATTCTGGGGATCTAAGTCCCTTAGACAAAATGGTATCATCTGTGCTCATTCTCCTGTATATTTTAAATCATCTCTAGATTACTTGTGGTACCTACTACACTGTAAATAACTGTTATACTGTATTATTTTTATTGTTGCATTTAAAAAATGTTTTCGATCCATAGTATGTTGAATCTGCACATGTGGAACCCGTGGAAACAGGGCCAACTGTATTGTTACTTTGATCCACAATTCGTTTCCTGAACTCGGCAATCTCCCTTTTACATTTTATTCCATTATATTTGGCTTTTGAGCTTTTGTATTATTGAATTCTTTTGGAAGTTAAATCCTTACGGATAACTTTCTTCTATTTCTTGGGCTATATTTTTTTCCACATGGAGTTCTTTTTCTGTCTTTTTCATGCTGTGCTGCTATATTTCTTTCTTGTTTTTTCTTATGCAATTGATAATGAATTTGCATATTTGCCCTGCCATTTCTTTTCATTTGTGCTCACACTTAAGGGCAGCTCTGTGCAGACCTCTTGTTTGCTCTAATGTGGGCTGGGTGATTTCTCCTTGACTCTGCCCACTTTGTTTGAGGTTCATTTGTCTTTATACCCAAGCCACAGTTTAATTGCCTGGATATGTCTCCCATCCCCCTTTCTGTAACTGTGGAGGAGGGCTGGAAAGTACAGATGCATCGGTGTACAGGCTTTGACGCACTATCACTGTCTTCTCTCTCTCTTAGACTGTTAAATACTTGCAACCAGGGCTGGTCTTCCTTGGTTTGAGGTAGTGGTGGGGTAAAGCCTTGGTATTCAAATTGTTTTCCTGCCTCAGAGTGGAGATCTGCAGTTTATGTTTCCATACGGGCATCAGCCCTGAAAAGAAAAATATTTTTAAAAATACCCTCTCAGCATGCTCCTTTCCAGCCCTCCAGATGAAGGGGTCTAGAGGGATTTCTTAGAACTCTAGCTCACTAGTGCTGCTGGCACTGGCCCCATAGACCTCACCCCTCGCCCCAATGCAAACACTCTGCCCTGGCTGAGCACCCCTACTGAGGGTCTGCTTTTTGTTCCTTGCCTGCCCCACATTTTCTTTCAACTTGAGGCCTTTCCAATATCGATCCCTCTGCCTGGATTGCACCTCCCTTTCTTCCCTCCTCATTCCCTACGTCAGTCTCACCTGAACCGTCATGTCCCCAGGGAGTCTTGCTGACCCCCTCCAACGAGGCAGAGCCCCTGCTATTTGTATGCACAGCTCTCTGCTCCCCATGGTAAGTATTTTGCTGCTTCTCCAGGTTGTGGTGCGTGGTTACACTTTTCCAGGACTTCCCTTTGATGGGTAAATCTAGAAGCAGGCCCATTTCCAGGGCTGCTTATTTCCCTTATCCTTCTCTCCCTGTGACTCCCTCAGCCCTCACTTTTTTTTAGCTGCATTTTAGAAACTTTAAGCTCAGGTCAACTTGAGGAAAAATTGGCTTTCCTTTTTTAGTTTTTTAAAGGTCACACTCTCAATGAGCTTAATGTTGGGACCAAAAAGACAACATGGAGGCCAGCGAAGCCTGTGATTTATGGCACTGGGACACTAGCCCAGCACTCAGTGGGGTGATCCAGGGAGCAGGCAGGCTGCTCTTGGAGGAGATGATGGCCTGAAGTCTGTTTTCAGGGCCCTGCTCTGTAGGAGTCTCTCATTTCAAGCCTTAGGCTGTGGGGCCTTGGCTTTGCCTCTGAGAGAGCCAACCACGCACAGCTCTCTGTGCGCAAAGGGCACATGCTGCAAGCTTCACTCTGGTCCCAGAACGACATTGCCAAGCCTCCGGTCAGTATGGCAAAGGCAAGTTTATTTCAGTTCTTGTTTCCTGAGAAAAAGAGGTTTAAGCAAGACAACCATGCCACAAATACTGAATGAGCATCTACTACATGTCAGGCCCTGTCCTAAGCATTTTGAGCACAAGTACAAGGTGATCCCTGCACAGCGGAAGGGTCTTTCCTAGTGCTTTGGCTTCCAAGGTAAATGGCCTCAAAATCCCTGGGGCTCACAGCCTTCAAGTGCCTGCCTAAAGGAAACAGAGTGTGTAGAGTCTGAAACGGGAGGAGAGGGGGAGCCTTGTTGTCTTGTCTCACCCTCTCCATACTGTGAGTTCCTTGAGGGCAAGGCCTGTGTCATTCACCTCTCCACTCACAGTGAGGCAGGAAATGGAACAAAATCTCACCCACTTTCTTATTGCCGTATTTGCTTCCCTGGATGCTTGGATTCCATCCCTTCTGACCTAAACCACGCTGACTCCACTGTCACAGCCCCTGAATACTGGATTTCTAACCCTCATTTCCCTCCAGTGTTTGAGGCTGACTGGTGGACTCCCCACTGCCAGCTCCACCAGCCCTGGCCCATCCTCATGTGTCACCTGCCTTGTGAACTTTTCTTAAATCTTCTCCTGAGAGTGCACTTGTTCCCAACAGGCATCTCAAAGTCCGGAATGATGTCCTGCCTGGTTGGAAGGAGTCCTGTTGGGAGTCCTCTTCCTCAGTAATCCCCCTTAGGAGGTTGGTAGTCTGCAGTTCTTGCTCTGTCTCTTTCTAAGCCAAAACAGCACAGGCAGTTGGCTGCCCTGCTGCCAAAGAAAGGCCTGGGAAGCAATCCAGCCTCATCCTGATGTTAGGCAAGCAAGTCCTGGGGAAACAGATAGATCTCATCCTGGCCTCGGAGGGGACAGCTAAATTGTCAAGCAGCACACTAATGGGGGCTGCTGACTGCACAGGTATCTCTGGGTTATAAATGCCCAGCACCAGAGAGCCTCCTAAGTCACGCAGAGGACAACTTTATGATCCAGAAAGTAAAGAACTGGAACAAGATCCGCTTGTGACAGGGAGCAATTGATCGGGGACTGGAGAGAGCTTGGCCTGGGAATTCAGAACTCCATAAAACTTCCAAGCTCAGCACTTCCTTGGGGGACCTGCACTGGCCCCAGTACAAGGAGCCCAGAAAACTGACTGAGAGCTCTGGAGGGATGTACAGTGTTGGCCTGCAGCACAGATGAGGGCTAGGAAGGAGCTTCCCTGAACTTCCCCAGTTCATTCTGTCACTACTCTCAGCCCAGTTGATTATGAGCCTCCTTTTTGGAAAAGATTTCAGTGGCTCCCCATCACCCTTAAGTGTCAGACTAGTCTCTTTGGCACAGCAATCAGGACTTTGTGAGATCTTAGGTTGATGAGCTTGCCAGCTTCATTCACATCTTACAGGGTTTCCACCTCTGTGTTCCAGCCACATTTAAAGTCTTGGGTTTCCCCAGTTGTGATGTAAACTCTCATCTCTGGGCTGTCATACAAGCTGTTGATTCCTTTAGCCTTGAAGGCCATTCTTCCCCACTTTCTATTCATTTGGATTTCTTTCACTGAACTTTCAGGTTTTAGCCCAGATACCATATCTTCCATAAAGCCCTCCAGGGTTAGGTACCCCTTCCATGTGCACATAATACATTCTGTCATGGCACTTGTCACACAATGTATTTGCATCTTCTGTTTACTTGTCTATCTCCCCAGCAAGATCTTGGTGGGGTGGGGTGGGAAAGGATGTTTATCATTTTATTTATCATTTTATTCCTAAGGCATCATGCTGCATCTGACACATGGAGAATATTTGTTGAACAAATAAGCAAATGAATGAATAAATAAATGATATGATACATATATGAAATATCATGATAGTGGGAAAAAAGTTGGACCCTCCCAAGGCATCCCCTCTCCCTGTGAGCACTGCTTTTGACCCCTGCCCAGCAGGCATCTGAAGCTCTTGAGATACAGTCATCACCCACTGATGCCACATCCCTATCTTCTGTCATCCCATGCCTGGGAATGTTCTTCTTCCTCACAGTACTTCCAGACTCGTCAAGTCGTAGCCTTTTCCACGAAGGACCCTGGAATTTCTTGTCTGGCAAAATGCCCATCGTGCCTGCCCCACCCTCAAGGTCTCTCAGTATTCCTTGCATAGCTATGCCTTCATTCATTATTTTTTTAGAACTGAGATCTTACTATGTTGCCCAGGCTGACATTGAACTCCTGGGCTCAAGTGATCCTCCTGCCTCAGCCTTCCATGTAGCTGGGACTTCAGGCACATACCACAGTGCCCAGCCTATATAGCTATATCTAAGCACTTTCTTTGTTGCATTTTCACTGCATATTTTAATGCTTCATTATGGTTTTCTAAAACTTTTTATTTAGATAATTATATATTCTCATGAAGTTGTAAGAAATATTAAGAAAAACCCATTTACCCTTCATCCAGTTTATCCTAATGGTAACACCTCATGTAACTATAGTATCAAATCATGATCAGGAAATTAACTTTGATACAATTGATTGACTTTAGTCAGATATCACCAGTTTTACATATACGTGTGTGTGTGTGTGTGTGTGTGTGTGTGTGTGTGTGTGTGTGTGTGTATTTAGATCTGTTCAGTTTTATCACATGTAGAGTTGTATGACTATCGCCATAGTCAAGACACAGAACAGTTTCATCACAAGCTTCCCTGGTGATACCCTTTTATAGCCATGGCCAGCACCTTTCATCCTTCTTCTCCCTGATCACTGACAGCCAATCTGTTCTTCATCTCTATAATTTTGTCATTTCAAGGTGCTGTATAAATGGAATCATACAGTATGTAACCTTCAGGGATGGGCTTTTTTTTTCACTCAACATAATCTTGACCTGGATGTATCTCACTTCCATGCAAGTTGTTGTGAATATTAATGGTCCATTCCTTTTATTGCTGAGTAGCATTCTATGGTATGGATGTACTACACATTGCTTAACCATTCATCCATTGAGGGACATTTGTATTGTTTCCAGTTTTGGGCAATTACGAATGAAGCTGCTATAACATTCATGTACATGTTTTTTTATGTGAACATATATTTTGTTTTCATTTTTCTAGAGATGACCAATAAGCATGTGAAAGGAAGTTTAACATCATTAGCCATTAGAAAAGTACAAATTAAAACAAATGCAAATTAAGACCACAATGATATATCACTACACACCAATCAGAATGGCTAAAATAAAAAAAATGATTACAACAAATGCTGGTGAGAATGTGGAAAAACTGGATTACATCCATTGCTAGTGGGCATATACAATGGTACAACCACTTTAAAAAAGAGTATCACTGTTTCTTACAAACCTAAACATGTGCATATCATGTGACCCAGCAATTGAACTCTTGAGAATTTTAATTCTATTTTAAAACAAGTTTTTAAAAATGTATACATAATTCATAGTCATGGTAGAAGAAGTAGAAATACAAATAAACATAAAGAAACTATCTCCTATAATACTGCTATGTAGACATAACTACTACTAATATTTTGGTATAATGTACATGTATTATTTTGATAAAAAATTATGCCATAATGCTTTATGACTTTTTTTTACAATATATTATTTCTCTCCTTCATGTGAATGGATGCCCATACTATCATGTTAACATTTGCCTTATATTAAATTTAGCAACTTATTTCACTAAACTTAGACATCTAGGTAATTTCAATCTCCTAATAATAATAAACAATATCTACTAATTAGGTTTGTTATTTATATATTTTTGGTAACTTAATGAATAATATTCTTTTATTTATTTATTTATTTGAAAACAGGGTATCACTCTACCACCCAGGTGGGAGTGCAGTGGTGCAATCATGGCTCACTGCAGCCTCATCCTCCCAGGCTCAGGCAATCCTCCAACTTCAGCCTCCCAAGTAGCTGGGACTACAGGCACACAACACCACACCCAGCCAATTTTTTGTAGAGATGGGGTTTTGCCATGTTGCCCAGGCTACGCTTGACCACTTGGGTTCAAGTGATCTGTCCACCTCAGTTTCCCAAAGTGCTGGGATTTACAGTCATGCGCCACCATGCTGGGCCATAATAGATAATATTTTTAAGATAAATCCAACATGTAGAAGTTTTGGATTAAAGTTTTTCTCATTTTTAAGGCTTTTAATAAAAATTCCAAATGGCTGTTTAGCAATGCTGTATTGATGAGCCCTTCATATCCCAGCTGCCCATGAGAGTGACTGCTTCTCCTTAGTATTTCCAACAATGACCATTGTAATTCTTTTGATTATTTGTTAGTCTGATAGCTGAAAAATGTTAAATCTTAGTTATGTTAATTTGGATCTTAAAAATTGATTGCCAGTTGGACTAAAAAACTTATTCGTATTTCTTCTATCTTCAATGCCTGTTCATATTATTTACCCATTTTTCTATTTAGTTGCATGAATAAACCTTTGTCATGTATATTTCGTTTCTTTTGAGTGTCATAATTTGTTTTAAACCTGTAGTTTTTTAGCAAAATTTAACATTTTTAATGTAGTTTGGTCTATCAGTCTTTTTCCTTATGTGCTTTTCCCTTTGGTTCCTCCTTTGGAAGTTCCTCCTCACTCTAAAGTTGTATAAATGGTCATCTGTGTTTTATCATACTACTTTTATGGCACAATTTTTAATTTAAGTATTTAATCCAGCAGGGATTCATTTAGGGATTGGGTATAAAGTAGGGATTTAGCTTGTTTCCCAGTAGCTAACTTGTGTCTCAGCCTCATTCCCTGGGAAATTTATCCTTCACCACTGATTGAAAAGGTCTCCTTTGTCATTGTCTATGTTTCCTCACTTCTCAGGTCTGCTGTCTCACAGAAATGTCTAAAGCCACCTTATTCAGCTTGTGAATAGCCTGTGTTCTCTCTGTGACATTATCTTAATTTTCCAGGATGTGTCTGGGGTCTCCTTCTGCTGATTTTTCCTGGTGAGACCATCTGTCTGTAGGCAGAAACCTTTACCTTTAATTCAGTAACATTGTATTACACTATGTCTTTCATTTCTCTTCTTTATTTCTGGTGCGTTCTATTTTAGGAATCTTTATTGTCTACCTGCGGTTCTTCATTCTCTCTGTTTTCCAAATCTTTCACCTTCTGCCCAATTGTTTTAATTTCTTTCATATTTGCTTTCTACATTACTGACTTGATGTTCTGAAGCTTCAGTACTACTCTTTCCTCCCTGCAAAGTGGCTTTATTTCTGCTATAACATTTTTAGTTTCCTTACTATTCTTCCATTTTGGATAAACCTTCCTTTTCATCTAAACCTGCTTATTTTCCTCTCTTGTGACTTTCTCTCCCTCTGACTTAGAGGTCATGCCTTCTTGTGCACTCCTGAAAAAGCAAACAATTTCCTGAATTTTTCTTCTCAATTCTGCAGTATCTCATTTTTAGAGGGGTGCTCTTCCTCTCACGCAGTAGAATGGTGTTCCCATTCCTGCAGTAGCTGGTATTTTCCCTATTCTATTTTAAGCAAAATGGACTTTGCTGAGACTCAGTGAGGTTTTACAGGCAAGGTTAATAGCTTGTCCTAGGATACCATTTCTGCTCTCTTTCAGGGTGATTTAATTATCTTCTCAGTTTGCACCAGCTGTGGAGGAGATCAATGTGTGTAGGTCTTAGTTCAATTTCTCATACCTAAAATGCTTTCTCTTGATGTATCTCTGCTCTGCTCAGGTGGCACGGCAGATCTAAAGCATCTGGTTCTTCAGTTCTTCTGGTCTGATGCAATATGTGAAAAACACAGTTTCCTGCATGCACCACTTCTGGGGCATGACTGTCTTTACCCCCTCTCACAGAGTGCTTTTCCCATAGTACCACTTCTAGGTTCTCAGAAGGCATTGCACCATTTCTAGTCCTTGGGTAGCTATGCTATGTATAGATGTTTTCTGGGCAAGGAAGAGAATGTAAGTAATGAAGTGAAAACTGTCTTGACTCACAACATAGCCCAGTTCCTCATTGGTAGTAGCCCTGGGTCTCTAAGGCAGGGCAGAAGCTGGACTTCATTACATTTTTCTTCACACAATCTCTGTTTTAGGCAGTAGAGTTACGATGAGCATGTACTAAGTCTGGGGAGCTTTTCTCAAACCATCGCTGATGCAGATACCACCCATTCTGACACTGGGTTATTTGTCAATATTCAAGATAGGTTGTTGTGAAGTTTCAACATTTTTCTGACACTAAAATTTGCTAAAAAATGTGTGAATCCTTTGGGGATACCGTCCCCATTTTGAACTAGAAACTTCTTAATATGTTACGTTAAATCATTTATTCATTTATCTGTCTTTTCCTCCACCGTTTGTCTGTGAGGCTTTGAAAGAATTATAATTCACCACTACATCAACAGTGCCTAACACAGTGTCTCATTCATAATATTTGATAGATTTTTAAAATTTATACTGGGATGAGATTGCCAAGGGAGAGAAAGTAGAGAGAGAAAAAGGGATCAAGGATAGGCACTGGGCTTTGAGGGACATGATGGCGACAGGAGGAAGAAGATAAGCCAGGAAGGGAAACAAAGAAGTCACAGTCAGGCAGGAAGAGAGCAGAGCCGGAAGCACAAGGCTGCACAGGCAAACTGGGCTGGGAAGACAGGTCCATGGCATCAGTGTCAGCCAGGTGGCTATGCAGGGTAGTGAGTCCAGTAAACCTGATACCTGGTCAGTCACTGGTGATGGTTAATTTCAGAACCATGATGGAGACAACCCCTTCCCTAGTTGGAAGGCTGAGTGGGTTGAGAAAGTGGAAGCAGTTAGGCATAGATTTAAAAACAAAAGGGAAAGAAAAAAAGAGAGCTTGAGAGAAAATCAGCATGCCGGGAGGTTTTTTGTTTGAGTTACTGTTGTTGGAATGGGGAAGATTTGATCAGCTTCGTATCCTAAGGGAAGGAGATTGTGACTAGAAACAGCAATTTGCAAGACAGAGAAAGGATATTTGAAAAAGCCATTCTGAGTCCAATCTGAAGAGGATGAAATCAGATATGAGGAGAGAAGGGATGGTCTGATAATTCCTTGAGGACAAGGGCTGCTTCTTACCAGAACTGGTGAGGTCCCCAAGCAAGGAAAGTGCAGGTGACTTGGATGCAGAAATACTGTGGACTGTGGTAAAAATACATTCAGATGAGAAGGAAAGACGGTGAGCTGCTCACTCCTCACCTCCTGCATCTTAGTAAAGGAGGAAGGATCATCTTCAGAGGAGAAGGGCTGAGCACAGCCCAGGTCTTATGAAGAAGGAAAAAGAAGGATAAGAGGATTGCCCGGAAGCTCCCAGGCCCAGGCTAGGAGCAGAAGAAGCTTGTAGACATGTTATGGGGCAGTACCACCAGAGAGCCTATAAAGCGTCTTGCCTCAGGTGGCCTTGTGACTCTGTGGTAACATTGACTGGCTTTCTGGGAGGCTAAGGAAAGCTTTTAAAAGTGGCCTTGATTAAGCCAGGAACGAGGATCTCCCTTGGACCAAGGTCTGCTCTTTCTCACTTTTCTTGCAGGGTATTGCTCCATGCTTCTGTCTCCAAAGATGTTAAGTACATAGGCTGCAGGCACACAATGCACTCTGTGGAGATGCTCCTTGTCCTGGGTCCTCTGGTCCCCAGGCTGGTACTCACCAGACATGGAGAGTAGTTCTCTCACCCCTATGCATCCTGCCCACCTCCTCCCTGGAAATTTACTTCTCCAGGAACTAACTTGAATCTTTCAACTAGACTGGCTTAGCACTGCCAGCTGGATAAGAAAGCTGCATGTGAAAAACGTAGCTTTGAAATGGAAAGATAGCCTTGTGTTGAAAAATGAGGTCTCTCTTAATTAGAGAATTAATCAATTAATAAATACAGCATCTTTTGACAGCCTTCTGTGTGTCAGGTATTGACACCATAGAGGTGATGAGGCATCATCTCTGCCCATGAGAAGGGTACACATAGCTCAATACAGGATTCTGACAGAAAGACCTTTAAGGGGGAAAAAAATCATTCCATGGGGGAAATAGTCCATTTAAATGAGAGGCAGAGGGACAGATTAAGTGACATCTGAAGCCCTGTCCCAAGCAAGTCATTTTATTATAAAACAGGACCTGCAAATTGGCTTTTCCTTTTCATATTCTTCCTCACCTTTTCAAACAAATAATTAATCATGCAAAAATAATGCAACACATTCTAGAACTCAATTCCTAGTACTACTCTCCAAAGTACTTGAACCGTGTCCTGGGGTTGGCATTGTTACAAAAACTCTTGATGAGAATAATGCCTGATATTGTGCAATTGTGTGCAGTTGGCCCGCCTTGCATGGTTCTGTGTATGCACATCAATTACACACATTTGGTATAATTTGTCTTTTTAAAATCACACCTTCTATTTCACCCCAAGAAGATAAATGGATCCTGCCTCAATCCCAGTTCCATTGATTTTTTGTGGTCCTATGGTGAAGCTATTATCAACACTAATCTCAAACCCTGCCAGGAACCAGGAAGGCCTTAGAATACAGAACACCAATTTCTGCAACTTCCACCTTATTTTTCTTTTCATAGGCTTTTGTTCTGACTCCCCTCCTCATCTCATTTTCAAATATGATTTGATTATCATCATGTGAGGTCTGTTCAGCTGGCTCGGAGCAGACACATTTTCCATGTATCTGGCCTGGAGGAGGAGGGTGCCAGAGGCCTTTCCTGATTGAGCGCTGACCCTCCTTGGGGCAGGGTGTTCTTGCAACTTTGAAGACTCACTCCATGGCCTCTCTCTCCAGCAGCGTGAAGCATGAGCAGCCAGGCAGGGGAGCCTTCACTTTCCATCTTGCAGTTCTCCAAATTACTTTTCTGGGGAGGAGAGGAAGGAAAGAAGAAATGGGGGATTGGAATCAAGAGGCTACAAGGCATCTGGGAGGATGTTAACAGTAAGCTCTGTGTTTGAAGATGGGGTGGCAGTGGCGATGTGTCCAGGGCTTGCAGGGAAAAATGTCGGCTGGTCCCCTGCCTCCATCTTCCAGGGCTGTTCTATAGCCTTGTGGCTGTCAAACACTCCCACCTACTGCTGGACCCATGACCACACTCAGGACTTTAAAAGATCATATGCCAATTTAAAGTATTGACAAATTTTGAGAAGGCAAAACATTCAGTTCATTAAAATATTTCCAAAGGGCATATAGCAAAGCTTTCCCTCACCGCTAACCCCAGGCCCAATGGCCTCCCAGAGCACCACTCTCACTGGCTTTTGTGGAGGCTTCCAGGGACAGCCTAGGTGTCGAGCATGCACTCAGTGCTTCCCTTTGCTGCTGCTGCTGCTGCTTCCATCTTGCCTCCTCTGTGTCATCCTTCTCTTCCTCCTTCTTCTTTCCTGATAATGTATCTTATAGATGATTCCATACCAAGACTCATAAACCTGCCTCATTATAAAGAGTTGCATAGTGTCCTCATGTATGGATGTATCATAACTTATTTAACTAGTCTCCTATTAATAGTTGTTGTGGTTGTTTTCAATCTTTTTGTCATCAAAAAGAATGCTGTCCAAAAGAACTGAAAGCAGAGACTTGAAAATATCATTTGTACAGCAACATTCACAGCAGCATTATTCACAATAGGCAAAAGGTGGGAACAAACCAACTGTTCATCAAGAGATGAATCGATAAACAAAATGTGGTGTATACATTCAATGGCATACTATCCAGCCATAAAAATGAATGAAATATTGATGTATGCTGCAATATGGATGGACCTTGAAAACAATATTCAGTACTGACATGTTTTGGGTCTATGTCCCCACCCAATCTCATCTCAAATTGTAATCTCCATGTGTCAAGGGAGGGGGGTGATTGGATTATGGGGGCAGTTTCCACCATGCTGTTCTTGTAATAGTAAGTTCTCATGACATCTGACGGTTTTATAATCATCCGGTATTTCTCCTGCTCACTCTTCTCTCTCCTGCCAACTTGTGAAGAAGGTCCTTGCTTCCTCTTCAACTTCCACCATGATTGTAAGTTTCCTGAGGCCTCCTCAGCCATGCGGAACTGTGAGTCCATTAAACCTCTTTCCTTTATAAATTAACCAGTCTTAGGTATTTCTGTACAGCAGTGTAAGAACGGACTAATACAAGTACTAAGTGAAAGAAGCCAGACACGGAAGGACAAATATTGTATGATTCCACTTATATGGGGAAGAAGAGGCAAATTCATAGAGACAGAAAGTAGAATAGAGGTTACCATGGGCAAATGGGGAGTTATTGTTTAATGACTACAGAATTTCATGTTGGGGATGATGAAAATGTTCTGGATATAGATAGTGGTGGTGGTTATATAATATTGTGAATGGATTTAATGCAACTAAGTTATATTCTTACAAATGGTTAAAATGATAAATATTTAGTTACAGTATTTTACACCATAAAAATGACAATAAAAGATAGAAATGTTTTGCCAAAGCCTAAGAAAGAGAATGATGCAAAGTAGCACATACCTGTAATCCTAGCTACTTGGGAGGCTGAGAGAGGAGGATTTTTTAATCCCAAGAGTTCAAGTGCAGTCTGGGCAACATAGTGAGACACTGTTTCTAAAAAGAGAGAGAGAGAGAGAGAGAGAGAATGAGAGGAGAATACTGCAGTGAACATCTTTGTACAATAGAGTGCTCTGTAGGAATCCAAATATATCTATATGGTACATTCTCAGAAATGGGGTTACAAAGTGGGAAAGTGTATGCATTTTAAATTTTGATATATGATGCCAAGTTTTTTTTTTTCAAAATATTGTGCTAGATCATACTCGAACCCATAAAGTATGAGGGTCGACCATTATTTAGTATCAAATATTTTTATCTTTGCCACCCTGACAGCTGAAACATGGTACCCTTGTAGATTTAACTTGCATTTCTCTTCTGGGCTTATGCTATGTGAATGGAGGTGAGACCCAATGGATCAGGAGTCACTTTGGTTCCAGATCAAGGCAGAAACAGGTCAGGAGCAACCTAGAGGCAAAAGGAAGGCTGGGTGCCTGGGATATGAAAGATCCGATTTAGTCTACCTCCTTTTCAGTTTCCCACTACCTGCCTCAACTTTATCATGTGATTCATAGGATCATGGAATAGCACCTTGAAAGAGGACCTGAGGGTCCCAGCTGCCTAACGCAGTAGCAATTCTCTAGACACTCCTTACCTCCCTTGCAGAGCCTGGGTACACAACTAATGACAGGAAGTTCACTTTTTTTCTGATTGTTGGAAAGATTATTTCATCAAATGCACCTTCTAGTGGTCTTCAGCCCCTAATCTTAGACTTTCTGAAGAACCAGACATTCTTCTGTTAGGAGTTCTTAGGCCAATTACCTGCAAAAATAAAGCCCAAAATAATGGTAAGTGGATTCATGAACAAAAGAACGATGTGCAAACTCCAGTCACTGATGTTATTATCTTGTGGCTTCCATAACAATACAGAACTCTTTGGGAGGGATGTCCTTAATTCAGAGGATAGTGAGTGGGCTCTTTCTGGGATGCAGACTCACCCTAGGTCATTGCAGGAAGTGCATATTCACCTGCACACCTCCATCTCCTTCACATATTGTGCTGCAAAGCCAAGGCTCCCCAATTTATAATTTACATTTGTCCTGTATAAAGAGTACCTTCTCTTGGCTTCAATCCAGAATTTCAATCCCCATGTGATCAATCTGAATCTTAACTCACTCCCCAGCATTTTAGTCATTCTTCCAGCTTTCTGTCACTTCCTGATTGGATATACATCTCGTTAAATACTTTTCCTCTACTTCATGGATTAAGCTGTTGATCAGGTCAGGACAAAGGGCGGCACCAGGTGATGACATCCCATTTCTCAGGGATGACGGGATACAGTTATTTAACAGAATTATTACTAAGGGGATGGCTGAGGCCCCAGCCAGCCTTCACGTCCATGACAAAATCATGAGGGGAGGCTCAAATGCTCTGCTGAAATCAGGACGACCGGGATTGTGGGAGGAGGCAGGGGACAAAACAAGAAAGCTACCATTGGTGCCTGAGCTCTGACTACCAAGGAAGAACTAGATGGTTAACTAGATGGGGGCATGCAGGGCAAAGCATCAGCTTGGTACATGGAACTGAAAGAAGAGAGGAGGCTGGTTGCATTCAGACACGTAGATAGAATTAGGGAATAGTCATAACAAACATACACATAGTGCTTACTGTGTGTCCTATGCGCACTTACAGTGTGAACTCATTTAATTCCCAAGCATTGCTGTAAAGCAAATATTATTATCCCCATTTTACAGATGAGGACGCTGAAGCACAGAGAAAGGTTAAATAGTTTCCCTGAGTCACGCCACTGGGGTTTAAACCTAAACAGGCTAGCTACAGAGTGTGTTCTTAAGCATTTCACTCTATGGCCTTGAAAAGCTCAGCCTCCATGATATTATCAAATGAATTTCAAAGAGTGCGCTGGCATGTTCAGCCAGCGCCTCTTTGAAAGTGGATTTGAAACACGCTAGGGATTCTAGTTCCCGGGGCAGTCTCTTTAGGACCAGCAGTCCCTTGTGGAATCTTCTCTCAGCAAAATGGGAGAGGTGAAAGTTGCTGCTATGAGGAGCAGTTAAATAATCTGTCTCAAAGGGCGTCTCGTTGTGCTCTGAATGTGTAAATGGCATTTCCTAGTTGAGTAGAAATGGCATGGGGCCACCCGAGAGAAGAACTGGATCTGGGGAAGGCTTGACCACCACCTAGCACCTTGGCCTTTATTTGCTCCATCTGTGGAAAGATGAGGCTGACCTAAGGACAACTTCAGTGTGGTTATTTTACTTAAGAAAGAGTTCGGTGTGTCTCGAGATGGAGGAACACAACTCACATGTCTGGGTGTTAGAAAGATTAAGTGCATTCAGTGCGGTCAGGCCCTTCACTGGGCAGGGGTGGTCACAGGGGCATGGACTTATCGATCCCGTCCTACTCTGTTGCAGAGTCCCAGGGCTGTGGGTTGCCTGGAAGAAAAGGAACAGCATAAACCCCCATCCCTCCTCCCTCCTTGTCTGACTGGGAGGAATACGGATCCAGGAACAGATGTGAGGGTAGTGATTTGCAACCCTGGCTGTAATGAAAGCCACCAGGAAAGGTTTGAGGCCCTCTGATGCCCCGGCCCATCTCCAGAGTTGGATTCAGTTCCCTCTGACTCACCTGACAGCGGCTGAAGACTACAGGCCCCAGAGCCATGAGGAGGACAGGGCCTGGGCTTTAATATTTTTACTAACGTTCCCTGGGTGATTCTGATAACCACCAAAATTTAAGAACCATTGGTCTGGGGTCTGGCTCAGAAAGTCATGTATTAAAGGGCCTGGGTGTCTTATTGTGCAGCTCAACTACTATAATTTGGGGGCTTTCCTGTATCTGTAGATGATGTATCCTGTATCTTTGAGATGCAGAAAGCAGAAAAGTATGGAGAAAGAAAGGCAGGCCTTGGTGAGCCCAAGCAGGGGCAGAAAATACCAAGCTTCTCCCACTGCCAAAGCTGCAGGCAATGAGCTTGAGGGCCCCCAGGCCCTGGAGAGACAGTGGGTTTGCAACTACCTGAGAAGCTTCCTAACAGAAGGCATTGCTAAGGTTTTCTAACATCCTAATGCAGAAGCGGTGTTTAGTGATGGGGAGCAGGTCAGGTTTTAGGCAGCTTATCACCCAGTTTGGCTTCTTTTAACCTAATTTTAATTACCTTTTACTTCAAATTTATGGAATCTAAGTACTACTTAGAGAATTATTTAAATCTGTTCTGTTATTTAAAATAAAAACATTTCTGATTATGCTTTTAAAGAACTTTTTTGTGTGAAAATAGTAGATGCTATTATTTGCTCTTTAAATCAAGTAATATGCAAAAGTACAAATTTTAAAATGACAAAGAAACAATTACTTCAAATTCCACCATCCAGAGGAAATCATTAACATTTGGCGCTGCACAGGTATCTCTCTGAAAGAATGATAGCTAATTAGGTGAATTCAAACACATTTACAAAAATAGAAAATTACTGTATGTCTTTTTTAAAATTAAAAGCAATATAATTTGATTTGAATTTAATAGACTAAAAAATTAAAATGAAAGTGCAAAAATTGCTAAAGTTCAAAAATGTTTTTCTTCATTACAAGTTATTTCAATTTCCGTAAAGTTTTTTGGGTAGAGTGAAGATGAGATTTATTCGCATTTTAAAAATTTCACAGTATCCCTTGATTTCCCACTTCCTCTCCTTCCCTCATCCCCCTACCCTGGATTTCTTATGTTACTACTTTTACATTGATGAGGTGTGTAGCTGTTACATTCTGTTCTCTGCCATAATGCACAGGTGTTTTTTTTCTTATCCACTCAGCTGCCATTGCCTGTTCTTCCACTGTGGATTCTTTGTCCTAGAAAAGTGGTTCTTAAGGTTTAAAGAGTATATTAAGTGTTTGGGTATTTCGTTAGAATGAGAATTCTGGTGCAGTGAGTCTGAGGTGGGCCCTGAGGGTCTGTATTTTTTTTTTTTTTTACACAGAGTTTCACTCTTGTTGTCCAGGCTGCAGTGCAATGGCATGATCTTGGCTCACTGCAACCTCTGACTCCCAGGTTCAAGCGATTCTCCTGCCTCATCCTCCCAGGTAGCTGGGGACTACAGGCATGCACCACCATGCCTAGCTAATTTTTGTATTTTTAGTAGAGATGGGATTTCACCAACTTGGCCAGGCTGGTCTCGAACTCCTGACCTCGTGATCCACCTATCTCGGCCTCCAAAAGTGCTGGGATTACAGGCATGAGCCACCGCGCCCAGCCGAGGGTTTGTATTTCTAACACCTGCCCCCAACCTCCATGATGTCAGTACTGCTGCTGCAGGAGCCACACTTGGATAAACAAGTTCTAACATTTTTGGTTTATGTTACTTTTTGTTTGACCAGATTCCCAGATTCCATTTTCAGGTTATTCGCCACCCACCTCCCACCCTCCATAGCTCACTGGTGCTGTGTTCCCTGGAGTTTTGAGAATGCTTGAATCTTCTTGCCTATTCGTGTACACGGGGTTGCGGGGGAAACCTGCCTGGGTTTATATACATGGGTCACATAAATTAAAATTCCTTTGCTCAGAATTCATGGACATTGCTTCAGTGTCTTCTGGCATTGAACATGGTCAGCTGAACGTGGCATTGCAGTGGTGACTTTAGGGCAGGCCTCATTTTTACTTCTTTTAGGTCATTTGATTTTTTTCTACCTGGATGTCCAGAGGATTCCTTCTTTATCCTGGAGATTTAGTAATTTCACCAGGATGCATCTTGATTTTATCTTAGGATGTATTTTGACTCTTTCAAATGGCAGTTCCAAGACTTTAATTCAAGAAGCCTTTCTTCGGTGTGTTTTTGAATAGTTTTCTGTTATATTTGTTGGTGTTCTCCTCTCCAGAGTATGAATGAAGCACGTGTCGTGGGATGCCCATGAGTGTGCCTTCTGCTGAGGGTGCTGGGGGTCGTGGCCACTGAGGCTGCTGCTCTGCCTGCTTCATACTCTGTTCTGGAAGTTTCTTTCAGCCAGGAGGCAGTGGAGATGGGAGTGGGGGAAACAGAGACAGAAAGAACACCCTCTGAGCTATCCCCCAGGTCCCCACACTTCCCCTACACCATGTGGCTCTCTTATTACTGCAGGGCCTCTCAGGATGCAACATTTGCCTTTAGAGAAACCCAAATCTGGGCCAAAGTCTGAGGAGGTGTGAATCTGCTTTCATTGTTCTTCCAAATTCCACTGCATTTTCTACTAGGTGGTTTGTAATGCCACCATCTCTTTCTTTTCATGAAGACTGATTTTTCTCCTCTTTTTTCCTGTCTCCTGTTTTGAAGGGTGTCAGGAGAATAGGGTATAGAAAAACCATATCCTGACAATGCAGCCCAGATTTTTTTTAGTGGATAAAGCAATACTAATTTGATTTTCATATTCTTTCCTTTGAGCTATTCCATGCCAGAGAGAGTCTGCTAGAGTCTTCTATATATGTAATGGGGGACCACTTGATCTGGTGGCAGTGATTCAAACTGAAGGTGCCTCGTCCAGAAGGAATCAATAATCTCTGAATAATACAATGTATAAATTCAGTACCACCAAGCAATGACTGGGCAGTCAGGACTCTCACTGCTCCACGACAGAGTAGTGCTCAGCTGAGAACGCCAGGGCACTCTTTGCTCCCAAGACATCAACATTGCAGCTTGGTGTTTGTGCTTGGTGTGCATTTGGCTGCCATGTGGCAGTGGGCTGGTGTGTGCTCAGTAAGCATGGCCATCCTCAAGGCTGACTTCCTGGAATAGCACATGGTGGCAGTCAGTGAAGCGGCCGCTCACTCATGGCTGTCTTGTACACACACACTTAGAACATCTTCCGTCAGTTGCCTTCTTCTGGAATGTTCATGAAGGTGTGTAGCTTATTAAAACAAGAAAAATACCCTTCATTTATACATTTACCTAGAGACATGACAGAGGACATAGAGGGCTTCAGAAAAACTTCATTTTCCCGTACTTTTCTATCTTGGCCAAGGCCAGACTGTGGTTCAAATTTGTTGGATTTAGTTGGCATATTTCTTCTCTTGTTTCCCCAATTAACATGGCTAATAGAGAGATACATGCCAGGAGGTGCCTGGCTCTCTGTCCCCACTGCCCTGTCACCTGCAGCTGTAGGAGGTCAAGCCTGTGAGGATCCCCCAAGCCAACTCCCTCAGAGGGAGAATAAACATCAGCTCAAGCTTCTCAGCTTATTGTCTGCAAAGGCTATTTTATTGGCAAATGGTGAACTAGCAGAAACTCTGAACCCACTGATCCAGACCCTTGAGGAAAAGCCACATACACCCAGCATTTCATATAATACATTTATTTGCATGTCCATATTTTATTGAAAACCAGGGACTTTGCTGGAAGTATTTAAAGGTGACCAAAATCTGCCTTTTCCAGTACATTTCCAAGCTGAGACATCGTAACAGATGTGGCACCTGATGATTTCAGAACGAAAGCCTTTCAACCTCCAAAATCATCCCCACCTTTACACTGCTTATGAAGGGGCCAAACAGGATGGGGAGTCATTTCCGTTTATCAGAAGGAAAGCTGACAGCACAGGAATGCAGCCACTTGCCTACCTTGTCTATACCCCAAATGTGAAAAAGGACAACAGTCCCACCCTCTCAGGACCTTAGTAACAGGAATATCGGGATTGAGTGAGTAGCAGAGGTTTGCCCCTGCACCGTCATTGTGTGGTCTACCCCTGCAGTGCCAACTCTGCAGTGCCCACATCTCTCATCAGGACAGCTGTAGAATCAGTGCCTGCCTGTCGGGGGAGTGGGAAATGAGCAGATTGCAGACACTGGGAGGTAGCGGCCTGACCTGCTATATCACCACCGCATACCGAGGAATACATATGTTGGAAGACACATCTGGGAGAGTTAGCGGGTGATTTAGACAGACAATCTTAGGGTGAGAGCAGAGAGACAGAAAAGGAGGCATCAACCACTGGGCTGAGAATCCTGGGGCCAAGTTGCCTTAGGAAAGGTAACCACTTTCCGTGGTTTATAGTCCATATTACACCCACCCAGCCCGCCCAGCTTGGAACAACTTAGCTCTACAAGGGGGCTAATCTTATTTCCAAATATGTTCCCAAAGAGAATGTCCACAACCTCCCGTGGTAACCAGAGGCTAAAGTTACAACTGCAACAATGTTGCCTTTTGGCTATGGATTTTAGCACATTGTAAGCACTTGAATATACGACTAACTCAATTGCACATCAATCAAGAGAGCTTATTCCTGCTTAAATTCAGGTACTTTAAGAAAGTCTGATGGAGAAAGTGATTCCGAAGGTTGAAGATGAGATTCTATGCTGTGATGACCCTATGTCTAATGGTGGTGGTGGAAACACTACCCAGAATCCAAATGTTCATTCCTGCTTGAGTCGGGAGCCATGGGGGATGGGATTCTTGGGGTGGGAAAGGTGGAGGTGGGCTATTGGGAGGGGGAGGTCTGCCCTGTGAGAATGCCAGGAAATCCAAAGGGCCCAGGTGGTCTTCCCTCCTACTTCTGGGGAGCTAGGGTGTGGGCATGTGATCTCAAACCAGGTACCTGGATGCTCCTGACTCGGGCTTTGATTGTTAACGGAGGGAATTGAAGATTCAGGGAGAATTGAGAGATCTGCAACTGCATCAAGTGTTTGAGGGTGAGCAGGGACAGAAGCGCCATCCAGAATGTCCAGGCAGGTCGCTCAGTCCCTGTGGTGTGGCCCACGCTCTGTGGCCCAGCCTGACTTGATTCTGAGAACTGCTTCAAAGCTTTCCAAAAGGGGGCCTTCCTTTTCTGTTTCTTTTATTCACAGTTCATTTCTGTTGCTTATAATCAGAAATACTAACTGATACAAGAGTGGTGCTGAGTTTTGAGTTATCCAGGTATTTATTTAGTAGGGGAAGGCTGCTTCTAGCAGGAAGACCATACATGCTGAGTGGACTGATAAATGTTTAATGTTAATGCAGCAAATTGGCTATTGAGTGTGTGCTGGTGGCTGGCACTGTGCTAAACACTGGGAAAACATGTGTCCTTGTGGGGCTGCAGACCAGTGGAGGAGACATGCCTTCCCAGCTTCCAGGTCACCCTTCCAAATGGATCACATTTTGAAGCCTGCCTTGCCTGACGAGAGCATGTGTCATTCACGAAGCAATTTCCCTGCAGGCCTTAGTGGAGTCACACAGAGCAAGCCCCTGGCATTCCGTGGTGATGGCCCACCTGGAGCTGGCTTTCATGCAGGCATAAATCACCCTCTGTTTTATGAGTTGTTATACTTATTTCTTCCAGTTTTTGCTTTCTGGTTTTACTTTCCTTTCTTCTTATTTAATAGACCTCAAGAGGGAGAGAGTTTCTGGTCACAGCCAATCACAGATTAACCCTCTGTCTTTAGGAACAAAAGGACCCTGGGCTGCAGGTATGTGTGGAGGGGAGTGGGGGTGTGTTAGAAACTCCCATGTATGGCACCCCAGCCTCACAGGACCTCACCTCCACCTCTGGTCCTGACTCCCCTGTGCATGGCCATTCCAGCAGCTGCCCTCTTGCTTTTTGCTCATGGAGTCTGACTACATCCTTCTGTGGGCGAGACTGCTGCTTTCATCTCCCAGTGTCAGGGCTTTTCTCAGTGCTGTCCAGTTGTCCAGTGCCTGTTTTTTTTCTTTTTCTTTTCGGTTTTTTTTTTTTTTTTGAGATGGAGTTTTGCTCCATTGCCCAGACTGGAGTGCAGTGGCATGATCTTGGCTCACTGCAACCTCTACCCCCTGGGTTCAAGCGATTCTCCTGTCTCGGCCTCTCAAGTAGCTGGGATTAAAGTCACATGCCACCACACCCAGCTAATTTTTAGCATTTTTAGTAGAGATGGGGTTTCACCATGTTGGCCAGGCTGGTCTCGAACTCCTGACCTTAGGTGATCCGCCTGCCTCTGCCTCCCAAAGTGCTGGGATTACAGGCATGAGCCACCATGCCCAGCTTGTTTTGCCATCCCTAATGTCACTGGGCATCTAGGTCACTGGGAGCCTCAGACTCCCTGGCTGCTTACCAATGACCCAGTGGCCTGTGGTATATCCCTGAGAGCAGACAGAGATCTGCCGATTATGAAAAGGTGGCACAGATCCAGAAAGTGCTGATCTTTTAACCTGGATGAACTTGAAAATGGCCTGGGGAGGTTTTAAATAAAGATGGAGCGCGTCTGTGGCTGGGACTGCTTTAGCTGGATAATCTGGGAAGGCCTCTCTGAAGAGGTGACACCTGAGCTAAGGCCAGAAAAATGAGGAGCCAACCACACATAGAGAAGTGGGAAAGGCATACCAGGAAGAGGACCCAGACAGGACAAAGGCCCTGAGGTGGGAAGATCTTGGCAGTGTCAAGGACCAGATAGTACCATGGGCTGGAAGTAGCACAGGAGGAGAGTGCTTGAGATGAGGTCTGGGAAGTAGCCAGGAGCTAGTGGCAGCAGCATAGACATTGCTCTCAACTTTCCTTCCTGACAAGTGGAGAAAGCTAGCGCTCCTGGTTGGTGCAATTATAAATGGGTAAAAGTGGGGATGATTTTGGAGATTGAAGGGACTTCATTCTGAAGTGATCAGCTGCCACATCTACTTTGATGTCATAGTTTAAGAGAATGCTAAAGAAGCAAGGTTTGGGTCACCTTAAAGTACTTCCAGCAACAGCCTCTGTTTTCCAATAAAATGCAGATATGCAATAATAGCGTATGAAATGATAGGGGTATGTGGTTTCACCTAGGATCTGGGTCAGTGGGTTTGATGGTTTCAGATTTTCTCCTGATTCACCATTTGCCAATAATATACTCTTTGCAGAGAAACAAGCTCGGGCTGAAGTTTATTCCCTCTGTAAGTGTGAAGGAAGCTGTTGGAGAGGTTGGAGGAGGGGAACAAGTGGTCCAACCTAAGTGAAACAATAATTCTAATAACTACAACCACCACCGCTCTGGGCAATGTGTGCACAGAGCTGGTTGCAGTGCAGCCAGTGTGGAAGAGTGGACTTTGAGGGGCTGAGGGCGAGAAATGCCGGTTGCCTCTCCCATGGCCACCCAGTGCGTCAGTCATAGGCAGGAGCAGTCCTAAAGACCCACCCTGGCCAGGGCCTGGCTGGCCAGGTGAGCCCGGGCTCCCCTACATGGCAGCACCCTCCCTCCTGGGGCGCCAGTTCCTTCCTCTTGCATGGGAAAATTAATAGCTTTTTTTCCTTCTTTCAAGATCAAAATAAAAATTTCACTGATTAGCATTGCTTCCATCCCATCCATGTGATGTCTCTTCCTTAAAAGATCCCATCAGGCTCCTTTCTCGGGACTCTGGCCAGGAATGTTTGCCTGCTGCAGAGATTCCCAGACTTCTCCTGCTTGTCTGGGCTGTAGCTCACCCCAGACAGCTCCCTTCCCTCCTCTCCAGGCATCTCTGAAGCTTGAACGGAAGGAAGAGGCAGAAATGGCGGACTTCTTCCTTAGGCAGGCTGGGGACATATTGTTCAAATGTAGGCCTTATCCTCCCAGAATGAAAATACGTGATGCTTATGTGAATAAGTATTTGTGATTGAATTAAATGTAAGTACAGGGCACTTCTAATTCACAGCTCTGTGTGCAAGTGCGGGGTCTGCGTCACCAAGCACCGCCTTTACTGCTGGGCTGGCGCTCCTGCATCTCCCACCTTCCCTGCTCATCTGTCTTGTTTGCCTCTCCCAACTTTGTCAAATGTAACGTGAAAGAAAGGGAAATTAAAAAAAAAACAAAAGAGAGATTTTCCAAGAGGGGAAATCAGATTTATCCTAACGTAATTAAATGTGTAGGAAACTGAGAACAAAGGATTGCAAATAGTGTGCATGTGTGAGTGAGAGAGAGAATAAATCACTATTTCACTGGCAGCCAGAGCCCTCCGATGAATCTTAAACTCAGGTGCCTGTGAGGTGGAGTAGGCAGGGGAATCGGACCATAGCTGTGGCTCTGGTGTCCCAGCACCTGCTTCCCGTAGCTCCCACAGCTCTTCTGCTGGGCTTGGGGATTGGGGGACTGGGGTAGGCCCTCCCAGTCGTGGTTGGTGGAGCTACTGTTCACTCCTTTTCTATGCTGCCTCCTATGCTCCCCTCCCTGTGGGACTGGCCGTCCCTGTGTTCAGTACTTGGGAGTCTTGGCAGGCTCCTGTTGCCCAAGCACCTGGTGGCACTGGGCTTGTCTTTTTCCTTTGTCTCATTAATTACAGGCTGAGTATTTTGGCATCCAGGAGTGTGTCTTTTAACTGGGGCATGCCCAAGTGCCCATGCAGGGCCTGAACTGCTGTGGTCACTCAGTCTGTGTTTGTTGAATTAACGAAAGGGTCCTTACACATTCAGAGACGTTGAGGTTGTTGCACTATGACCTTTCACTGCAGCTGCTATTGTGGCTGGGGAGGCAGGCACATGCACCATGCCTAGACTGTGAGGTGGGGCGTGATGAGAGCTCCAGGGAGGGCAGGGGAGGTAGGAGAAGCAGTCAGGTAGGAGATGGTGTTTAACCTGGGCCTCGAAAGGTGGACAAGTCTTTGATGTAAAGGGGAAAAAACATCTTCTCCAGAAGGTTGATGTGAAGCCCCCAAAATGAAGGGTGCTTGTACTTCCAAGCAGGCCCAGCGATCATCCCATCTTCCCCATGTTCTGACTAACTTATACCCATTAAGGCAGAGGTAATTTGAGATAATGTGCTGACAAGTGGCTAACAAGGCCTTCTGGCTTCTATGATGGGGGTGCTGAGCAAGATCTGACTTCCTGGGGGCTTCCTGGGGACAAAGTTTACACAGCCCATCTGATGCTCCTCCCATCTCCAGGAATTTGCTAATGCTGCTTCATTCTATAATGGCCTTTCTCCCCAATGCTGCCCTCCCTTTCTTCAAAGACCAGCTCAGATGTTACCTTCCACCCTTTCTCAGCCCACTGCAATCCCACTCCTTCTTAAAGCACCCACTGATCTCCTCCATGAAATCTTCCCAGCTCCCTACAGCTTCCCAGCAACCTTTGTTGTGAACATACTTAGTAAATCCCTTTGAACATATTTAGCAGATTCTTGAAACCTCTGCTTGCACCAGTGACCACAATCCACCCACCTTTGCCTATGACAGACCCATCTGTGAGCCTTGCAGGACACAAACAGCATCTCATTCTTCTTGGGGACACGTAGCCTAGCACTGTGGCTACTGAGTGAATGCCGGCCACATTTCCTCCACAGACCAATCTACTAACATGTTTTCAGTGGCTACGAAGTGACAGGGATTGCACATGGGCTTTGTGTGATGGTCTCATTTATTCCTCAATGCTGAACAGGAATGAGCCTCGCCAGCTGATAGGGACTAAAAGATAGGAATTCTAAGCTGAGGCTGTGCCTCGGGAGAGGCCTGAGGCAGAGAGGACAGGGGACAGAGGGAGCCTCAGGGAAGTCTGTGTGTGAGCACCATGTGTTCAGTGGCGTTTCCTACCAGGGCCTTAGCCATCACAGCCACCAAAGGGAGCTCTGCGTGCCCTACTCCACAATACCTGGAGGCCCCACATCCCGCACCTCAGACCCCGAGCCTTTAGCACCAGCACAGGAGGTGGCTGCCCCCACAGCAGTAGGCTTGTTGGCTGAGCAAGATTCTTCCCTACCTCTTCCAAAGGCCTGAAATCCCATCATGAGGCAGTCTTATCCCCCGGGGATAAGAATGGAGCATGTATCTGGGGTCCCTTAGGCTGGTCAAGAAGAGTGGGGCTTTAAAACGGCTTCGACCCCAGGACTCTAGGGGCCAAAGGGGAGTCATGTGTGGGCAAAGCAGACACAAAGCCTTTAAAGGAATAGCATTGCAGTTATTCATCTCTGCTGTCCAAAGACTTGCCTGTAGATGAATATTTCAGAAAAATGACATTTTCTTTTCTAATCACAGAAATAAAATATGCCTATCTTAGAAACATGGAAGATATGGGAGATATAAAGAAAAAATGACAATCACCCAGAATGACACCATCTGAATAATTTCTACCAGCCCTTCGATATATTTTATTTTAGCATTGTGTGTGTATGGGATCACATTGTAAGCAATTTTATATCCTTCATCCACTGAACATTACATCGTGATCATTTTCCCTATCATTAAATTTATTGAAAAACATTATTTTTGGTGGCTTCATAATATTCAATCTTGTGACCGATCCATACTTTATTTAACCATCTCCTCCTTTTTAAGCTTTTTAGTTATTTCTAATTTGTGAATATTAAAAATATCCACAAATAATAATGCCGTGAACAACTTCGTTTGTAAATCCATAGGCACTTTTTTGCTTATTTCTTTAGAATAGGTTCCTAGAACTGGAATCAAAGGGTGTGTACTTGGCAATGAGTCTGGATACCTACTGCCAAGCTACTGGTCTCCAGATGCAGGCTTTGCCTCAACAGCTGAGAAAGCCCTTGTCCCAGCACCTTCATCCGCCTTGAGCATTACTGCTTCTTCAACCTCTGCTAACTTGGTACAACAAATGGTGTTGGTTAATTTATCTGTTCATTGATTTTGTTCCCAGCTTTCCAGTGGTGTGCCAGTGTTTTACTTACTGTTTTAAGTGTTCCTTATATGTCAAGTTTATTACTATTTCCCCAAACATGTTACAATATTTCTTCCCGTTGGTTACTTGCCATTAATTTTTTTATAATAGCTGTGTTGAGATATAATTCACATACCGTACAGTTCACCCAATTAAAGTGTACAATTCAATTCAGTGGTTTTTAGTATATTCATAGAGTTGTGCAACCATCACCACAATCAATTTTAGAACAGTTTCATCTTCCCAAAAAGAAACCCTTGCCCAATAGCAGCCACTCCCCATTTCACTTCAACTCCTCCCCCAGCCCTAGGCATCCACCAATCCATTTGCCGTCTCTATGGATTTGCCTATTCTGGACATTTCACATAAACGGAATCACGCGCTATATGGCGTTTTATAATTGGCTTCTTTGGCCTAGCAAAATGTTTTCAAGGTTGTCGCATGTCTCAATACCTCAATTTGCCATTAGACTTTCTTATGATTTTTAATAGCAGCAGTTTTAAATTTTTATGTATTGGATGTTTCAAGCTTTCCCTTTGTGATCTACCCCTCCTCTTCTCACAGGTTAGGTGTCCTCTAGTTAAATTTACAACTATATTTTCTGCTAATTTTTTTAAAACTACTTCGTTAAAACATTAAAATAATTAAATCTCAAGGTAATATATGGATATAGTCCTGTTGTAAGTCGCTTTAGTTTTTACATTAATTCTTCAATCTACCTGGAATGTATTTTCATAAATAGTAATAGGGTGAGAGTCCAATTTAATTGTTTTTCCCCAATAGTCAATTGTTGTAGCGCACTTCTACCCCATTTGGTGCTACTGCTTCCTTCATAATTTATTAAGTTCTTAAATGTACTTGGGTCTATTTCAAGGCTTCTCTGTTACAGTGCATTGTTTATCTATGATTGCACCAGTGCTGTATTTTCTAATTGTAACAGTTGTAAATTAAGCTACATCCTGGTTAGACAAGTCACCTCTCTTATTCTTTTTACAGTCTTTCTTAATTCCTTTGCCTATTCATTTTACCAGAAGATCTTAGAATTGTTTTGTCACATCTATCTCTGTTCTTTTTAATCATGCATTTTCCCCACCAGTAAACAGCTGCCAGTAATTTTATTTGTTGTGTTTTTTAAATCATACATTAATTTGGGAATTGATTGTATTCAGTCTTCCATCTGGTAACATATCTTTCATATTGTCAAATCTTATTGTATATATTTTATTATGTTTTTAATTTTTTCTATTTTAAAATTCTAAATTGCCACAATTTAGGGCCTTCCCGATGTCTTTGATTGCTTTTGATTTTTTTTATTGCTATTGTGAGTGGATTTTTAAAACCGGTTATTTCTGGTATTAAAGAAATCTCTCCCCCCACCCCCCACTGGTTTACTTCTCTCAGCACTCTTTTCTAATTATAAGATATTTTCCGGTTGTTTCCTTTGCAATTTCTATGTCTTTAATCGTACTGTCCGAAGCAATGATTATTTTTTTCTTCCTTTTTAATAGTTACATCTCTAATTTCTGTTTCATTTCTTATTGCCCTGGCCTGATCTTTGAAAAGTGTAAAGCATTAGTGAAGGGGAATAAGCTTATTTCTCTCTAATTTTAATGGGACTGCCTTTCGTTGTCTCATCAATAAGAATTGTGTAGGTTTAAAGTAGAATACTAGGAAGAAAATAACACATATTAACTTGAAAGAATAGTAAAGAAGAATATATATGTTTGGAAATAAGCATATTGTTTTCCTTGTTGATCAACTGACATGAAATTTTGATTACTATTAATGAAAACATATGAAACTATATTTTCAATTTTAGGATCAACCTTAGTCATGTTGAATGTTGTATTTTGTTTGTTTGTTTGTTTTAGACAGAGTCTCGCTCTGTTACCCAGGCTGGAGTGCAGTGGCGCGATCTCGGCTCACTGCAAGCTCTGCCTCCTGGGTTCGCGCCATTCTCCTGCCTCAGCCTGCCGAGTAGCTGGGACTACAGCGCCCGCTACCACGCCCGGCTAATTTTTTGTATTGACGGGGTTTCACCGTGTTAGCCAGGATGATGTCGATCTCCTGACCTCGTGATCCCCCCACCTCAGCCTCCCCAGGTGCTGAGATAACAGGCATGAGCCACCGCGCCCAGCCTGTTGTGTTGGTTTTACAGTGCTCTTGTTTAATGCTCACATCTGTATTAATACGTAAATTTCTCTCTCTTTTTTTAGTTACATTGCCACATTTTGGTATAAGATTTTTACTAACTTCATAAAATGAACTAGACAGAATTTTATATTTTTTAATTCATGAGACAGTTAATATAGCATGGAATTATGTTTCTTAAAAGTTTGAAGAAACCCACTTGTAACACTACTCGATCTTGGAATCTTTCTCAGATGTAAACTTTGGTAGTTTTGAAAAATTCTCTCCTCATAATTGACCTCTTAAGTTTTTATTTGTTCTTGTGTCACAATTTGATAATTTACATTTTCTAGAAAAAGTATTCAATTTGTTGGGATTTTTCAATTCATGAGCACAGTGCTATATAGAAAGGTTTTTAAACAGAAGACAGCACTGTCTGTTGTTGTATCCCCTTTCTTATTACTTGTGTTATTGATTTTCTCTCATTCTGGTTATTTACATCAATAATGTAGAGAACTTTGCATTTAAATGGGTTTTATCACTCACCTCCAGCTTCCTCATTCTCAAATTCTTCATTTGGATTCATTACTCAATAGGGTGGAGTGCGTTTTCAAGTATTATGTTTTTTCTAAAATCGTATGTGTTATAATTTTAGAGCTGATTTGTATCTTGAAGTGTGTTTGTTGCTCCACATTTAGAGAGTGTGTTGGTCAAGTATAAAATGTCTGGCCACAATCATTTTCTGCAAAACTCAATAGATATTGTCCAATGTGTTCTGTTCTTGCCTTTGTGAAATGACAGGAGGCTAGTCCTTCATTGGTTATCTGGTTTCTTCTTTTACTTTTTCTCCTGCCTGAATACTTGTTGGTTTTTAAAAGTCCTTTTAGATAAATATGAGGGCTTTCGAACATAATGTATTAAGATGTATTAAGTTGTTTCTGTGTGTGTGTTTGTATGTGTGTGTTAACAAGAGTAAGAGATTAACATGTTCAGTATGATGAGAAACAGGCACTCTTACTGCCTTAAAATACATCTCCCACGGAGTACAGCAGTTTTTCTCATCCTCCACATTACTGAGATTTTGGTCTGAATAATTCTTTGTTGTGGGGAGCTGTCCTGTGCATTGTAGAAGATTTAGCAGCATCCTTGGCCTCTATTCATTAAATGCCAGTAGCACCCCCTGTCCTCAAGTTGTGACAGCCAAAATATCTCCAGAAATTGTTAAATATTTCCTGGGGTTGGGGGTTGGTGCCAAAATCGCCCCCTGTTGAGAATCACTGCAACAGAAGGTGGCCTGACTTGTATTTTTCTGTATTCAGAACTTAGGGGCAGAAATAGATCATTTCCACTATTTTATTTCAAGTTTGCTCTGTTTCAGGAAAAACTCCGTTTGTGTGCCTCAGTTTATGTTTTTAAATTTCACTTTCATGACCTAATAATTGATGGAAATCCCTGAAGGTTCTAGGACTGTGTCAATTTGTAGTATATGCAGACTTCAAGTTTTTACTTCTAGTTTTTACTGGCATTTTAGTGGGAATCTGGGAGAAACTGTGTCAGGCATTGCTGTCTAGCCACTATTTTGTACCATTCTCCTTTTTATGTGAATTTTCTCACCCAGTGCATATTTATACTTTAAACTCTTTAAAAAATCCTGTTTCTTAGGAGAATTGTTTTGAATATATATTTTGGTATTTTAGGTGAATATATCAGTGGTTAAGATTATAATTTGGGATGAACAATGCAGTAGTTTATTTGGGGCCAAACCGAAAAGGGGCCCTGCTGCAACTGTAAATACATGTGATCAGCTCTTCCAGACACCACCAACACTTGGTTCAGGCCACACGTGGTAATGATGGCTGAGCTGAGCTATCAGCTTGCAGTCTCTACCTAGTCAATTCTGAAACCAGGCAGTGATGAAAATCCCCTCTAAATGCAAAGAAGTGTGAGACTCAGTTGAGGCATGGTGTGAAAACAGTTTGGCTGCATACCCTTTGCCCAACTTCATCTCAAGAGACTCGGGAAAAATATAGAAACACCTCCTTTCCATATTGTTTATTTTCATGTCACAAACTGTTGGGTGGAATGAAAACAGGACTCTAGTGTTGCTCTAGTTGTGAAAATACGACTTTTACTTCTTCTGTTTTAATCCTAGAGAGGGGAAGTTCCAACTAATCTGCTAAAGCCACCTTCTTTAAAACCTTTCAACTACGTGGTTTAGAAACACGGATGGACGTCGCCAGAATTTAAAAGTGTGCTAGTTCCCAGCCGAGCAGAGCACGGGTCTGGGGGCTCCCTTTTCATCTGGTCTCCCTCCATCCTACACCAGGGGGTTGTCTAGCACCTTCTTCCTTCCTGTTGTAGTGGGCCCACTTTGGAAATGGCAGCTTTTCATTTCTTAAATTAATTTCTATTTTTATTAAAGTAATGGATTAAACAATTCCATGAGTACCAAAAGGAAAAAATCAGTCTCCTGATCATCTCCCCTACCCCATTCTGTTCCCTAGCACTTCTTATCTGTTTCTTAGATATACTCCCATTTTTTGAATTATGTGCTTAATGTGCTTTATTGATGTCAATTTAGACATTGTCTTTTGACTTCCCTTTATCAATGCTGAGGATTTGGATCTCTTGCCCCTTTCTATATTTTTCCTCTTCTCTTATTTTGCTAATCTCTATTACTATATGTATTATATATCCATGTGGTAATTTTATATATATGATTTTTGATATCTACATATGTATAATACAGAATTTTTATTCGTTCACTTTGTTAACATATATTTACAACTTTTTTGTTAAATCTAGCATGTTTAGATTATTATATCTATACAACCTTCCTTCCTTTCTTCCTTCCTTCCTTCCTTCCTTCCTTCCTTCCTTCCTTCCTTCTCTATTTTCTTCCTTCTCTCTCTCTCTCTTTCTCCCTTTCTCTCTTTCTCCGTTTCTTGATGGGGTCTCACTCTGTAGCCCTGTCTGGAGTGCAGTGGCCTGGTCTCAGCTCGCTGCAACTTCTGCCTCCTGGGCTCTAATAATCCTCCTGCCTCAGCCTCCAGCATAGCTGTGACTACAGGTGTACACCACCATGCCTGGCTAATTTTTGTATATTTTGTAGAGACAGGGTTTCTCCACGTTGTCCATGCTGGTCTTGAACTCCTGGGCTCGAGTGATTTGCCTGCCTGGATCTCCCAAATTGCCGGGATTATAGGCATGAGCCACTGCATCCAGCTGCAACTATTTTTCAATGCTTAGCCAAGTAGAGTTACATTGTTATTTTCTTTCTCTTGTACTTTTTTCCACAAAGCCAATCAAAATTCTATAATAATAACAAATATTATTTTCCAAATGCTCAGATGGTTCAGGTGATCTCCCAACTCCTTCCTGAAGTCCTCTCTTCAAAAGTATGCTTGAAAGGTAAATGTTTTGTGTCCTCACTTCTCTGAAAATATGATTATTCTGCTCTTATATTTCGTTGATTGGCTGGATATGATGTCTAAGTTAAAAATCATTTTTCCTCCAAAATTTGAATACATTGATTTGGTTTCTTCTGCTTGTCAGTGCTGCTGTTGGGATAGCCAGTAACATTTCGATTTTCCTTATTTTGTTTTTGGGTTTGGTTTGATTTTCTTCATTGGAAGCATTTAAGTTTCTCTCTCTTATCCCTGAAATTCCGAAATTTCATGTTTCTTCTTCTTCTTCTAATACTCATTGCCTGGGTACTGCACAGGTATTTCAGTCTGGAGTTTGATGTCCTTTTATCTGATAAAATTTATTCTAGTGCTTTTTGGATAACTTCTATCCATTTTACCAGTTATCTTTCTCAAACTTTTGTTAGTAAGATATGAGACTTCTCGGATGGATTCTTTTATTTTTATTTTTTTAAATCTCTTTTCTCTTTTCTATCTCTGATATTTTGGTTCTTTTTTTAGGTCATTTCTCCTACTTCATCATACAACTATTTTATTGATTTGTTTTTATATTAGCTTTTATTTTTATTTCCTAAGATTTATTTTCATAGCATCCTGTTTTACTTTCGTGAGTGCAATATTGTTCCATCTCTCTGAGGATACTTATTCTAGTTTTCGACATTTTCTTCAATTATCTGCTTTGCTTCTTTTTCTTCTGAATCCTCTGTTTGTAGGTTTTGTTACCTCAGACTGCGAGCTTAAAAAATTGTATCTGAGCACCCAGGCCATCTCTTCATATTTTAGTGTGAGGCGCTGAAAGGTGATCAGCGGCTCTGTGTGAGTGGCGGGGGCTGATTGATGAATGGGTGCCATTGTTGGGTGGTGAGACGGCAAGATGATCACTACACTGAAGTTAGTATCCAGAGATCTTTTCTCAGATGACTTACAATTTTTAAGGAGAAGATTTCTCTAATCACTGAATTTTATTTATTCATTTGGTTGGGGCATGCTCCGTCCCCTACTTCCCGGAACTGTGCCTTTGAGTTCCAGTGACAAAGAAGCTCATGTAGCCCCTCCAGAGACGTGAAAATTGTGGCCATTTCTCAAAGTCAGTGTCTACTCCTGTCTTCAAAAATGTATACAGACCTTTTGTGTGCTGAGTCTTCCTCCCAGTGCTCTTTGTCCAGGGGTAGTTTACACCTTTTCTCTTCTTCATCGTCATTGCAATGGGATTCCAAAAAGCAGCAAAGAGAAACATGTTTGAGTCAGAGCTTTGAATACAGATGACATTGGTGGTAAAAGTCCATCTGCCTGAAGAATGACTACCACTATGAGCAGTGACCACCATAATAGCTGATGGACTTCAATGCAGGATTCAGTTTGTGTTGGGATAGGGCAGCATGGGGGAATTCTTTTCCTGCCAATGTGACAGTCAGGGTAGATTCTGGAATCGTTTACGGTGGGTTTGGCTTAAAGACAGAGAGACAGTCTCAGAGAACCCAGGCCATGGTCATCCTGAAGAGAGGGTAGCATGCACCTTGTGTGGAAGGTCAGCTCCTCTTGGGGGCCCATGCCTTGCCTTTACAGCTAATAGAGTCTCCAGAATCAACCAGTCAACCCACACCTGTAGGAAACACATAGGCAGCTGCTCTCTCTAATATGTGTATTCACTCATTCTCAAACCTCCTGACTCTAAAGTGGGGAAATGTTTCAGCTTTCTGGGGCCTGTGGCTGTGAAAAATAAAATGTACACATGCATTTGGAGAGTCTAGGAAAGTTACCACTGTTCATTGAGGACCTACTGTGCACAGGCATAGCACTGGGGATTCCACAGAGGTAAATTCTTCTTCGTAATGGATTTTGATAGCCTCCAAGGAAGATGGGAGCTAACTAGAGCTATCCTTAAGGATATGCAGGGTAGTATCTTAAAAAATGAGAAACTGCAGTTTCTGAATAAATTGTTTGCAAATAGGTTGAGAGATAGAACCAGGAAATGAAGACTAATAAGTTAGCTCTTTCGTATTGCATGGAGAAGGCACCATCCAAGTCCAATGTACCCCTGCCCTGGCCTCTGAAAGCTGAATAATGTGTCACAGATTCAGAGAATTTTGTTGCCGGAAGGGGTCCCAGAGGTTCTAGCAAAATGCCTCCTTTTGTAGATCCTGCTGCAGAGGAGCTATTGTGCTGCACGCTCTCCCTCACACCATTAGTGTCAAACCTTCGTCAATATTTAAACATTCATTATTCAGAATTTCATTTCTCTGCTTCTCTTTTTTTAAAAAACTCTGAGAAGGAAAGAAAAACAAGGTTAGCAACTGTATCCTGTATTTCTTCAGGAAAGAAATGAGCCACTTCAAAGCTGAGCTGATTTACTGGATAAATATATATTTAGGCATTTGGGGACTTTAAATGTATATGATTTACCAGAGAAATAGGGGGCATCCTTCAGAATCCACTATGCAAAGATATATTGACACAATTTCAACTGTATGGTTATGTCTCTGATAAATCAGCTCGCCTCCCTCAGACCTTCATGGTCCACTGGAGAAAAAATATGCACCTCCCATTCAGGGAGGGCAAGGGGCAGGCGGACTTCAAAGTACAGCCGGGTCTGCCTGGGAGGATCTCACAGGGAAAGGTCCCGTGCAGCACCAGAGGCTCGATCTGGGAATCACGTGTGAGGGCTGCAGGCTCTTGACTGTGCATCTGTAAACAGTTTCTGACTGCTGTGAGAGGCAGGTGCTGTCTGCCTGGGGGAGGATTAGAGGCTGAAAACCCATGCAGGAAACTGGACAGGTGGATTGTGGTGAATTGATAACTAAATCTTGCACTTTAGTGCCTAGACAAGATTCGGTCTCAAGTTACAGCCGCAGGGACTCTGGACAAGTCCTGCCACGTGGCTCTGCCTGGGGGGCCCTACCAAGGCAGCTGTCATGGCTCCCAGAAGCAGGCACTTTCTAAGGTCCCCAACTGGGGGCCTATGAATGCTCAAGCAGGTGAGGGCCCCAGCCTGTAGCTGACTTGTAAGTGCAACACTTTATTGCCTGGGAGCCTTTTGAACCCTCTCTGGGTGTAGACCCTACAGGATAGCCTCTGCCTGTGGGACCTGAATAGGATGCACAGCCAGAGGAAGGACGACAACGGACAAGGAGGCTGTCATCTGGCGCTGAAAAAGGATACAGAGAAACCTTGAGTATGAAAGGCGGAGAAGAAAGCTGAGTGCTTACATGCTACCCAGGCTGGAGTAATGTTCTTGCGGTGTACTCCTTCCTACTGCCAGCTCATAGCCATTTCTAGGGCTAGCTTCCTCCGTTGCTGCATTCCAATCCCATGCTTCTAAATCAGTGGGGTTTTGGAGTCACACGGCCTTAGCCTGGGGTTCTGCTGCCCACACGAAGTGGGGATGGGTTGTGCCAAACAACTCCCCTGCTTCCTTCTCCTGTCCTGCATCCGTTGCTCCTTGGGGAGGCTGCACCGAAACCTGCCATCACCCCTGCTTAGGGGTCTTGTTTCCCTTGTCCACAGGGCTTCACCTTCAGCCTTTTTCCACTGAAAGAAACTGGCTTTTATCCACAGAGTTGAGATTTTGCTGCCTACTTCCACAGAAGGAGAAGGTAGACTTGCACGGGGGAAAAAAGAACATTCTCTTATTCCAAGCCAGTATTTACAATAATTACATGCAATGGTAAATGGAATTGGGAAAAGTGAATTACCTTTAATTAGGGAGTCTTTTATACTTAAAATACATCCTAGGGAGCACATCCCTGGGTAATTAGAGGAGGAGGCTGAAATCCAGCATGTTCTGTTTTGGGGCTTAGAATCCCACCAGGACCCTCCTGCTCATCAGCACAGTCCCTCTCATACTCATTTGCATGGGTCTGGCTTCTGTTTCTGGGAAAGGCTGGACAGCTGGAGACCTACTGTCCACTGGCCTTGAGATACTACTCCAGCATCTCCTGCCACTGCACATATACTTGCATGATGCATTAGTCATAGACCATTCCATAGCATATGAGCTTGTGGCAGGGTCAGGTGACTGGCCCACGTAGAGGCCTGTCTGTAACATGCCAGCACTGCTATACGACCAAAAAGACAAGTTTGGTCCCTAGGGTGGTTGTCTCATGGGATTTTCCAAAGTATCTGGTCTAGCCAGGTCCCCAGGTTTGAGGAAAAGAGGGGCATAAGTGTATGGAAATCCTCTTTGGGGCTAACATTCATTTATCTATCTCTCCATTCATTTTTCCTTCCATCCACTCGTCTCTCCATCCATTCACTATTTCCACATACATCCACTTAGTACTCTCCAGTGGCTGTCAGGCTTTGGTCTAAATACTGAGGACAGAGAGGTAAGAAGCCGCTTCTGACCCCAGGAGCCTATGGTTGGGTGGGAAGACAGAGGAGGCTGTTGGCATGGGTCGCACAGCAAGGCCGGTGAGGCACTATCTCTGGAGGACTAGAGCCTCAGGCCCATGTCATAACTACTGGGGGAGGGTGATGCCAGAGAGGACTGAGGCCAGTGCAGCTAAGCAGCTGGGGGTTGCTTGAACTGAACAGGGAGAAAATTAATCAGAGAAGTGGTGGAATTGGCATATACCCATCCAAACCGGTCAGGATGGAGGAGGCAGGCCTGCATGGTCTGTGAGGTCAGCTGACCCCTCACTGTTTTCCCATTCTGTGTTGTCTTTGCCATGTGGGTGCTCTGCAGTGTATGGCTACTGTGCCCTGAGACTGAGAGAGATGGGTACCTGCAGGCTTGCACAGTTCAAATGTTGCTGTCTTCTACATTAACTTCACCCTTCAGACCTGTGGAGGGTCCTCCTAACTCAGCCACCATGAAAGTGTGACTGATGGGTGTCCTGGCCTTTATCTTCCTCTTAACCGTTGTATAAGCATGGGATAGGTTCCTTAACCTCTGTGATCAGTTAAGTCCTATGTCTATTTAGGATATTTCTAGAATATCTAGCAGCTAGATCAGCTAGGTCCACAGGCAGCTAGGTCAGGAAACCCAAATATGGAAGCTGTATCTTGATCTGTGGATGGCAGCAGTGGACTGATGTGGCTGTGTTCCAGGGCTGCAGAGGTTTACAAAAGTGAGCAGTGGGGCTTGACGAGCCGTCCTGATGTGGCTATTAGGACAGCTTTCTGCTCTCCTGATTGATTGATTCAGGCAGCCGAATGTCAGGCCAAGTGAGCAGGACCAGAGCAATGGGGTGGTAACTAGACTACAGAGAAGATAGGTGGATTGTTGTTCTTTAATCAGGCATTCTCTCAAGACGTGGGGAACATCTTGACCTGGGATATCACCACCCTCACCTCAGGCCCAGTAATGAGAGAATTAGCACATGCTGAAGAGCTAGAGTAACTGCTCGGGCTTGGAAGCAAAATAGAGGGTTTTCTGTGCAGCAAATCACTTTGAAACTAAATCTCCGTACTCCAGATGCACACTGAAAATGAAAAGTCTGTTCTTTGTTTCAAATCTCCAAGAGACAGGAAGAATACTGGGATCAGACTCTGGCCTCTGGGGAGGATTTGATAGAATGCTCCCTGGTCTTGGCCTTGAAAACTGGAGGCGGTTCAAATCCTCAGGGAGACGTCCCTTGAGGACAAATGCTTTGTACAGGAAAGCACTCATTAGATATGTACTGGAGAAAATGACTGGTTTTGCATGAATTTGGCTTTTAAAGGTCACTAGCATTAGCTCCCAACATAAAAACGTTGGAAGGGATTTAGAAATCACATAGACCAAGTCCATTTGACAGAAGGGGAAACTGGGGTCCAGAGAGTTTAGGTGACTTTCCTATGACCAGGGACACCATTGATTTACCATCTGTCTCCCCACCGCCCATCAGTGATGCTTTCTGTATAATGGTAGAAAAGGAGTAACTGAACCAGCTAAAAGTTTGCATTGTATCTCAGATTCACTTTGGATAAAAGTCTTATTACTGAACAAGCCAAGAGGTACAAGATTGAAATGTGGATTTTACATTTCCTGGAGGTTTCATGATTTGAAATGTGGATTTTACATTTCCTGGAGGTTTCATGATTTCTGCGTTGAGTGGGTACAATTAATCTATGTTCTTTGAGTGGTGAATTTTATTAAACCAGGTTTTCTCTGCCTCCTCAGACACTGACTGGTTAAATGACTTACAAAATAAACTTGCAGGAATTCTGCAGTTAGTGTTAGAATTGGTGTGCCCCATATTAGGCTCTACCCTTTTCTTATCACAGCCAGTGTTTACCTACCAGATCTCCCAACCTAAGAGCCGCAGGAACATGTGGGCTTATCACAGAGCTCAGGTGTGTCTCCTTTCAGGAGATTCGAGATACACACACTGTAATGTGGTATAAAGGGCCTGGAATATAGTAGGTGTGCAGTAAGCCCAAGCTGATCTTTGGAATTTTCTCAGCCACCCAGAATTCTATCAGGCAGGGGTGTCTTAGGAATAGCTCCCCACATGCAGTGTGACATCCTCAGAGCAGCCTGGCTGGTCCTCTTGGGGACCTGCAGCATTGGGAGGGATGGGCCATGCAGAGACACAGCCCTGGGGCTGGGGGGCATTTGGTAAAACAAGTCCAGCCCAGACCTGCAGGAGTGTGGGACTGACCCTGGTTTTGTAGATGAGACACACCTGTGTCCACACGCATGTTTGTGTGCCCTTGCACAGACATGTGCACACATCAAAGGGAAGGAGAAGGGGCTGCTGTTGGGGATGTTCAGCCCAATAAACATGGCTGTGAGGGGTCCTGAAGCCAGGAGTTGTGAGAACTCAGGGAATCATGTCACAGCCCTGGCAGGTCACTGCTCTGCCCGGCCTCAAAGATACTGCAAGAGAAAGCTCTTTCTAAACTGTAAAGCATTCTATGTGTGCAAGGTATTATTCTTAATAGCGTGACAAGGAGGAGGAGGAGATAGAGGAAGTGGATGAGGAGAAATCCGCCTGAATCCGCCTGATAACAATTTTACATCTATAATTCCTTCCCCTTCCTACCACATCGGAATTTTATGGGGGATTAGTGAGCGTCCAGCTGCAGAAGGCCTGGAGCCCCTTAGGAAAGGCTCAGCTAGGACTTTATTTAATGAATCCCCTTAGAGGGGATTTTCTTTTGTGGTGGAAAGTTCCCTGCTGGTAAAGGATATATTCCACCACCTGGGGCCTCTTCCCTGGGCTCCTGTAAACCAGAAGAGCAGGGATGCATCCGTTCTGCAGTGTGCAGTGGTGGGCGTGCTAGCCAACATCCTGAGAACTTTCAGCCTGCGATTCTATTTTCTCTCTTCTTGTTTTTGCCTCAGAGAGAATAGCTCCCGGTGCTTTCAACCTCCCAGCCTTCCCCCAAACCATAATGTGGTACTCCCTGGAGTTCATTTGTCTGGCTCAGTACCACTGGGATGCTGGGAGGCACAGTATCTAGGGGGCCTTCTGTGACCCGTGGAAATGTGAGCTGTGATGCTGGTGTTCATGGCCTTCCTGTAAAGATACCTCCTCACACAGAGTTCCTCAAATGCAGGTATTCCAACTACACTTGTGCAAAGATCCCCATGGTCTCACTCTCTCCTGACAGCCCTGAGCAGGTTCACCCCTAGGAAAATGAAAAGGAAGGTCCAAACTGCTGAGTACTATGGGCAAGAAGGTAGAGACTTGAAGCCTAAGATTTGAGACCCCAAATAGGATAGGGCTGCTAGCTAACATATAGAATGCCAAGTTACATTTGAATTTTAGATAAACAATGAATGCTTTTTTAGTATAAGTACGTCCCTGTTTTAGTCATTTTGTGCTGCTATAACAGAATACCACAGACTGTGTAATTTATAATAAACAAAAATTTGTTGACTCATGGTTCTGAAGGCTGGGAAGTTTAAGATTGAGGGGCCACATCTGGGGAGGGCCTTCTTGCTGCGTCATCCCATGGTAGAAAGCAGATGGGCAAAGAGAGGGCACCTGCACACATGAGAGAGAGAGAGAGAGAGAGAGAGCACACACAAGAGGAGATTGAACTCGTGCTTTCATTTATTTATTTTCTGAGACAGGGTCTCACTCTGTCACCTAGGGTGGAGTACAGTGGCATGGCCATGGCTCACTGCAGCCCCGATCTCCTGGGCAGGCCTCCCACCTCAGCCACCTGAGTAGCTGAGACTACAGGCCTGCGCCACCATGCCAGCTAATTTGTTTTAATATCTTTTTGTAGAGATGAAGTTTTGCCATATTGCCCAGGCTGGACTCGAACTCTTGGACTCAAATGATCCAACTGCCTCAGCTTCCCAAAGTGCTGGTACTATGGTATGAGCCACCATACCCGGCCTCATCTTTTTATAGGGAACCACTTCTGTGATAATATCCTTAACCTGTTCGTGAGGGCAGAGCCCTTATAGCCTAATCACCTCTCATTTGGCCCCACTTCTCAACACTGTTACATTGGGAATTACATTTCTAAAATATGCTTTTCAGGAGACACATGCAAACCATAGCAGTCTCAAATGGATTTTTCACAAAGAACAGTATTTTAGTGTAAGTATGACCCACAAAATATTTAGGACATACATATATGAGTATATGAAAAAAAAAATTCACTGTTTGTGTGAAATTCCAACTCAACTGAGTGTCCTATATTTTTATTTGCTAAATCCAGCAACCACCCTGCTGAGGAGGGCTGCCCCTCCTGCAGTGCTGGTGGTCTGGGTCTTGCTTATTGAGCTGAGTTTGCAAGGCAGCCTTCACTAGGCTGATTGTTTCCACTTGAAAAATTCACTTGCACTGAGGTTGGTGACTCTAGGTAGGTAAGGTGCTGCCTTATTATCTGGTCTGTCCAAACAGCAAGCTCATTATCCAACTGATCACAAGAAAATTCTCGTGACTCATCCTCTAAGACCTCTTCCTAAAGCATGTATTTATTTATTCATTATTACTTTTTATTTTTTATTTTTTTTGAGACAGAGTCTCCATCTGTCGCCCAGGCTGGAGTGCAGTGGCGCAATCTCGGCTCACTGCAACCTCCACCTCCCAGGTTCAAGCGATTCTTGTGCCTCAGTCTCCTGAGTAGCTGGGACTACAGGCATACGCCACCATGCCTGGCTAATTTTTTGTATTTTTAGTAGAGACAAGTTTCGCCACATTGCTAAGGCTAGTCTTGAACTCCTGAGTTCAAGCAATCCACCTGCCTCAGATTCCCGAAGAGCTGGGATTACAGGTGTGAGCCATTGTGCCCGGCTCTTAAAGTATTTAAACAGCTCCCTATATCAAACTGCAAATGCCAGAGTTTTGAATTTAAGGAAGTCCACTCCTAGGATTTTATTTTCTTGTGGATATCTTACACACATATCAAATAATAATAATGATAATGTGGGATATCTGAGCCCCTAAATACAGTTTGGTACTTTTCTCTGTAATCTTCTGTTAGAAAGCCAGTTCAGGCTTAATTAAGGCTGGAATTGGGGTCTCCATCATTCCCAAATCTCAATTTCAGAGTGAGAAGCCCTCTATGAGAAATGTCTGTGGACCCGATGCCTTCCTGGGGCGGAAGCCTGGAGTGAAGTCTCTCTCCAGCTTTAGCTCTTCTCTCTTCCTCCCTATACCTTTCCATACCATCTTCTCTGCTTTGACTATCAAGGAGCAGGCCTCACTGACCTCCCTGTCAGGTAATCACCTGTCTCTGTGTCTGGTTTGTGACTCCCTGAGGATTCCTTGCACCTGGTGCTCCCTCCTCTCCTCCACGTTAGGTCCTGCTCCATCCTGATACAGACATTCCTAAGATGTATTCCTTTAGCGGAAGACTCTTGCATCCATAGAAATGCAGCTGCCTCTTCCACGGATGACACCTTCACAAATTCTTTCCTACGTTAGTGCTTGGGAAGGAAGAAGCAGGACAGAAGCTGACCTGCCTATTCCCTGAAGCCTGGAGGTAAGAGGTCAATGAAGGAGAGGCACTGAGGCCAGGCCATGTTGGCTTCTCAATGATCTTCACACAGCCCTGCCATGGAGCCTCCTGAAGACTCCGCTCTTTGCAGGTCTGAATGTCAGGGCTGGGATAATGCATGTTTGATCATTTTAACATCTATAAAAATTCCTCTCGGCCTACAGGATTACCTGAAATAATATCAGGTTTCGACAGAGACTCTACCGTACAAGAGACCTGGTTCCCATTTATATCTACCCCTTGGTGTCTGTGTATTTGGGCAAGTTATACAATTTCCAGTCTAAGATATTAATCCTTCAGTTGAGAAATACAAATTCCCCAGTCCCAGGCAAGACTAATTAAGTCAGAAATTCTGGGGGTGGGGCCGAGCAATCTGTGTCTTAACAAGCTCTCCAGGTGATTCTGATGTCCCCTAAAGTTTGAGAACTTCTGTGCATCTTTTATTCTCTAACATGGGAAATATAACCCTTACTCTGTGAAGTTACTTGCAGATTATATGAGATAATACATATAAAACGCTTAGTGACAATGCCTGAACACTCGATAAGCAGTACCTATTCTTATTGTAAAAGGCAAGGAAACATAGACTATTTTTTATTTTACTGAACTCTTTCCTTGCCCACAGCCACAGCCCCTTGTTCACATTCTGTGGCCCTGAGCTTGATGTAATGAGTCTGACTGAGTTGGAGAGAGAAGTGGAGGGACCCAGCAAGCTGAGGAGGATTGTGTGTGGCCAAGGCCCCGAGGCTTATGTTTTCTTCTCTCCTTGATGAAAGCCTGTTGACCATTAGCCCGGCAGGTTCACTTCTCCTACATAGTGAGGGACAGCACACAACAGTCCAATGAACTCAAAAAAGGCCCTGATGGAGGGAGAGAGAGGAAAAGAAGTGACAGCTTAGAGAGAGGTCGAGAGAGGAGAAATGCTGGGCAAATTAGAGCGAGGAACCTTTGCAGATGGCAGCTGGGGAAACAGAAGGTGAGGAACTGTCATTCCAAATTGCAACTTTCACAAAGAGAATGAGTCAGTACCTTGGCAGACAGGTGCCTGAGTTTCCCAGTGTCATACTCTCCAGCCTGACTTATCAGAGGACCAATTCCCATGACCCTATTAGAAGTCCATTGGCATCTGCAAGTCTTCTTGTTAATTGGAAAAGCATCGAACTGCACAGCCAGCAAAAGCCCATTGAGGATTCAGGGCCTCTGCAGGACTGACTGACCTATTAACTGCTTCCCTGCCTGCAGCTCTCAGCTTTATGTACTCAGAGGTCCCCAAGGCAGTGTGCTTTCTCTGTAGTGCATTGATTCACTCATTCATCTACTCCATTTATTCATTCATTCACTCATTCATTTCTCTCTTTATTTGTTTCTTCCCTTAACAAACATTTATTTACACCCTTGTGACAGTTTCTTTTTACTGTAGGCCAGTGCTTCTAAAACAGAAGCAGTTTCCCATCCTTCCCTCCTGGGATATTTGGCCATGTCTGGAGACATTTTGGTTGTCAAAACTGGAGAGTATATTGACAAATAGTGGGTGGAGATGATGCTTTTACACACCCTAAATGCACAGGACAGCCCCTCCCCCCACAACAAATAGTTATGTGACCCCAAATGTCAATAGTGTCAAGGTTGAGAAACCCTGCCATAGATGAAAGATGGACATTTGTGGGTTACAAAGGGATTGAATAGGCAATGGAGAGAGCAGATATTGACCACATTGGCGAGATGAGCAGTGAAGAGCTAGAGACAGTGGAGTGATGGCTCAAAAAGGAAGCACAGGGAAACTGAAGGGTGCTCTAAGAGTCAGTGGAGGGCAAGGGTGGAAGTGCTAGGGAAGGAGGAGGGAAGGGAATCCTCCCTTAGTCTCTTTTCTGTCTGAGTCTCTTTCAAGTCTTAGAAATACTCTTTTTTTTTTTTTTTTTTTTTAGATAGGGTCTCACTCTTCCAGGCTGGAGTACAATGGCACCATCACCAACATCATGGCTCACTGCAGCCTCGACCTCCTGGGCTCAGGTGATTCTCCCACCTCAGCCTCCCCAGTAGTTGAGACTATGGGTGTGTCCCACCATGCCTGGCTGTTTTTTGTAATTTTACTAGACATGGGGTTTTAGCATATTGCCCAGGCTCGTCTTGAACTTCTGGCCTCAAGCAGTCTGCCTGTCTAGGCCTCCCAAAGTGCTGGAATTACAGGCATGAGTCACTGCACCCTGCCAAAAATACTCCCCTCTTGCCAAGGTCCCATAAATTAGATTCGAAGCAGATGTCATGAAGCATTAGGGAGCAGCGTAGCCAAGTCGTCACCACACCTGCCCCTCGTGCATGCACATGCTGGCATCTAGCCATGTCTGGCATGCAGTGGGCACCATGTTCCTGGGTCTACCTCCATACTAGGGCTGAGTGGCCTTTGCTAAAGGGCCACTGTGGCTTCTGCTTCTTCCAGCTTTGTGCCTCATCCTATGAGTGTCTGTTTCAGGAGATGCTAGAACAACTCAAATGCCCAACCAATAGTCAGTTAATTCCTGCTTGCTTCATCTGTGGGCTTTGTTGCTAAGCACACATTGCTGGTGTGTGTGAGGATCTGTAGAGCTGGGAGTTCTAGCCCCTGTGGATGCTTCCTTACGGCCTCAGAAGTGGGCTATCTATTACCCTATAGAAGGTGCCTTTGGCCGTCATGGTCCACTGGCTTTTTTGGGATCTAAGTGGAGCCGCCTATTCTGCAAACACTGCCTTCTGTTTCCTTCTTCCCCACCACTGGGCTGCATCCATCATTGAGCAGGTAAGTTAGAGAGATGCCTTGCCATTGAGATTTTTTGCTGTCTTTAAAAGCACCTCCTTGCCTGAATCTTTGAATCAGATTACATCTTTAAGCCACTTAAAGTGTTCTGATGATCTATTGTGTAACAAATGCATTGGCTAAAAACGTCAATCATGTCATTGTTTCTCACAGTTCTGAGAGTTTGCTGGGCTCAGCTAGGCACTTCTTGCTCACCTTCTCTGGTGCAATTGCAGTCAGATGATGGCTGAGTCTGGGGTCATCACAAAGGCTTCTTCACTCTCAGATCCGATGGTTGATGGTGGCATCAACTGAGAACTCAGCTGGGGCTATCTTTCAGAATACCTACACCTGTCCTCTCCCTGTGACCTGGGCTCCCTCGCAGCATGGTGGCTAGATTTCAAAAGGGAGCATCCCAAGAGACAGGAATTGAATGCCACCAGTTTGTTAAGGCCTTGGCCTAGAAACTGGAATACCATAGCTTCCATTATATTAGGTTGGTTAACCATTTACAGAGCCTAGATTTAAGAGAGGAGATATAGACCCCACTTCTGGAAAGGAGGAGTATCAGGTACTTTGGAGACCAGGTTTTGATACCTCTTTATAACATGTAATCAGAGAAGAGTGAATGGGTGTGTATTCATCCATCAAAAAGTCCTGAACACCAACTTTGTGTCGGTTTCTATGTGAGGACACAGGTGACGAAACCAGGCCTCCTGCCCATGAGGATGCACAGCTTCTGGACTAACTTCTGGACCTTTGAAGTCTGTGCTCTGAGTGTTTTTCCTGTTGGAAACATGAGATAAGGCAAAAGCTGGCTGGTCCCTGATGTTGCTCTCCTTTATGCTTCCAGTGGTACCCCAGGACCCTGAGAAGCCCCACCCTGGGCATGGTGCCTGCCTCCTCTTACCTTTTTGTCTTCACAGCCAAGGCATTTTCTTTGAAGTTTAAGGTTATGTGCAGTTCGTTTTCTGTTGCTGGCATCCAAATTGATATAAATCATTGACTAAAGGCAAGTTAGAGGAAATGATATAGAGATACATTCAAGACAGCATGTATACATAACTAATGTGGATGGCCGATTGAGGGGATTTTCTAGGATTAGATTACACATGATTTTGCTTTATTTGATGACTTTAGATCCTAACCTTTGAGTTAGATGTGACTCTCTTGAAAATGTAATGACCACCTACAGCCACTGTTATTCTGTAAAAGTCACCTTGATCCCCATGCCCCAAATGGCAAGGACATAATATACAGCATAGTTCTTTAAATTAAAAAATAAACTTACATATTTTAAAAATATATTACATTTGCCATATTTTGGCCATCATATTGCAGATACTGACAAGTGTTGTGGGCATTGTCTTCCTGGTGCTCATCCTCTTCGTGTGGGAAGGTGAGTGGCTTTTGATTACCAGGGCCTGGTTTCTGCTTCTTGCTGCTTTGGGCATGATATGGTTTGGATGTTTTGTCCCCTCCAAATCTCATGTTGAAATGTGACTTCCAATGTTGGAGGTGGGCCTAATAGGAGGTGTTTGCGTCATGGGGCTGGATCCCTTTTGAATGGCTTGGTGCTGTCCCCATGGTAATAAGGGAGTCCTCACTCTGAGTTCAGGTGAGCTCTGGTTGTTTAAAAGAATGTGGCACCTCCCCCATGCTCTCTTGCTTCCTCTCTCGCCATATGACACACCTCCTCCCCCTTCACCTTCTGCCAGGATTTTGTAAGCTTCCTGAGGCCTCACCAGAAGCAGATTGCAGTACCATGCTTCCTGTACAGCCTGCAGAATCATGAGCCAACTAAACCCCCTTTGTGTGTGTGTGTGTGTGTGTGTGTGTGTGTGTGTATGTGTGTGTGTTTAAGAACGGAGGTTTAATAGGCGAAAGAAAGAGAAAGGAGAATAGCTCCTTCTCCTGCAGAGAGAGAGGGGCACCCAAGTAGGTCTTCCCTAAAACTCCTTTTTTAAAATATAAATTACCCAGTATTAGGTATTTCCTTATGGCAACACAAACAAACCAACACAGGACCTTACCTCATTTCATGAGTATTTGCCTCAGATCCACTGGTAGGAGCTAATAGAATAATTCAAATGTCCAGCCACCCATCATATCTAAGAGTCCTTCTATCCCTTACTTTCTGGGGCTCTGTTATCTTACCTTTGAGAATTGCTATAAGGAATGGAAATAAGAAATCCAACAAGCTAGATTGGCAGAGTCATTTCATTCTAGCCCACCTTTACTCTGGGCCTGGGTGCTAACCACCTTCCAAAGTTTATTTATTTTTTCTTTGAAAACTTAAAGCAAGACAAAGGCACCAAGGTGATTATTTCCTAATAATAAATCCCCCAAACTCCTTCCTATCACTCTATTAATAACTTATTCCTTGAAGGTTTCCTCTCTGAAATTTAGGAATGGCTCAAGCAAGCTGTCATCCTTCTAAATGGTTTCTGATCATAGCTTCAAGATTGATTAGTAACTGCTCTCCTATTTCTCCCCACCTGGAGGCATCTTTGAGAGCAACATGCTGAAAAGATGACAACAGCAGGACCTAAGGAATTCATAAATGGCTTTGACTGCGTGGGTTTTGATGAGGCAATATGGAAAATGATTGCATTAAGTATGGCTATTTATTTACTTGACTTTGTACAGGACAATCAATTTTTTCACGTTCCATGCCTCCTGTCAGGAAGTTAAACGGCAGAGAAGGCAGACTGGAGGCATTACCTCATTTCTCTAAGAGATGCTGTCGCTTCTCAAATCACCTTAGAATGTTTTTAATAACAGCATCTTTCATTCCCATCCACTGAGGGAGTAGAGATTCTCCCTTCACAAAGAAAGGACACTGAGGAAGGCAAGATATGACCAGGAAAAGATGAGCTAATTTTTTCATGAACTATATAAAAAGCTACTTCTGTAGGTCAATTATTGGCAATTTTATATAGGTAACCCAATAATGTAACACATGACTTTGTCAGTATAATGTTAATCTGTCCTAGGAAAGCCAGATTTGGCTCTATCTGAGCATTTAGAGAAAAAATTCCAGACCCTTGTAGAGAAAGCTGGTAAATATTTAGCCTTGGTCAGAGCAGATATCAAACTGGAGTTATATAAAGAGATATGGGTCAGAGGCTGAACTGGACCCATTGAATGAACTTGATGGAACAGTGAATGCATTTCTGGTGTGTGTTGACTGAATATTTTGTGGAATTCTGGAAAATTGATCAGAATGATTTATGGTTCCTTTAAGATGGTCTCTTGAGTTTGAATATCAAGCTCTGGAAATCAGGCTCCTGGGTTAGAAGAAAAGGCTGGTTAGAGAAAGAAAAAGGAAACAATGTTTGCTTTTTATTTAAGAGGTGAAGTGTGGAAGAGGGAAGTTGCTTAGTCATGAGGTTTGAATTTGAGTTTAGGCTCTGACAACGCTGTGGCCAAGTCATGGTGTGTCTAAGGATCAGCTTTCTTTCTCATAAAGAAACCTTATAAAAATATAAATGGCCGAGTGCAGTGGCTCACGCCTATAATCCCAGCACTTTGGGAGGCCAAGGCGGGCGGATCACGAGGTCAGGAGCTCAAGACCATACTGGCTAACACGGTAAGACCCCATCTGTACTAAAAATACAAAAAATTAGCCAGGCGTGTTGGCCGACGCCTGCAGTCCCAGCTACTCGGGAGACTGAGTCAGGAGAATGTCATGACCCGGGAGGTGGAGCTTGCAGTAAGCCAAGATCGTGCCACTGCACTCCAGCCTGGGTGACAGAGTGAGATTCTGTCTCAAAAAAAAAAAAAAAAAAATATATATATATATATATATATATAAATATATACACACAAAGTTGGTGTGATGGTTAACATTATGTGTCAACTTGGGAGTCCATGGTATCCAGATATTTGTTCAAACATTATGTTAGATGTTTAGATTTTAGATGTTTCTATGAAGGTGTTTTTTAGATAAGATTAACATTAAAAAAAAGTCTTCACATGTAGAAATGATAAATAAGATGATGGATACCCCCAAATATCCTGACTTGATCATTACACACACTATGCATCTAACAAAATATCATATGGAGCCCATAAATATGTAACATACTATATATATATTTTTTAAACGGAAGGAGAAGAAAACAGTTTGGCAATTACTCAATAAGTTAAATATATAGTCACCATAAGAAAAGTTGGGAACTTTATGAGACCTTTTGGGAACTGGTTTAAGGTGAGATTTTTAATGTGGCGGTTTAATTAGAATGGTAAGGATCAAGATGTAACGGTGTAAGGCTGGCAACACAGCAAGATGAAGATTTTGAGATGACATTTTTGAGGGGAGTCTTAGCATATTAATAGTTGTTTGATGCTCTCTGTATATGCATCTTTTATTTTCCTGGGCAATTGTTTCCTGACATAGCAGTCATGTTGATGAAAATACAGTGGCAAGTGAAGAGATGCTATATGAAGATGGTCAAATAGTAAAGTTCAGCTGGGCATGGTGGCTCACACCTGTAATCCCTGCACTTTGAGGGGCCGAGGTGGCAAGACCACTTGAGGTCAGAAATTTGAGAATAGCCCAAGCAACATAGTGAGACCAGTCCCTGCAAAAAAGAATTTTTTCAAAAATATCTGGGTGTGGTGGCACGTGCCTATAGTCCTAGCTACTTGGGAGGCTAAGGCAGGAGAATAGTTTGAGCCCATTGAGCCCACGAGTTCAAGGCCGCAGTAAGCTATGATTGCTTCACTGCACTCTAGCTTGGGTGACAGAATGAGATCCTGTCTCTAAATATATATACATGTGCATATGTGTGTCTGCATATATATATATACACACACACATACACATATAGCATTATTTATATGACAAATTTATATCATATAATTACCAAAATATTGACATTTAAATTAGATTTTAAAGCAGATCATCCCCCATAATGTGGATGGGCCTCATCCAATCAGCTGAAAGCCTCAAATTAAGTTACAAGAAAGACTCCAAAAAACAAAGTTTACCTCCTCCAAGGAAGAGGAATTCTGCCAGCAGACTTCCTTTGGACTTGAACTGTAACTCTTCCTTGGGTCTTCAGCCTGCCAGCCTACTCTGCAGATTTTGGACTTGCCAGTCCCCACACTTGCATGAGCCAATTCTTTATATATATATATATTCCTTTATCCAACTGTATTTTTCAGGAGATATATATATCAAAGTTCAGAGAACTCTGAGTAGATGCTTAGAAAGGGGCGCTGTACACTGAACGTCTCACTTCACTCTGCCCTTGTAGGCCTCAGATAGCATCACTCAGGGGTGAAGGAGGCAACTGCCCAGAGCACAGAGCACAGCCAGCTAACCCCCCCATTATTGCTGTATCAATAGCCATGCTTATCTGTGGGGCACCTCAGACTTCTTGCAGCGCCAGCTAGCACGGATGTTAGCTCATAGGATCTTCACAGATTTATTATCAAAGATTTATATTGTGGACATATTTATTGTTATTTTTTCCAGACACAACACAATTCCCACAAACATTACGTATTCATTGCTTATAAACTCAAATTTATTATAGACTTAGCTTTTTTGCCTCTGCATGGGTTTTATCCCTTTCCTTTCTGTGTGTTATCCTGACCTTAGAAGTGCTTCCTCCAAAGGCCTGCATTTGTCCTTACACTTCCTTCCCTTATACTGCCTATGCTTTCACTTTCGTTCAAATTTTTAAAAATTTAGTATGAAATTAACAGATGCCTACTGTCAAAAATTTTAAAAGTGAGACATAATAAAGAAGTAGGCAAAATAGTACCCATAATTCTGTTAATATTTTGGTCTATTTACTTTAACTTGTAGCCTCTTTATCCAGTTTACTATCATTTTGTACCCAACAATCTATTCTGAACATTTTGATATAAAAAAATCAAGAACCTTATTTTTAATGTCTGTCCATTTGGCGGTCTACCTTTGGGTATAATATCATTTGCTAAACGATTCCTGTAATGTTGTACATTTGGTTTGTATCTGTTTTTCAAAAAATGATTATGCATAACACTTCAAAGAACATATTGTCCTTAAATCTCAGTCTGCCTTTTAGGTTACATATTTAGGAAAGATACTCGATCATAACACCGGCTCACATCTCTCAGGCCCTCCCGTGGGCCGGCCCCTGTCTGTGCTGGGAGCTGTGCCTGTGCTTGCCCAGGTGTTCCTAACAGTTGTCTTACAGAACTCATACCACGATCCCCATTTTTTCAGATGAGAACACCAAGGTACAGGAAGATAAGGTGGCTGGCCCTTGTCCACAATGGCCATCAGCTAAAAAGCGGCAGAGCTCTTTGAACCTGGGCAGTGTGCTCCTGACACACGTCACCACTCACTAGGTTGAGGGCCTGGGCATCTTCCAAGGCTTCCCATACAGGTCACCAAGTTGCATTCTAAAAGGTAGTCCTGGTAAGTCCCTGTCCTGAGCGAACCTGTGTTGTCATCCTTGTTCACACCCGGAGTTGTTGTGGGAGGATGAACAGGGTCACACGTGTCAAGTCGCAACACAAGCCTGGCACTTGGTAGGTGCCCACAAAAGACAGCTGCTGTCATTTCTAGGGTGAAGGCTGTCACCACACAGGTCTGAGGATGGGCACATCTTCCTGGCCTTTAGAAAGGCTCTTTCCTACTCTATGTATCTGTGCACCTTCCTGTCCTGTGACCAGAGGACAGAGAAGCAGGAAACACAACAGTGTTTACCTGGGCTCTCTTCCACCTGGGGGCTTCCCTCACACCACCCTCTGTTCTGGCCCAGGACTCTTCCCTGACTTCCTCCATGTTAGCACTGATGGCCCACCTATCAGACCACTTACTCACAGGAGAAGACAGACTGTCCATTTCTGAGTCCAAGCTGTCAGTTTCCAAGTTATTGTGCTGCCGGTAAGCCTGCACACTAGTGTGGAACATCGGGCTTCTCTCAGCAGATCCAGAGCCTTCTGCCTGCAAAGTCCCCATGGGGCTGGTGGCTACCACTGTGCATGAAGAAGTTAAGGCTCCCTTCTGTGGAGCTGGTGCCCTGGGAACCTGCTCACCCTCCGTGGCCTCCTCTGCCTGCCAGGCTGCATCATCTCTCCATGTGCTTGACACACCCTTCCTCTGTTCAGGCAGAGCAGCTGTGCTGGGCTCTCTTGGGATACACCCTTCTCAGCAGGTGTTTGAACTCTCTAGAGCCTCTAAAAGGGCCTGTCACAGGCAAAGCTGATGTGATGCTCTCTGTTCTATCCTTGAAGCAACAGATTCCCTAGAAGGGCCAGCACTGGCATGGCGACTCACTCAGGTGGTGCTGACTGTGCCCTAGGGCACTTCTGAGCAAAGGCAGGCCCACAACCAGGCAAATGTTAAATAGCAACATCAAATCCAGAACTCAGAGAAAGAAGTTAAATTCATCTCTCTATTCTACTGCAGTCTCATTAGATTTCCAATAGATTTCATGCTTCCAAATGTATTTTCCACACAAAGATGCTTGGGGTTTCTTGGAGCCCTCGCAGACGAGACAGGCGGGAGGGAGGAGTGGCTGTGTGGTAGAAGGCCGGGGTCTGGGAGCAGGGACCCTTGTAAGCAGAGCCTGAGGTGTAGAGGAGGCATCCAGAAGGTGAGCCCCAGAGGCTGCCATGCTGGGAGAAGATTCCTACCCAAGTGCGTGTTATTCAGGGCACCTGTTCCTCCCCAGCTCAGCTCATCACTCACCCATGTAGAATGAAAGGACATCTGTTATGCAGAGTGGCAGTATGGGGAGTCCCCTCTGGACCTGCTCAGTGAACCCCCCCTAATAAATTTGCTGCTGGATTCAGACCTCAAGCACATCACAGCCACATTCTTCCTGCTGCCTCTGCTCCCAGAATCTGGTGAAGAAGGGGCTGGGGAAGGAGCCTGGGCAGGCCAAGGCTTCATGGTTGCAAAGATGAGCTCCAGATACTATGTTCAGCCCAGGATATCTTTAGAGAGTGTCTTTCCCAGCAGCAGTCCCCGGATAACGAGGGCTTACAGGAGAAAGAGAAGAAGTCACAGGCCAGACGAAAGGATGGAGAGGAGACTCCATGGGGAGGGGCCTGTGATGCCTCAGTGTCCACCACTGAGGACAGCTGGCTCATTCCATATTCTGCTCTCCGGACAGCAGCACTTGCCTCTCTCCTCTTCTTTTTCCTTTCCCACTTTCTTTCGTCTCATGATTTTCTTCTCCTTCCCCAGTGGAAGGGCCAGGGTCTCTGCTGGGTCCTTCCCATCTGTGATGTTCACTGATGTCCACTTGTCCTGCCTTCTTCCCTCTCTGTAGAGTCAGGCAGTCTGGGTTCTGGCTCCCTTTCCTCACTCCTCAGAGGGGTCCTGTCCCTTGTATCTCCAGTGCTTTGGCTACTCTCACTTTTTTGCAGGTTCTCTGAGTATGGTGGCCATATTTTCCAATCTCAATGTCAGATTCCTTGACTTGTGTGCACATATGTCATAGGTATGTATATACATATAAAGTACATATACTGCATACATATGTGTACATATATCTGTATGATATATGAAAGCATGTCCTGTGTTGCATTTGCTGAAAGTCTCAGAAAACCTAGCCTGCGGGATTGAGCCTCCACCTGCTCAGGCCATTGTGGGAGCCTTTGTCTTTTAGGTTGGCTTCATTTTAGCTCCCTTAGTTTAAGCGAGTTTATTTTTCTCTCTCAACTGGAAAATCACATTTGATCAGCTGTAGACAGCAGTCAGATACTGAAACATTGGGATTTTGCCCAGGAGGCAGCCCCTGTAAAGCTGGTGTGGGTTCTCTGAGGCAAGATGGGACTGACAGGGAGACACATACAGACTGAGGGGCCGTGAGTCAGGCGGACTGCGGACAGATACAGATGGGGAGACAGGAATGAGACTGGAATAAAGCCAGACTGTGCTGAGCACTGGAGCCACGAGCTTCTGGGTTTGGGCTGGTGCATTCTGTCTGCCTCACTGTCTCCCTCATTCCTCTGCTATAATCACACTTGATGAATGTGGCAGAGGGTGAATCATAGCACTAATATTCGACCCCTCTGCTATGGGACATGCTGTGAATGGGAATGGCGGCCCGCCTGGCAGGTGGTGAGCTCTGCCCACCTCTCCTCTCCTGTCCCTTCCCTGCTACAAATGGGCTCCTGTACATCCTGGAGAGGAGGAGGGTCAGTCCACAATAGGGGCTATATGTCTAGCTTGTCTTTACCACCATTCCAGATTTCAAGGTTACTGCTCTCCTGCTGCTGTATAAAAGGTCTCCACAGTGTCAATGGGTCTCTGTCCACATAAACCTCTTGGGTACACACCTCAGTCCACAAGCCTGAGGGCGCTCCCATTCAACCTTCTCATCCTATCTTCATGGGCAAGTTGAAAGTCTTTAAAAACACTTCACTTGCTAACATCTCCAGCATGGGAAGCTTTACCTGTTCCTTCAACATTGACTGTTCCCTGCAGTGCAGCTGGAGCCCAGTCAGAGCATCCACTGCTCCACAGAGCTCTTGTGCCTTCGGCTACATGGGGATTCTGCAGAAAGGGATTCATGTTCATACAGATGAGGGGCTTGTAGGTGGGTTTCTTCCCTGCAGGGCTCCTCCAACATTTTCATATTACAGTGTACTTTTTAAATCTCCAATGGAGGGTTTAGTATGAACCTTTTCCCAAAGTTAATTTGCCATAGGAAGATTTTATTCTCAGAACACTCAATGACACCTCACAGAATACAATTTTGGGAAGGGGTTTGGGAGAAAGCAACTGGTTTTTAAACTACTCACTCAAGTTTGTGAAAATCAAGTGTGACAGATATTATCAAATAAATCACATCAGCAAATATTTCTCATGTGTCTTCTATGTACAGCATATCAAGTTGATCCCCAATGTGCAGCAGATTCTTCTGTACAGATTCTATTCTGTGGTAAAACTGGGGAACTTACGTTCTGCTTCTCAACAAGTTTACTTCTGAAGTAGAAAAAATTTTATTACAGAAGGACCCCTCTCTGGATGAAACACAATTATTTACCGCTTCACAGCTAGTAAGCTGGCATTTGGAATTCAGGTGTCACTGAGAGTGCCTGAGTACCATGTTATCTGGAATATTATGACATGGGTCACTTTTCTCCTGGAGGGTTGGTCCCTGGCGGCTCACCCCATTACAAGAAGGTCTTCCAATTTGCCATTACTTGAGGAGTGAACTCCCACCTGCTTGAAACAACTCAAGAAGGGGTGAGAGAAAGAGGGGAGGGAGAGGGAGAGGGAAAGGCAGGAGAATGATTACATGGAGAGTGGAATGTGAGGCACCCAGTGGGAGCTTTGGGAAGCAATTGTTGCTGGGTCTCCCACCTTGACTGCTGGAGTTCGTTGACTGTGATGGGTACAGGGTTTTTACCTGTTTTAGGTGTGGTGGATATTTGCTTAATAATGGGATTTGATGCAGGTGGTGATTATTTGGACATAACAAAGTATACATTTCACTCCAAATAGCATCCCAGGGTCTTAAACTCCTGGGGAACCTGAACAGGCCTTGAGACACCCAGAGGTTGGAGATATGGGTTCTGACTCCAGTTTTGCCACCACTAATGTGTGACCTTTGGCACGTCCCCGTGGCCTGTTTGGGCCTCAGTGTGCTGATGTAAGAGATGAGAATCCATCTGGGCCACGGATGCTCAGATACAGTGCCTGCAGGAGCCCAGCCAGCACTGTAGATTAGCAAACGGAACCAGAGGCAAGGCCAGGGAAGGGATGAGTGCACCAGTGTGTTCATCTTCTGTTTCTGAAAGAACAGACAATATTGAAATATATTTAACATACTGTAAAATTCACTCTTTAAATTGCTTTCTAGTATATCCACAAAGCTGTGCAATCATTACCATGATCTTACTACAAAACATTTCTTCAACCCCAAAAGAAAACCATACTTGTTAACAATCGCACAACATTTCCAACTCCCCTCAGCCCTGGTGACCATTAATCCACTTTCTGTCCTTATGGATTTGCCTACTCTGGACTTTTTATATAAACAGAATCGCACAGTATGTGATCTTTTGTGACTGGCCTTGTTCACTTAGCATATGTGTTTAAGATTGTCTATGTTGTAGCATGTGTCAGTACTTTATTCCTCTCTGTGACTGAATAATATTTGATTGTATGGATATACCACATTTTGTTTATCCATTCATCAGTAGATGGACTTTTGGGTTATTTCTATTTTTTGGCTATTACAAATAATGCTACTACTAGTATTTATTCATAACTTTTTGTAAGGACATATGTTTTTAATTTTGTTTGCTATATACCTAGGATTGGAATTTCTGGGTCACATGCGAACTCAATGTTTAAGTATTTGAAGCATTATCAAACAGTTTTTTTTATGATAGCATTCTTTTTAAAACTTTTTTATTTTTAATTTTGTGGGTACATAGTAGGTGTATTATTTATGGGATACATGAGATGTTTGATATAGGCATACAGTGCATAATAAACATACCATGGAGAATGGGGTATCCATTCCCTCAAGCATTTCATTTATCCTTTGTGTTATAAACAATCCAGTTACACTGTTTTATTTTTAAATATACAATTAAATTGTTATTGACTATTGTCACTCTGTCTTGCTATCAAACAGTAGGTCTTATTCATTCTTTCTATTTTTTTTTTTTTTTTTGTACCCATTCACCATCCCTACCTCCTCCCAACAACCTCACTACCCTTCCCAGCCTCTGGTAACCATGCTTCTACTCTCTATGTCCATGAGTTCAATTGTTTTGATTTTTAGATCCCCAAATAAATGAGAATATGTGATATTTGTCTTTCTGTTTCTGGCTTATTTCACTTAACATAATGATCTCCAGTTCCATCCATGTTGTTGCCAATGATTGGATCTCATTAAAAAAAAATTTCCATAGGTTATTGGAGTACAGGTGGTGTTTGGTTACATGAGAAAGTTCTTCAGTGGTGATTTGTGAGATTTTGGTGCACCCATCACCTGAGCAGTATACACTGCATCCTATTTGTAGGCTTTTATCTCTCGTACCCTCCCACCTTTCCCCCCAAGTCCCCAAAGTCCATTGTATCATTCTTATGCGTTCGTGTCCTCATAGCTTAGCTCCCACTTATGAATGAGCACCCCCCACCCAAGTCCCCAAAGTCCATTGTATCGTTCTTACGCTTTTGCATCCTCATGGCTTAGCTCCCACTTATGAGTGAGAACATACGATGTTTGGTTTTCCATTCCTGAGTTACTTCACGTAGAATAGTCTCCAGTCTCATCTAGGTCACTGCGAATGCTATTAATTCAGTCCTTTTTTATGGCTGAGTAGTATTCCATCGTATATATTTAGCACAGTTTCTTTTTTTTTTATTATACTTTAAGTTTTAGGGTACATGTGCACAACATGCAGGTTAGTTACATATGTATACATGTGCCATGTTGGTGTGCTGCACCCATTAATTCGTCATTTAACATTAGGTATATCTCCTAATGCTATCCCTCCCCGCTCCCCTCACCCCACAACGGGCCCTGGTGTGTGATGTTCCCCTTCCTGTGTCCATGTGTTCTCATTGTTCAATTCCCACCTATGAGTAAGAACATGCAGTGTTTGGTTTTTTGTCCTTGCGATAGTTTGCTGAGAATGATGGTTTCCAGCTTCATCCGTGTCCCTACAAAGGACATTAACTCATAATTTTTATGGCTGCATAGTATTCCATGGTGTATAGTGCCATATTTTCTTTCTTTTTTTTTTTTTTTGAGACGGAGTCTTGCTCTGTTACCCAGGCTGGAGTGCAGTGGCGCGATCTCGGCTCACTGCAAGCTCTGCCTCCCGGGTTCACGCCATTCTCCTGCCTCAGCCTCTCCGAGTAGCTGGGACTACGAGTAGAGATGGGGTTTCACCGTGGTCTCGATCTCCTGACCTCGTGATCCACCCGCCTCGGCCTCCCAAAGTGCTGGGATTACAAGCGTGAGCCACCGCGCCCGGCCTATGTGCCATATTTTCTTAATCCAGTCTATCATTGTTGGACATTTGGGTTGGTTCCAAGTCTTTGCTATTGTGAATAGTGCTGCAATAAACATACGTGTATTTAGCACAGTTTCTTTGTCCACTTGCTGATTGATGGGCATTTGGGCTGGTTCCATATCTTTGCAATTGTGAATTGTGCTGCTTTAAACATGCATGTGCAAGTATCTTTTTCATATAATGACTTCTTTTCCTCTGGGTAGATATCCAGTAGTGGGATTGCTGGGTCAAATGGTAGATCTACTTTTAGTTCTTTAAGGAATCTCCACACTGTTTTTCATAGTGGCTGTACTAGTTTACATTCCCACCAGCAGTGTAGAAGTGTTCCCTGATCACCACATCCATGCCAACATCTACCGTTTTTTTACTTTTTGATTATGGCCATTCTTAAAGGAGTGAGGTGGTGTTGCACTGTGGTTTTGATTTGCATTTCCCTGATCATTAGTGATGTTGAGCATTTTTTCATATGTTTATTGGCCATTTGTACATTTCTTTTGAGAATTGTCTACTCATGTCCTTCGCCCACTTTTTGATGGGATTATTATTTTTTTTTCTTGCTGATTCATTTGAGTTTGTTGTAGATTCTGGATGTTAGTCCTTTGTCAGATGTATAGATTGTGAAGACTTTTTCCCACTCTGTGGGTTGTCTGTTTACTCTGCTGACTGTTTCTTTTGCTGTGCAAAGTTCTTTAGTTTAATTAAGTCCCAGCTATTTATCTTTGTTTTCATTGCATTTGCTTTTGGGTTCTTGGTCATGAAATCTTTGCCTAAGCCAGTGTCTAGAAGGGTTTTTCCAATGTTATCTTCCAGGATTTTTATGGTTTCAGGTCTTGGATTTAAGTCCTTAATCCATCTTGAGTTGATTTTTGTATAAAGTGACAGATGAGGATCCAGCTTCGTTCTCCTACATTTGGTTAGCCAAATACCCCAGGATGATTTGTTGAAAAAGGTGTCCTTTCCTCACTTTATGTTTTTGTTTGCTTTGTTGAAGATCAGTTGTCTCTAAGTATTTTGGTTTGTTTCTGGGTTCTCTTTTGTGTTCCATTGGTCTATGTGCCTATTTTTATAACAGTACCATGCTGTTTTGGTGACTGTAACCTTATAGTATAGTCTGAAATCAGGTAGTATGATGCCTCCAGATTTGTTCTTTGTGCTTAGTCTTGCTTTGGCTATGTGGGCTCTTTTTTGGATCGATATGAATTTTAGAATTGTTTTTTCTAATTCTGTGAAGAATGTTGGGGGTATTTTGATGGGGATCATGTTGAATTCGTAGATTGCCTTTGGCAATATGGTCATTTTGACAATATTGATTCTTTCCATCCATGAGCATAGGATGTGTTTCCATTTGTTTGTGTCATCTGTGATTTCTTTCAGCAGTGTTCTGTTGTTTTCCTTGTAGAGGTCTTTCACCTCCTTGGTTATGTATATTCCTAAGTATTTTATTTTATTTTTTGCAGCTATTGTAAAAGGGGTTGAATTCTTGATTTGATTCTCTGCTTGGTTGCTGTTGGTGTAAAGAAGAGCTAATGATTTGTGTACACTAATCTTGTATCCAGAAACTTTGCTGAATTCTTTTATCAGTTCTAGAAGCTTTCTAGAGAAGTCTTCAGGGCTTTGGAAGTAAATAATTGTATCATCAGCAAACAGTGACAGTTTGACTTTTTCTTTACCAATTTGGATGCCCTTTATTTCTTTCTCTTGTCTGATTGCTCTGGCTAGAACTTCTAGTACTGTGTTGAAGAGGAGTGGTGAGAGTGGGCATCCTTGTCTTGTTCCAATTCTCAGAGGTAATGCTTTCAATTTTCCCCCATTCACTATTATGTTGGCTGTGGGTTTGTCATAGATGGCTTTTATTACATTGAGGTGTGTCCCTTGTATGCTGATTTTGCTGAGAGTTTTAATCATAAAGAGATGCTGGATTTTGTTGAATGCATTTTCTGCATCTATTGAGATGATTATGTGGTTTTTGTTTTTAATTCTGTTTATGTGGTGTGTTACCTTTATTGACTTGCATATGTTAAACCATCCCTATGTCCCTGGTATGAAACCCACTTAATCACAGTGGATTATCTTTTTGATATGTTGTTGGATTCAGTTAGCTAGTATTTTGTTAAGAATTTTAGCATGTGTGTTCATCATGGATATTAGTCTGTAGTTTTCTTATTTGGTTATGTCCTTTCTTGGCTTTGGTATTAGGGTGATGCCAGTTTCATAGAATGAATTAGGGAGGGTTCCACCTTTTTCTATCTTGTGGAATAGTGTCAAAAGGATTGGTACCAATCCTTCTTTGAATGGCTGGTAGAATTCTATTGTGAATCTGTCTGGTCCTGGGCTTTTTTGTTGTTGGTAATTTTTAAATTACCATTTCAATATCGCTGCTTGTTATTGGCCTGTTTAGGGTATCTAATTCTTCCTGATTTAAGCTAGGAGGGTTGTGTTTTTCCAGGGATTTATCCATTTCTTCTATGTTTTCAAATTTACATGCATAAATGTGTTCATAGTAGACTTGAATGATCTTTTGTATTTCTGTGATAACAGTTGTAACATCTCTTGTTTCATTTCTCATTGAGGTTATTTGGATTATCTCTCTCCTTTTCATGGTTAATCTTGCTAATGGTCTATCAATTTTATTTATCTTTTCAAAAAACTACTTTTTCTTTCATTTATCTTTTGTATTTTTTTTTAAACTGTTGTTTCAATTTCATTTAATTCTGCCCTGATCTTGGTTATTTCCTTTCTTCTGCTGGGTTTGGGTTTAGTTTGTTCTTATTTCTCTAGTTCTTTGAGGTGTGACCCTAGAATGTCGGTTTGTGCTCTTTTAGTCTTTTTGAGGTAGGTATTTAGGGCTATGAACTTTCCTCTTAGCACTGCCTTTGCTGTATCCCAGAGGTTTTGATAGGTTGTGTCACCACTGTCCTTCAGTTTGAAGAATTTTTTAATTTCCATCTTGATTTTGTTTTTGACCCAATGCTCATTCAGGACAGGTTATTTAATTTCCATGTATTTGCATGGTTTTGAAGGTTCCTTTTGGAGTTGATTTCATTTTATTCCACTGTGGTCTGAGAGACTGCCTGATATAATTTCAGTTTTCTTAAATTTATTGAGGCTCATTTTGTGGCCTGTCACATGGTCTATCTTGGAGAAAGTTCCACGCACTGTTGAATAGAATGCATATTCTGCAGTTGTTGGATGGAATCTTCTGTATATATTTATTAAGTCCATTTCCTCCAAGTGAATAGTTTAAATCCACTGTTTCTTTGTTGACTTTCTGTCTTGATGACCTGTCTAGTGCTGTCAGTGGACTATTGAAGTCCCACAATATTATTGTGTTGCTCTCTGTCTCATTTTTTAGGTCTATTAGTAATTGTTTTATAAATTTGGGAGCTCCAGTGTTAGGTGCATATATGTTCAGGATTGTGATATTTTCCTGTTGGACAAGGCCTTTTACCATTATATAATATCCCTCTTTGTCTTTTTAAAGTTTGTTTTGCCTGATATAAGAATAGCTAACCCTGCTTGCTTTTGGTGTCAATTTGCATGAGATGCCTTTTTCCACCCTTTGAGTTTTAGTTATGTGAGTCCTTCTGTGTTAGGTGAGTCTCTTAAAGGCAGCAGATAGTTGGTTGATGAGTTCTTACCCATTCTGCAGTTCTGTATCTTTTAAGTGGAGCATTTAGACCATTTACATTCAATGTTAGTATTGAGATGTGAGGTACCATTCCATTTATCATGCTATTTGTTGCCTGTGTACCTTGTTGTTTTTGCTTTTTAAATTGTACTTTTGTTTTGTAGGTTCTGTGAGATTTATGGTTTAAAGAGGTTCTGTTTTGATGTGTTTCCAGCATTTGTTTCAAGATTTAGAGCTCCTTTTAGCAGTTCTTGTAGTGGTGGCTTGGTAGTGGCAAATTCTCTCAGCATTTGTTTTTCTGAAAAAGACTCTATATTTCCTTCGTATATGATGCTTAGTTTCACTGGATACAAAATTCTTAGGTGATAATTGTTTTGCTTGAGGAGGCTAAAGATAGGGTCCCAGTCCCTTCTAGCTTGTAGGGTTTCTGCTGAGAAATCTGCTGTTAATCTGATAGATTTTCCTTTATAGCTTACCTGGTGATTTTGTCTCAAAGCTCTTAAGATTCTTTCCTTTGTCTTAACTTTAGAAAACCTGATGGCAATGTGCCTAGGCAATGATCTTTTTGCAATGAATTTCCCAGGTGTTCTTTGAGCTTCTTGTAGTTGGATGTCTAGGTCTCTAGTAAGGCTGGGAAAGTTTTCCTCAATTATTTCCCCAAATATGTTTTCCAAATGTTTAGATTTCTCTTCTTCCTCAGGAACACCAATTATTCTCAGGTTTTGTTGTTTAACAAAATCCCAAACTTCTTGGAGGCTTCGTTCATGTTTTCTTATTCTTTTTTCTTTGTCTTTGTTTGATTGGGTTAATTCAAAGACCTTGTCTTCAAGCTCTGAATTTCTTCTACTTGTTCAGTTCTATGGCTGAGACTTTCCAGAGCATTTTGCATTTCTATAAGTGTGTCCAGTGTTTCCTGAAGTTTTGATTGTTTTTTCTTTATGCTATGTATTTCCTCAAATATTTCTCCCTTCACTTCTTGTATCATTTTTTGGATTTCCTTGCACTGGGCCTCGCCTTTCTCTGGTGCTTCTTGGATTAGCATAATAACTAACCTTCTGAATACTTTTTCAGGTAAATCAGGGATTTCTTCTTGGTTTGGATCCATTGAGCTAGTGTGATTTTTTTTTGGAGGTGTTAAAGGACCTTGTTTTGTCATATTACCAGAGTTGGTTTTCTGGTTTCTTCTCATCTGAGTAGGCTCTGTCAGAGGGAAAGGGCTGAAGGCTGTTATTCAGATTCTTTTGTCCCACAGTGTGTTCCCTTGATGTAGTACTCTCCCCCTTTTCCTGTGGATGTGGCTTCCTGAGAGCCAGGCTGCAGTGATTGTTACCTCTCTTCTGGGTCTAGCCACCCAGCAAGTCTACCAGGCTCTGGGCTGGTACTGGGGGTTGTCTGCACAGAGTCCTGTGATGTGAACTGTCTATGAGTCTCTCAGCCATGAATACCAGCACCTGTTCTGGTGGAGGTGGCAGGGGGGTGAAATGGACTCTGTGAAGGTTCTTAACTTTGGTGGTTTAATGTTCTATTTTTGTGCTGGTTGGCCTACTGCCAGGAGGTGGTGCTTTCAAGAGAGCATCAGCTGTGGTAGTATGGAGAGGTACCAGTGTGGGGAAGGGGGCGCCTAGAACTCCCAAGAGTACATGCCCCTTGTCTTCAGCTACCAGAGTGGGTAGGGAAGGGCCATCAGGTGGGGGCAGGGCTAGGCATGTCTGAGCTCAGACCCTCCTTGGGCCTGTCTTGCTGTGGCTGCTGTGGGGGAGGGGGGTGAGGTTTTCAGGTTAATGGAGTTGTGTACCTAGGACGATTATGGCTGCCTCTGCTGAGTCATGCAGGTTGTCAGGGAAGTGGAGGAGAGCTGGCTGTCACAGGCCTCACCTAGCTCCCACGCAATCTGAAGGGCTTGTCTCACTCCTACCACCCCCCATCTAACAGCACAGAGTCTGTTTCCAGGCAGTGGGCAAGGAGGGCTAGGAACTTGCCCCAGGCTACCTGCCTCCCAGCTGAAAAGGGCTTTAGTTCTTCCCCTGCCTGTGGAGTCTACATGCCAGATTCGCACCCTCCCCTGAGTTCTGTCCAGGAGGCTTCTCAGCAAGTTCATAGTGTTACGAAGTTCAGCTGGAGACTTCCTTCTCCTTGTGGCGTTTTCCCAGTGCCTCTGGCTGCCCTCCTGAAGGATCCCTGTGGTGCCAAGCAGGAATTGCCTGCTTGGGGAACCCAGTGGGCTCACAGAGCCTTTCTCGCAGCTTCCTCTACCCCTGTATTTCGCTCAGCTCTCTAAATTGACTCAGCTCCAGGTAAGGTTGGAATCATCTCCCATAAGCTAGACCTTCAGTTTCCCCAGTAGTGGGGGTGTGTTCAGGGTCAGAGGATCTCCCTTTCCCACTTCTGCAGTTTGGGCACTCACAGTATTTGGGGTGTCTCCCAGTTCCTGCAGGAGCAGGTCACTTCCGTCAGAGAGTCTGCAGGTCCTCTCGGGATTCCTGGTTTATTCCTGCAGTCATTCTGGAGCTAAAATTCATGATGCAAGCCTCCATCCGCTGCTGTCTGTCCAAGACAGAGCTGCAATCTAGCCCTGCCTCCCATCTGCCGTGATGATCGGGAACCAATCCAAACTGTTTTTCAAAGTGGCTATACCATTTTACATTCCCGCCAGCAAAGTATGAAGATTTAATTCTTTACATCCTCACCAATACTTGTTAATATCTGTCTTTTTTTATTATAGCCTTCCCAGTAGGTATGAAGTGATATTGTAGTTTTAATTTGCATTTCCTTAGTTATTAATGATGTTGAGCATCTTTTCATGTGTTTACTGGGGCTGTTGGGATTATCTGTTCTATTTCTTTACCCATTTTTAAATTGGTTTGTCTTTTTATTGTTGTTGTAAGCGTTCTTTATATATTCTGGATACTATTGTCTTGTCAGATATATGATTTACATGTACTTTCTACTATTTTATGAGTTGTACTTTCACTTTATTGATAGTGGTTTTTGAGGCACAAGTTTTTAATTTTTTTTTTTTTTTTTTTGAGACTGAGTCTTGCTCTGTCGCCCAGGCTGGACTGCAGTGGCGCCATCTCTGCTCACTGCAAGCTCCGCCTCCTGGGTTCACACCATTCTTCTGCCTCAGTCTCCCGAGTAGCTGGGACTACAGGCGCCCGCCACCACGCCCGGCTAATTTTTTGTATTTTTAGTAGAGACGGGGTTTCACCGTGTTAGCCAGGATAGTCTCGATCTCCTGACCTCGTGATCTGCCCGCCCCGGCCTCCCAAAGTGCTGGATCAGGTATTGGGGCTTCTTAGATATGACACCAAAGAACAAGCAACACAAAGGAATAATAGGTAAACTGGGTTTCATCAAAATTAAAAACTTTTGGCCGGGCGTGAGCCACTGTGCCTAGCCAAAAGTTTTTAATTTTGATGAAACCCAGTTTACCTATTATTCCTTTGTGTTGCTTGTGTTTCGGTGTCATATCTAAGAAGCCCCATTACCTGATCCGAGCTCACAAACATTTATGCTTATGATTTTTAAAATTTTTTTATAGTTTTAGCTTTTTTCATTTAGCTCTTTTATCCATTTTGAGTTAATTTTTGTATTGCACTCTCTTAAGCAATCAATTCAATTAAAAACAAAACAAAACCTCTGAGTTGGGTCAAATCAAATAGGCATATGGGTCACCAGTTTTGCAGGTTCTGAGCAGGGGATTTCATAGTGCTCTCTGCTACTCTTCTGTCAGGCTCACAGTCTTTTTTGAGTTAGTGGGGAGTAACCCAGACCCCAAGGAAGACAGTTTGGAACAAGACTTACGGTAGCAGTAGGCGCTGATGGGAGCTGTCCAAGGGCAGGGAAATGTGCTGGCTCCCCTGATGAGAAAGGCCATATGAACATGAATGTGCTTGCAAGCCAGCTTCACAGCTGGGTGAGGCCTTACCAGGTGGGATTGAAACTGATCCCAGGTTCTGTGGGTTTCAGGCCTGGCATGCTCACCTATACATATCCTTCCAGGGCCCAAGTGCTGGCCTGGTTTCTGGAGATCTGGATCCCCTTGCTAGTTTACTATAACCAGCTTTGTGATCCCAGGCCACTCACTGAACCACTTTGAGCTTTCAGTACTTGCTCTGAAGCTTGACGTCAATAACCTTGTGTTCAAATTTTGATGATTACTTGAGTCCCACCAATACATGATTTAAAAAAAAAAAAGCTAGAATGGTTTGATTATGGCAGCATCAAGTAATGTTTCCCCAAATGTTTTCCATAGAAATGAGAGAAAATGTACTTGTTTGGTCACATGACTGACACTCACTAAATCAAATACAGATGTCTTTACTGCAAGACTTTTCAGAGCCTTTCTGGGAACACATAGCCTGAATCTATAGAAGGGGGATGTGCTATGCAGCTTCCACAGTATTTAACTATGCAAGAGTTATTATAAAAATTGAATTCTTTCCATTTCAAACAGTGCAAATGAAACCACCATCATGGAATGGAGCTGGACTTTCATCTGTGTGTGATGTTGTGTGGGTCACAATCCATGTTATCCAACCTGATACACAGAGTTATGCCTCCTAGAGCTTCACGCTCTGTTGCTGCCTAAAAATGTCCATAAAGTTGGCCTAGGTTATGGAGAGGGACTCTGGTCCTGTAAGGCTTTCCAATCTTCACTCCAGGTTGGTCTGACATTCAGGGCTGCCTGCATTCCTCTGTTGGGCAGCAATGAAACTCTATGAAACCCTAGAGTTTACTTGACCTGCTTTAGACCATTGGGGCTTGATCATGTCAGAGGTAGAAAGCCAGGGTGTCTGTAGACTTACGCACCAGCATTACTTGCAGTACTGACCACTATAAACTGGCCAGAACTGTGAAACTGAGCCCTGGTGTTTGGGAATGAGTCCCAGGTTCAAGGAAGTAAGAAAGGGACTTGCAAGGCCACTGTGCAAATGACCTTTCTTTTTTCATCAGTCCAGGGCATTTGCTTATTATTATGAGGAGTTTGGGATGGAGTAGGTAATAATCATAATGAAGGAAAAAATAATACACAGTAACAATTAATTTATACTTCATTAACAATTTTATAATGTATCCTTTTTGCATTCTATTTAACTCCTAGGTTTTAGACATTTTAAGACAAATGTTTCATTGTTTTGCGTTCCTAAAGTAAGTGTTGAGGGTTATATGATGGATGGTAGGGTCAGAATGAGTATCGGGCATAGGAGAGAAAGCTCTGTAACTGCAACAAGTAGAGATGCAAAGGGAGATCAGATCATAAGCTCTTATTCTGCACATAGTAAAAAATGATGTCCATGGTCAACTGTTCATTATACTACAGCGTCACTCTGGCCAGGGAGGGTCAGATGGGTGGTCTCTCTGGTCTATGCTCCTCCTCCTCAACCTGGAAGCTTTTATGGAATGAGCAAAGTATCCTCAAATACTGTCCCCTTCAGGGACTAAGGAGATCCATCCAGCCAGTCTTCCTTTGCTGATCTGATTTCACTCTGCTATGGCACAAGGCTTTTAAACCTTCAACAATGTAGAAGGCTTTCATGGTGGAACCACTAAGGACACCCAGGTTCCACACACTGATTTCCTTTGTGCTGGGATGCAAAGGTGAAACCATACAATCTCTACTCCTGGGAATATCAGGGGTGACTGGACCCAGGTAATTTTAGGTTTAGGCTGAGATCAGTAAGATCTCAGAAAAAGACAGGTACAGATTTGGGAGCTCAAAGGAGGCAAAGATCATTTCCAGCTAATGTGAGAGGTAGAAAGTCTTTGTAAGACAAAAACAAACATAGGAGTTGAATATGCTGCCCTGGGGAAAGGATTTAGGTGGCTTCTTCTGAGAGTTCCTGAAGGCAAGCTGCAGTTATGTGATGAGATAAAGTGCTGGACCAGAATGTGTGGAGTCTTACATTGTGGGCCCTGGGGATAGAAAATTTAAAGCAGTTTGACACTCTTTCTGCTCCAGCACCATTTCCTTTGAAGTTCTGGGGGACCTCCCCTTAGTGCTTTATTTTGATGATGAGTGAAAAAACTCATGGCTCTAAATGCCATCTGTACACTAATGACTCCAAAATTTACATCTCCATCCCAGACCTGAGCTCCAGACGTACACTCACCTGCTGACTTGACATCTCCCCCTGGGTGGCTAATAGACTTTTCAAACTGAGTGCATCCCACACTGAACTCTTGATTTCCTTTTTCACTTTGGTTGCTCCCAACTTTTCACCATCTCAATAAATATCACCACCACAGATCCAGCTTCTGAATGAAGAAAAGTTAGGCCATTCTTTTTTTTTTTTTTTTTGAGACGGAGTCTCGCTCTGTCACCCAGGCTGGAGAGTGCAGTGGCGCGATCTCGGCTCACTGCAAGCTCCGCCTCCCGGGTTCACGCCATTCTCCTGAGTTAGGCCATCTTGATTCCTCTGCTCAACATCTTTCCCAGCCCTGCCTCCAGTCCCTCAGCACATTATTTCAGCTCTATCTCCAGAATAAGTTCCAGCTGCCACGTCTGTTCTTGCCTTCTACAGACCACTCCACACAGCAGGCAGATGAGTGGCTTAAAAAACGCAAGTAGGGCCAGGTGTGATGGCTCACACCTGTAATCCCAGCTCTTTGGGAGACCCAGTCTGGTGGGTCACCTGAGGCCCAAGGTCAGGAGTTCAAGACCAGCCTGGCCAACATGGTGAAACCCCATCTCTACTAAAAATACAAAAAATTAGCTGGGTGTGGTGGCATGAGCACTAGTAATCCCATCTATTCAGGAGGCTGATACAGGAGAAACGCTTGAACCTAGGAGGGGGAGGCTGCAGTGAGCCAAGATCACACCACTGCACTCCAGCCTGGGTGACAGAGTGAGACTCCATCTCAGAAACAAACAAACAAACACTCAAGTAGATCAGCCACTTTCCTCTTTAAGCCCCCCCAGTGACTTATTTCACTTATAATGAAATCAAATTTTTACCAGCCCTCTGGAACCTGACTCTGTTCTGCTCTCCAACGGTGGCTCCTTCCACTCTGCCCAGTCTCTGAGCTGCAGCCACATCAGACTTCCCGCCGATCCCCACCACCAGCCTCACTCCTGCCTGGGGGCCTTTGCACATGTCACTGCCTCAGGGCCTTTGCACATGTCACTTCCTCTGCCTCAAAAGCTATTTCCTGATTGTTTGTGTGGCTGGCTCTGACCTTGCAGTCTAACATGCCCTCTCTTCTCCATCTTTGTTACCACATTTTATCCTGTTTTACTTTCTATAAAGTGAATCCATATATGAAACCTTCTTGTGCAGTTGTTTATTTATTGTTTGTCTCACCTTTCTTCTTTTCTCTCACTGGAATGGGAGCTCCATGAGAGTGTTGCTCTTTTTTCTTCTTGATCTGTTTTGCTTGATTTGAGTTGGTCCCTACATTTTCCAGTTGATTAGAGGGGGTATTTATTCTAAGTCTCATCATGAGTTCATAGATTTAAACATACTTCATGCATTTCAACCAAATAGATATTTGTTTAATGAATGGGACATTGAATAAATGCAAGTTAAGAACTTTCTATAGGCTCTCAGGTTTTTTTTTTCTTTTCAGACTTTATAGTCCCAGATTTTATATGAAAAATCATTGTATGATTTTCTTCTAGGGTTAATTCTACTATTTGAGTATTTTCTTAGTACTCTGGGGTTTTATTGAATAAACAACATAGGCCCTGCTTTTATGGATACTTTTATCCATCTGTTACTGAACACAACAGTTTTAATTAGATCTTGAATTATTTTATTATCAAAACCTGCTGTTGCATCCTCTGCACCTGTCACCTAGTAGGAGTTCGCAAAAGTATTTTTAACATATTTATAATGGAAAATTTCAAGCACATGCAAAAGTAGAGAGAGTGGTATAGCAAACTCACTTTTACCCATCATTCAGCTTCAACAATTGTCAAACCAAGACCAATCTGGCTTTAACTAATTCCTTATGTTGAAGCAAATTCAAGACATCCTATCATTTTATCAGTAAATATTTCAGAGCATATCTCTAAGAGATAAAAATTCTTTAGAGTAAATAACCATAATGCCATTATCACATCTAAGCAAATTTATAATACTCTCTGAATATCATCAAATATGCAGAGAGTGTTCAAAATTTCCTGAATGTCTCTGCCTTTCTCTCTCTCTCTTTTTTTTTTTTTTTTTTAAGTTTATTTGAATCAGGCTAAGAAGTTCCTTAAACTGCAGTGGGTTTATTATCTCTTCTTAGTCTCTTTTAATCTATAGTTTTCTCTCTTTTTTTTTTTTCTTGAAATCTGTTTAAGAAACCAGGTTGTTTGTCCTGTGGAGTGTTCCATAGTCTGAGTTTGCTCGTTGCATTCCAGTGGTGGTGTTTAGCATGTTCCTCTGTCCTCTGCAATTTCTGTAAATGGGAAGTAAAAAGTTTGATAAGATTCAGGCTATTTATTTGGAAAGAATACTTCAACTTCATGTTCATCCACGGAGGCACATCATGTCTGATTTTCTCTCTGTGATATTGATGTTAGGGATGTTGATTCTCATTGTCCAGATCCAGTCTTTCATTAGGGTTTGCAAAATGTTACTATTCCAATTCCATCATTCTTTCTGCATATATTAACTGAAATATTTTATAAGAAGAAAATTGTCCTTATTTAGGTGTGGTTTGTATAAGAAAGGCATATAAATTCTTGATTCTGTCTCTTGATCAGTTTTCAAAATAATGAGTTGTTCTCTACATTCTCCAGTTGATCAGTGGAGTGTTTAAATATCATCATGAGCTCACAGATTTAAACATACTTGATGCATTTCAATCAATGGATATTTGTTGAATGAATGAGAAATTGAATAAATGCAAGTTTAGAATTGTCTCTAGGCTTTCAGGTTTTTTTTTTCTCCACTCCAGACTTTGTAGTCCCAGATTTTATAAGCAAAAATGTTGTATGATTTTGTTCTAGGGTTAATTCTACTGCTTGAGTATGTCCTTAGTACCCTAGGACTTTTACTGAATGAACAACATAAGCCTTGCTTTTATGGATACCTTTATCCATCTGCTACTAAACACACCATTTTTAATTAGATCTTAAATATGTTATCAAAACCTGCTGATGTGTTTCCCACCTGGGAAGGTGTTGGTCACTGATCCACAGGCAATTGCACTTACCTAGTCTTGGCCCCAGCTCCTATACTGTGGCTTTGGGCCATCCCCTCCCCTCTGGGCCTCAGTTTCCCCACATGAACATGTAGGGGTGGCACTATGTCATTATGAAGGCTCTTTCCAATCCTTACATTTTGGGGAGCTCTCCTTCTTCCATACTGCATGTGACCTCTAAGTAAAGGCTATGTAAGCAGCATCAGAGGGGGCAAGCAAAGTATCAGGGTGGTGGGGTGGAAATGAGGAGTGAGACCCACAGGCCAGGGTGAGAGCCTACCATGCATAATCCAACAAGCAGCTCAAAAGGACCCCTCGCTGTAATACATATACCATTGCCTGTGTGGTTTTTCTTTAATAACTTCCTGGAGTTTGGAGGGAGCAGGAGGTGCCAGCCGGGTTAGGAAAGATTTCTGGAATTCTTTGGTAGTCTCCAAAGGAGGAAAGGCTAGGTGCTGGATACAAGAAGCAGTTTCAAAGTATGAGCCTTTAAGCATGTTGATTGGATGTCTGAACTATCCCCAACCAGCCCTGGGCTTCCTGTTCTGTCATCTCTACCACCTGTCACTGTTGCGCTTTTTGGAGGCCGAGACAACCTTGCCAGCTGCCCTGCCCATCTGAGAATTCAGACATCTAGAGTGCCAGAGTCTGCTGGCATCTCCCTTTTGTCAACCACAGGGTTAGATTGCCTGGGAATCGATAGCCAGAATCCATGAGCCATCTGATGAGCAGACCTGCTGCTGAGCTGTTGTCTGCATTTCACCCTCCAATTACAGGGCCCCCATTTCCCCGTCTGTTTCATCATGCAACCCAAGCACCCAGGTAGAAGGCCTGTTGACCTGATGCTCCCATGGACCTGCTGAGGTATCTTAAGATGATGAAATGTCTCTTTCTTCTGCCTCCCACCCTAGCTTCCAACAGCTAGGAGCCGATGGGCTTTGCGCTTCTTCAGGAATAAGGGCTTGGCTGATGATAGGGTGTGGTGGCTTATATGGCATCATCCACAGCTCTTCTCAGTCCCTAGGTGGTAGAAAGAGAGAAGCAGCTGGCAGGAGGCTACTATCCTGCCTCCACTCCATCAGACTCACAGTTCTTCTTAATCACTGCCGTTGCTAATTCTTACTGAGTGTGGACAGTGGACAGGCCACTCTATGAAGGAGGAGAGATGCTCTTTACCTGCAAGGGGCTTGCATGATGGAGAGTCCCAGAAAATGTCTTGGCACCTGTAGGTAATGTTAGCCCTTTCTCAGAACTATTTGAGGCAGTTGGGGATGGATGAGTAGATGGTCAGTCACATCAGTGGTTGGAAACCATCCCAAGAGATGGCATCCTGGTGTTTATTTGGAAGTGCTGAAACAATTGGATATCCATAAGCAGGAAAAACAAGATTACCTCACACCATATACAAATGTTAACTCCAAATGGATCATAGACCTAAAAGGAAAAACAAAAACTATAAAATTTCTCGGAAAATGTTTTGACCTTAGGGCAAAGATTTCTTAGATATGACTCCAAAAGCACAATCCATAGGTGAAACATTGGTAAATTGGATTTGAGAAAAATATTTGTACATCATTTATCTGATAAAGGACTTATATATATAAGTATATATATATATATATGTATATATATATATGTATATATATATATGTATATATATATATGTAATGCATTGGTAAATGCATTGGTAAAAAGTCAAACAACTCAATTTAAAAATTTAAAAATAAAAAATTTAAAAATGAGCAAAAATATGCATGGGGATTTCAGCAAAGAAGATACACAAATGATTTTTATACACATGAAAATATGTCCAACATCATTAGTCAGTAGGGAAATGCAAATTAAAAACACAATGATATACTACTTTACACTCACTAGAATGGATATAATTTTAAATTCAAAAATGGAAGTCTTATACAATACTGCTGGGAATGTAAAATTGTACAGCTGCTTTGGAAAACAGTTTGGCAGTTTCTTAAGTTAATTATAAGTTTACCATATGACCCAGCAATTCCACTCCTAAGTTTTTTACTCAAGAGAATGAAAACATATGTCCATGAAGTGACTTGCATGCAGATATTCACAGCAGCATTATTCATAATAGCCAAAAGGTGGAAACCATCCAAATGTTTATCAACTGGTGAATGGATAAACAAAATATGGTATATCCATACAATGGAATATTGTTCATCAGTAAAAAGGAATGAAATACTGACACACATTACACTATGGATGAACGCCAAAACATTGTGCTAAGTTATTGAAGCCAGATTTTGAAAATGTTGAATGAGTCCTAGAAATGTCCAGAAATGACAAATCCACCGAAACAGAAAGTAGATCAGGGGTTGCCTAGAATTAGGGGTAGGAGCAGTTATGGGGCCTGAGGGACATTTATGGGGTGGTAGACATGCTCTAAAATTTGATTGTGGTGAGAACTCTACAAATTTACCAAGAATCATTGAACTTTATAAATTTACTCAAATTCATTGAATAATTTACAATGAATTTTATGATATGTTAATTATACCTCCATAAAACTGCTTAAGATAAAAAAGAAAGAAAGAGAAGTAGACTCCAGAATTCATTTTGCCAAAGGAACCACGGACAGGGAGAGAAGGGGAGAGTGGGCTTATGACCCCGTGGGACAAGTCTCAGCCTCCAGGGAAGGCTGCAGGCCACTGGTGTGAGGACCTGCCATTCCCTTCTGCAGGAGTGGCAGTCTTGGGCAGCATCAGCTTGCAATATCCTGCTCCCAGGCTTGTTCTGTCTTTCTCACCCACGTATCTGGGACCATTCCTGCTCTCTGAACTGCTCAACCACCATGCCTTTGACTTGCAGTCACAGACTTGCCCCTCTCCCTGCTCTCCATTCCTCTCACCCACTCTGTTGTTCTGAAGCCTAGGTCCTCTGATGAGCATGCCCTGCTTTCTAGTGTACATCACTGGGCCATGGATGGCTGTGCTTAGAGTTGTTGGGAGATGGTCTCAAACATAGGTAGGAGGAAGACGTGGTAGAAGCAGCTTACTGAACAGAGAAGGGTGGGGTAGCAGGAGCTGAAGGAACAGCATGTGGGACATGGGTGGAGGGGAAACATAAAGACCCTGAGATGCATACATGGCACATCCTGGTGCTACAGGAGGGACTAGAGCAGACCCATGAAGGCCCATTCCAGGGCCACAACCCAATGACTGGAAGTAGGAAGCTCAGGAGCTGCAAAGGCGTTTGTGGTTGACTTTGCTGGATTTTGAGAATCAAGACACACTTCGCTCCCCTCACATCCCCCATACCAGAAGGTTGATCTTTGCAATTGGTTTAGTTATTTACTTCCATGTATAAAGCAGCCCTAACTTTGGAGCCCTTATTATGTGGAAGACTCTATAGAAAGCATGTGATAGCATTAATTTGTTTAATCTTCACAAAATCCTTTGAAGTAGGTGCTATTATTACCACTCCATTTTGCAGATGATGGAACTGCAGCCCAGAGAGTAAAGTAAGTTATTGAAAGTTTGAGAATCAATCACAGTTATCTCAGTTCCTGCATTCCCCCAGGTTCCTGCTCAAGGGTAGATTTGATGGGGTAAGAGGCCAGACTCTTAAAGGCCCAGTGTGAGAAGACTTCAGGCCTTCAGACAAGTGTATCCACTGTGCCTGGCAAGGGGAGGAGTGTGGGAAGGAGTAAGAGAAGATGCTGATGTCTCCTCCCTCAGAAGAGAGGGATGGGTCTTCCCAAGGAGGTGCTCTGAGACCCCAAGGGGCCTGAGGCTGCCTGTCTCCTGGAGGGAGAGGAACCATGCTGGGCAGGGCACCCCAAGCCCAAACCCCAGCCCCAGATGCCAAGAAAGACCAGCTGCATACCCAGATCCTACATTAGTAATGTGCAGACAGGTAGAAGCCTGGGCCAGCAGGTCTGTCCACCCTCTTGTGCCCTCTGCCCTGAACACTGCAAAACTACCACCTTCTCTGGCCACAGCAAAATGGGTGGGATCTTTTCAAAGAATGGTCTGTAAAACCCGTGTGCTGATGGACAAATGGACAGAGAAGGGCATTGCCAGCACAATCTGTGAAAGAGAGAGGAAGAGGGAGTTTGGGAGCTGGCACATGCTGTGCCCAGAGAAACCTAGTCATGCATCTTTCTTAGGGATCATAGCAAAGAGCGGCCTGGGCCTAAAAAATTCCAGGGACAAAGGAATCTCAAAATTCCAAAGAACTTTTAACATCTCTCATATGCCTTGATATTCAACCTGCACTTTTTGTGCACGTACTGTGTGCCTAGCTTCCTGGACAGAGAACTTTGCATAGAACTTGGCAGGCTCACGCCCTTTGCTGAGTCCTCTTTCCTTTTCCTTGGTTTCTATAACTGCACTAACCTCATTGGGAGGTCATTGGGATAAGAGTTCTTGTGAGCAGACAGCACAATGTTCCAATATCCAGCACCCAGCATCACAGTGTTAAGCCCAAATAGTTCTGGGTTAGGAGTGTATCGGAAATCATGGACATAAGTAAAAACAAGCAAAAAAAAAAAAAAAAAAAAAAAACCAACAAAAAACCCCAAAAACCAAAGAAACACTAAACAGTTACCCATGATCGCATCTTCTCAGAGGATTAATGCCTCCCTTGGGCTTAGACAGTAATAACCCAGAAGGCTAGAATGAGTTGATCATGGAGTGTTGAGCCTACAGAGTGATGGTGACATATTTCTGGGCCCATGCCTACATCCAAATGGATAGCCATGCCTGCATTCAGTTGGTGCCACATGAGGAGACTTCTGCCTTCATTCAAACAAAATATATGCCCCTTTATCCAATTGAGGCCCATATCCTTCCTCAAAAATGGGCTCATGCCTCAATATAAATGGAGCCCATGCCTCCATCCAACTGGTTCATGTAGAGACTTCTGCCTGCTGTTGCTGCCACAGATCCCCTGACCCCATTAGTGCAAACACTCTGAAAGGCTCTGCTCCAAAACCTGGTTTGGGAGTAGGCCTCCATAAGCACCTCACCTCCTTGAGCCCAGCCATCATCACATAGTGGAGTCCTGCAGTCCTGAGCTCCCTGTGGCAGCTCTCCTTCTCTTTCCCTTCAGCTTGATTGTTATTCCAAAGGCCTCGTTATGGAAATTACAAAATAATGGTTCTGCAATTTGTGGGTGTGTGGTTGTATGTATGCTAATTATCATTCCTGGGTACCCTCTCTCAGAGGCACTGCAGAGGAATCCAGAGACATGGCTCTCTCTTCACTGTAGCTTTGCTGTTCTCCCCTTCCCTGCCTCCCTTCACCCCAGCTGTCTCCATTCTCTAATGCATGGGGGTGACTGGAGTGTTGAGTAGACATGGCCATCCCAAGTCCATTTCCTATGTCCAATGGGGTACCTGGAACTTAGGGGTGCCCTGGCTGGACAAAGAGGTGTGACAGTGCATCTCTGTAGCAAGTGCACTGTTTTAACAGAGATCCTGTTTGTTTGAGATGGCTTTAGTCGATAATGAGGGATGGGCTAATGTTCTACCACACTTCTTGGGATTGTCACTGTGGCAGCGCTGCCTCCCTGGCCTGCGCACTTCTCCCTAGCTGTTACTTATAAGGTTGGGAAAGGGAGAAAGGGGAGAGAGGAGTCTCCTGGGGAAGCGAGGTGTTCCTGCAAAGCCTGGTCCAGGTGTGATGCTCTCTGCAGGACAAAATCATGGGCTCAGAAGGAGGCTTCACAGAGGAGGTAGAGTGCCCAAGGGCAAGATTTCAGAAGGGAAAAAGTGGGGCCAGAGAGAAGGGGGAGGGGTGCAGGAGGAGAAATTCTGCCCCAGACCAAAACTCTTATGGCTAAGGACAAGGTTAATCAGATTCTTTTGAAAGGAAATGTTTCTGGGATAAGTGAAACCTTAATGATAAAGGGTGAATTGCTCCAGTCAGATTACCCCTGAGGACACTTGGGGGTGGGGCAAAGGTAGCACCATCAGAGGTCCAAGACTGAATAGTCTGAGGAGAGAGTGGTCCTGGAGGAGAGGGGGGACAGCAGATGTGAGAGGGATTCAGAGACTGGGGTGGTGGCAGTGGGACAATTTGTCATCTTTAGGATTTGAGTGCTGTTGAGAATGGGTGGAAGTCACGGTCAGAAGCTTCAAACCACACCTTCCCTGTACTTTGATCAGGCTTGGGTGAGCTACTTAACCTCTCTGTAGCTTGGTTCCTGCATCCTTGAAATGGTATAATAATAGCACCTACCTCATAGTCTAGTGGGAGAATCCAACATGACAATATGGCTAAGCCCTTAGCACAATGCCCACCCAGAGCAAGTCCTTGCCCATGATGGTTATTCACTGTTATTATTGTGCATTGCTATTGTGTTGTTTTGAGAGTTCAGTGCTATAATTCCTGTACAGCCTCTAGCACAGTGCTTGGAATTTAACCAGTGAATATTCACCACTGACTGTTGCTTTTACATCCAGCCTCTTCCAGTTCAGACAGGCATCCTCTATTGCAAATCTCCATCCTATCTCCATCTAGAGACACAAGGAGAATCAGGTGAAGGAGGGGAGGGGAGGTGGAAGGAGGAGGAGGTTAGCTCAGGGTTCTCCCTTACCTTCTCCTCTATCATCACCAAAGCATGTGGAGCCTTTGAGGAATTTCATAGTCTTGGTACCTTTGGATATGTTCCTTACAAGTTCTCAGAATGTGCGGCGTAAGTCTTTGGGGATAATTATTTTAACCTATTTTAGAAAAAAAAGCTGTGTATTAACCATGTGTATGGAGGGTGGAGGGAGTTTATGTAAAAATATTCCAGGGTTTTCGAGTGGAATCAGATTTGCTAAAGGGGCTTACAAAACTCTCACGAGGATGGAGAGACAAAGGTTAGCACAGGCCACTGAGGACTTTTATGTTGGCCACTAATTATTAGGGAGCCAGTAGCCAGAAGACCCTGGCAGGGATGGTCACTGCTTCCAGTGCTGAGGCAAGTAGTGCATAGAAAAAACCTGGAGGTTACTGCAAAATGTCATGTCTGCCAAAACCCGTGGGCTGCTCGCCACCACTGCCCAAGGATCTTCTGCTCTCTTCACCTCCTGTGTCTGGTAGGAGTGCTTCTTATTGGTGGACTGTAACCCAGACCCCTAGAGGCTGGTGTTCTGGGAAATATGGCTTACATGTTTCCAGCCCCTCTGAGCCTGAGAGGAGTAGAATAGGGCTGATTTGCCAGCAGACAATCCACTGATGTGGATGTGACCCCTTCAATACCTAAATGGCAATGACCATGGATGCAGAGGCAGGGCCAACATCAGGACAGCAAGAGGCCACAGGATGCTCACCAATCTGCTGTGGGCAGAAAACACAGAGCTGCATAGCTTCTGCAGGGAAAGAGAAGAAGAAGAGGAGGAGGGCTGTGTATGCTTCCCTGTCAGGCAGATGGAACGGCAGCAGGAGTGGGGAGATCCAAGCAGAAGGCCCGGGCTGGGAGGCATGAAATGCAGGCTCTTCCCAGCATGGGTGATTGGCAGGGTAGGCAGGACTCAGAGGCTTACAGGAAATGTGGCTTGTCCCCAAAGGACCCTAAAACTGGGTCAGGACTGAGAGAAGAGACTGGGGAAGCCATGTTCCATGGGAGAACTGCAGGAGCACCATGGACAGACATGAGAGCCAAAGAACCATTTCAGATATACAGTTTTATAATTAACTCAGTTCGATAAGTACTTGAAACAGCCATGTGGGCGGGCAGGACCTTGGACACAGAAGTGTGCAAAGATAAACTGGTTACAGGCTGTGCTCTCAAAAGAGTTTCTTGAGAGACCAAATGATGATGATGATGGTGATGATGAAGAACTAACTCTTCTGAGTACTTGCCTTGCAAATCACTGTACATGCATTATCACATTCCTAATTTACAAATGGGGATCCTGAGGCTTAGAGAAGTTAGTGACTTGCCTGTGGTCACCACATAGCTCTTGAGAGGATCTATACCTGGGCTCCCAGACTCCACATCCCATAGGGACAGTGCTAAGGGGATTCTGGAAGGACACATGCCAACTGGAAAATGAGGGATACTTTCATGGATAGGGTGGAATGTGAGCTAAGCTATAGAGAATAGGACACATTTCAGGTTTAGAGATGGGAGAGAAGGACACCCCAGACAGTGGGATTCATGTGAGCAAAATATTGGAAGAGCATAAGTCACATAGTAGGGAAAAGTAAAAAAGAGCTCTTGAAAGTCTCTCTTGTCTAGTCCCAAGTTTCTTCTTATTTAATACAAGTCCATGAGTATTGTCTAGGTACTGGCAGGCTGATTCATAGGGTACTGGGGGCAGGGAGCAGTTTGGCAGGGGAGGCAAGCAGGTGAGCAGACAGTCATACCCAGCGTGGGACGTTCTGCAGTTGAGGCATGGGGAAGTCAAGAGCTGGCACAAAGCAGGAAGTGCTTCCGCATGAGGGGCCTGAGCAATTCTTGGGAGCTCCTCAGGCAGCCAGGCAGAGAAAGCCAGAAAGCCATGTCCAGCTGTGTTCACTAGGGGCCAGTCTTCCATTTGCCTGGAATTCTAGATGGTATTTGGGAGGCCGGGACAGGGAGAGATGGGAAAAGTGAGCAGGGCCTGATGATCCCATCGGAGCAGCTGTAGAAAAGTTATGTCACGGCATTGGGCTCCATTGTGAAGGCTGGGGAGCCCTTAGGGTTTTTGACAGGAAAGGGCACTGTCAGATCTGTGTTGTGGGATCTCTGGCAGGTGTACAGAGGAGAAAGCAGCAGGGGGGGAAATTAGGGAGCTAGTGACAAGAGGAAGGCCTGGCTGAGGCAGATATAGAAAGAGGGAGATTTAACAATAGCTCAAAATGTAGAGATGACAGGACCTGGTGACAGTTGGATGTGGGAAGGGAGAGAGGGTTAGGGAAGCAACAGGCTTTGAGACATTTGCCTTGGGCTGTCCACAGGAAAATACAGAAGAGAGGATGAAGCCATTAGGACAAGGCTCGGATCCTAGCAGCAATGGCATGAAATGAGACTGAGGGAGAGAGTAAGCAGGGTGGATGGCAGGGGCGGGGTGGGGGCGGGGCATTGGGGATTAATTTCTGTCACCAGGAACACCTTCTCCCGAGCTGAGGAGATGCAGGTGGGAGAAGGTGGTGATACTCCCACCTGCTGTTCTCCTATTTTTCTAACTGGAGCTTTTAGTTATGTGTGTAGTATGTAGAAGTTAGTGCTACACATGTTAATTAAGGCCTGCATATTAAAAATAATAGAGGCCAAATGAGTCCATTGTATGTCCCTCTCATTCCATCCCCAAGCTGCCCAGAAAACACAGGCTGGTTCTTGAGCCCCTGGTTTACATGAGGCTCCAGTCTCACCTTGGGGCCCCCTCCCTTCCCAGGAGCAGGTGATGATGACAGTTCAGTCGGTGTGTTTGTGGTGGCAGGATGGTGAAATCGCTACTGAGGCAGTGGGTAGAATCTTTGTTGGAGTTGGCTCTCCCTCTGCCTGCCTTTTCAAGAATAGATTTTTTTTTTTCTTTTCTTTAGCTCAGGGATATGCCAAGAAAAATGAAATAAAACTAAAGGAAAGAAAGACCAAAGTGTGTTTAATTGGAATAGCTTTTTGCCATGTGAAAAAGTGACAGTTTATTGCAAAATATTTATCTTCATTATGGTTGGTATCGTTATTGATGGAGATGCCCTGCACACTAATGGGAAAATCTCTCCAGGAGGCCCAAATCCTGATGAGCTGAGTCTCCACCTTGCTTCTGACATGCTGGGTGGGCACATCCTTTAACTTCTGGGTACCTCAGCTCACCCACCCGTACAGCCTAGAAAAGACAGTGCCCATGGTTAGATTAGCCTCGTGGAGCTGGAAGAAGTCTTTGAGGTCAGGGCATGAGAAGCTCCTTGTGGCAAGGACTGCACCTTGCTGGCTGTTGTGTCATGTAGGACCTTTGCTTAACGGAGGTGTGCGCTGACTGCCCGCGTGATGGATGAATGACAGAGAGCGAGCCTGTGTTAAAGGAATGGCAGATCGATGCATCTAATCTAAGCATTCATTTCACAGAGAAGGCAATTGCAGTCCAGAGAAGGTGAGTCACATTCATTTGCTGCAGAGCTGGCTGAGGTTCAGCTCCCTCATTCCCAGGGGCCTCTCCGTGGTTCTACCCAGCAGCTCCATGGTCCTTCTATTGCGAGATGTTGTAGAACATGAATGAGAATGTACATTTGCAGTTATTTTTGCTATTCATAATAAAAGAAGCTTACAAAAGTCAAAGTATCACTTATCATGATGGATGTTTGATAGGCCCAGATAAGCAGACATAGGAGCTGTAATGAACACTAAAATCAAGCCTTGTGTTTACCAATAAACAGCAAAGGTGAGGGAATTACTCTTATTTATCCTCCTTATCCCCATTTCACAGATGAGTTCGCTGTGGCTCAGAGAGGCTACAACAGAACTTGCCCACAACCTCACAGGTAGCAAGGGTTTAGGAACAAATTCTGGAACCTGGGTATTCAGAGTCAGTATTCAGGGTGAATTTCATTGACCCATTGCTGTCTTCTGCAACATTCTGAGCCACTGGCTTTAATAATAATGACCCCTTATCTGTGCAGCCATGAGCAGACCTGGCCTAGGACTCACCTGTGTTCTCCAATGGCTGAGTTAGTTGATTAACACAAAGAGGCAACGAGAACAACCTTGACTTTGAGGAATTCCTAAAGGGAAGCTACGCGTGTCTTCCCAAGTTCATTACCTGGTCTCAGAACTTTATAGCCACACCACATAAATTGGTGCAGTGAGACATTTGGCTGTTCTCTTGGAAGAGACATCAAGAGTGATTTAGAACTCCTGCATGCAGGTTTCCGGTCGGTGTCAACACATGGAAAGCTTCTGGAGGGCTGAAGCCTTTATGAGTGGTTGCTTCCTTCTCCCAACTGGAATCACCCACCTTGGAGCCCAGGTTTACTGCTCTGAGATTGTAAAGATGCCAAGGAATGGAGACAGACTGGTTTTTTATTGTGCCTGCCTCAAATGGAATCTGCCTGTCTGGACAAAGATAGCATCACAAATGTTTGATGGGGGTGTCTCATCTTGTCCTGAGGACCCGGGCCTCTCAGCATTGCCCAGTGCTCCTCAGCACACACAGAGCTCACAGCAATGAGGCCGCTGGGCCTTGCCCTCCCTGCCTCTGTCTTTCCCAGGTGACTGGCATCCCCTGCCACATGTCCATCTCAGCATATTATTAACACCTCCTTCTGTCTCAGACTGCTTCTCTTCCCCCAGGGAGTGCTGTGGGTTTGAAATGATGGTCTTTAATCATTTCTTAAGTGACCAGCCCTGAAATCATTTCTTAGTGCCATACACACAAATTAAATCATAAATCCACAGTGGGCTCTGGAAAGAACCTAAGTGCAGCCCCTGATTAAGAGCTGAGGGGAGGCCTCCCCAGGAGAAAGGCATCAGTGTGTGCCTAGAGGAAAGGCCAGGGGAGAAGAGAGAAGAAAGAAACTTCCTACTAACTCCCTTTCCACAGAAGGGCCTCTTTGCATTTCCGTTGTTCTACTCTGCACAAAAGAGATATGAGAAGATGCAGACAGATACGTGGAGGGTGGTAGGAGAGCATCCACGTTAGGGTTAAGGAGTCCAGGCAGCCCCTTCCAGGACTGAGCTGCCTACATTCAGCTATCCAGAATCAGCCAGGCCAACAGGATCCTTAATGACCTCTGACAGTGGGATGGAGGAGGACCAGAAGAGTGAGGAATTGGTAGGCATGCCTCAAGAGAAACTCAGTAGTGGGGGTGGGGGAGGGTGTTGCTGAAACATATCCATGCTCCCTACTTATTTCAAGACTCAGTTCGACATCGTGCCCCCCTTCAAGACTTCCCAGCTTATTTGGAACACTCGATCTCTCTCTTCACAAATACAGTCTTCTGCTTGATTAGGTTGGTGATGGGTATATGGCAATGACACTAGCAAGCTGCTAAACATCCTCGACTCTTTCCACCACCATGCCTTTGTGCATGACATTTTCTTGCCCTGGAGTGCCTACTTTCATTTTACTTACCTAGTAAACTCCTATGAACGCTTCAAAGCCGGCATCAGTTGTCATCTCCACCAGGACCCTCACTCTCCCAACTAACATAGAGAGGAGACTGCCTGTTCTCTCCCCACCCCTCTATATGCTTCTCTTTTCACACTCACATGTTGTTTTATAATTATTGTTAACATTTGGTTCTTCCACTGAGTTTTGTATACCTTGAGAATGGGGACTCTAGCTTACTCTTCTCTGTAAAGTCGGAGTGGCCAGCTCAGGGCTTGAATTCAAGGAGTGATGTTGCTGAAGCTGTATAGTCAAGTGGTTGGAGTTTCACAGTGAAAGAGCTGTTCTCTATTTTTTGCAGCCAGCATGCTTTGCTTATGTAAGTCACTCAACTTCTGAGTTGAGAATCTGAGTTTCTTCTGCAAAATGAGAAAAACAAAACCAGTACCTTTACTATTGCAAAAGCCTACAAAGAAGGTAAATCTGAGAGTGGGTTGTTGGGGGAATGTGTCAAAACCCTTTAGCTCCTGAAAAATTCCATTAGAAAGTGAGGGTGTTGGTATTGCAATTATTATTTGATTCCCAAATGGTGAGAGTGCTTCCAGAAATGTGCTTTGCTTGATGAACCAATACATTTTTAGCCCCCACTGATGAATTTGGGAATCGAATACCTGTCATCTTGAAATAATTGACACATCTTGGTGAAGCACTTAGATTTCTCTGATGAAAGTCTGGATTCTTACTGAGAATGAGAAGGAAGCTGTGTTACATGGGAACAATATTGTTTTATGGACCTTCATCTTGGTTATTAACAAATGAGCGTTACGTGTGGAAATGGTAAAGGGGGAATTCAATAATGAAGTTTCATAGGATTATAATGATTATTAGCCTAATGATGATGAAATCCAGGTTTCAATGCATGTGGTTTCCTTGGCATTCACTGTTCTGTGCCCTTTATGCTGATGGGCAGCGGCCTGGCTGCATCTGTCCCTAACATCTCATCCTGAAGTTATGTGGGAAGTAGGCATAAATGTAGTTGGCTCCTCTAGCAAATCTGGATTAGGATATCCATGTACAATAATATAATTATTATTGTAATAATTGTTATTGTAATTAGGTGCCCACGTGTCATGCAAATAGCAAAAACTTATATTCTAGGGAGCCGACACCCACTAGAGGTAGGAAGAGTTCGCATCAGTGAATGCTCACTGCCCACCCTGCTGCTGAGCTGCCCAAGGGTCCTCTGGAAAAAGCAGCCAATCTCACCAGCATTTGCACTCTATTCATTTCTCTCTGTGCGCCAGAAGCCACTGTAAGGATGAATTTGCCTTTCAGAGCAGGCCTCTGTGGAATACCCAGCAGCCACATCCATGCATCACATTTTTACATCTGGTCAGGAATTCAGGCAGGCAGGAACTCAGAGGGACTCAGAGCCAGCGTATGACATAGACCATACTTATTTTTTTTCTCTTCCTTTAGAGGCAGGAAAAGTAGGACAAGATGCCCTAAGTGAGTAGAAAAGATATTCATCTTGTCCCTTTCCTGAGCCTCTCATCTGAACTCATGTTGACTTGAACATGTGACTTTTTGAGCCTGAGTACGTATGCCCATAAATACAGAATGTCCCCACCCCCATAGATAACTTACCATAGTAAATAGCTGGAAAGGGCATCAGCTGTGAAGCCAGACAGACCTGGTGGTGAGTTATACCTCCATGACAGACTAGCTGGGAAATATTGGGCAAATCGTTTTATCTCTGAGCCTCAGTATCACTGTCAGTGAAATGGAAATGCTACCATCTTTCTCATACAGTTTCATCGAAAAGAAATGTTAAGATTACATTTGTCTATAAGAAACATAAAAATGAAAGATAATTGTGGGTTTTAAAAATACAGGTATTTTTTCTAATGTAAAATAAGTCCAGGTTGGAGGGCACTCCATGGTGTGATGTTGGAAATCCAGGTGCATTCTACTTTGTTGCTTTGACATTCTTAGCACAGTTTCCAGCGCATAGTTGAAGATGGCTGCTTGAGTTCCAACCACATGTCTACTTTTCAGCCAGCAAAATGAGGAAGGATGGAAGAAGAGCTAACTTTCTCTCAGAAGTCCCGTAGGATACTACTTTTCCTTGTATACCTAAATCTTAGTGATTCAAGCCAATACTCATGCATTATCAAAGCTTGATGGGAATGTCCCATATAGTAGGGGAAAATGTTGACTTTGAAAAATAGAAAACATTAGCAAGGTGATGACACATTGTCCATACTGAACATATTATCATTTTATAATAGAAAATGTTAACTGATATTAATACTTTTAATTGAGCAGTTATTTCATGCCAGATATTGTATCAAACATTTATATTTTCTATCTCATTCAATCATCAAAACAACTCTATGAGACAGGGACTAATTTTTACACATGAGGAAACTGAGGCCCCAAAAGGTTATAGGACTTGCTTTCCATGGCTCTAAGTAGTAGAGGCTGTAACTGAAGCTGGTACTCCTTTCTCCAGGACGTTATGTTGGCATAGTTGATGTTTAACATAAGTATTTATACACAATAGTTTTTGTTTATTCCAGGTAAATTTACTTGGTATAAAAATACTCCAACCAGTGAGCTATCAAGTCTCTGGAGTCAGCAGCCTGCATTCAATTCCCAGCTGTACCACCAGCAGTGGGACTTTGAACAAGCTACTGGACTTATTTGAGCCTCAGTTTTTTAATGTGCAAAATGGGAATAATCGTAGCACTTGTCTCTTGGGGCTGTTGTGAGGATAACATGGGATTATTCTGAGTAACATACCTGGCCTGTGACATATGCTTAAATTCTTGTTATTATTAATAAAACAATTGTTATTAATACCAACACAACTTTATAACCAATTTTAACACGTGGTGGGTAGCTTGGCACATAGACCTTGCCTTGGAAGGGTGAAGTGAGACACATCAGGTGCTGAGGGTAGGAGGGCCTGGCCATGCCTCTCATACCAGTCTCTCATTTATTAAGAGGCCTTTGCTGGCCTGAACTCAAAGCCTGAAAGGTGAGAGTGGGCACAGGAGAGCAGGCCCCTTCCTAGGCATGAGAGGGAGCAATGTCGTGTTCACCTGTCCAGCTAGGCTCCTGTCATTCTTTCAGCTCTCGGTTCGTGTCCTGCTGTTTGCTTTGGGGGAGTCCTTTCTCAAGTTGCTCAGCAGTGCCTGCTGCTCCTTTACCCCATTCCTCCCTCTGGACCTTCCCTGAGATCCTCACCTGCTGCTCCTTCTCTAGGTTCTCCCTGATGTGCTGAGCCTTCAGTTGAATGGCTTCCCTAAGTGTGCATCGAGATCTAAGTGCTAAGTGCATCCTTAACACCTCTAATCTCTGCTGCAAGCTTCTCCCCTAATTGTGTTTCACTGACAAACCTGAAGGCAGTTGGTGATACTAATGTTCATCCAGGAAACTGAAAATAAGGAGGACACAGGGCACTCTGGAAATTACCTCTCAGCACCTAGGAATAAATGGTCACAGGAAAGAATAGGACTATCCAACCCTTTCCTGCCTCTGTCGCAGTGGGAGTCCTCACCCAGCTGATCTGATTCGCAACACCCACTGGTCCATTCACATGATCTCCAGGGATCCAGCGCCTACAGCTGGCTCTGCTCAGGTGCTCAAAAGGAGGGTGTCCTCCCTATTGCAGTACTTGCAAGCCCCACTTCTCTTTTCAAAGTCTGCTTCAGAGTTGGTGAGGTCCTGAGCAAAAGGCGCAGGTCAGACTAAATGAATTCTGCCAAATCTCTCTGCCTTCAGCCTTTTGGATAAATCTCATGCATATATTCTGCCTTATCATAGTAACACTTACTTAGAGAATCTTTTGGGATGACTATAACCTTATTTCAATATTGATTATTACTCATGGTTATTTCACTTTTTAAGAATTGACTCTAGACTTGCAAAGTGCTACATTCACTATCACTGCAATTTAGGAGCTGAGATCTGGCTGAACAAACCCCCCTGGCAACATTGTGGCGGAGCCAGTTAGACCTGACTGACTCCTCCATGACGTTGGACAGGCCACTTTCCTCTAAATAATCTGCTTAGGAAGGTCCATGCCCGTGTCTGCAGTGCCACACTGTTTGGGCAGACAGGCAAGGACAGGGCAGTGTAGGGGGGAGGGTTTCTGCCCCTTATCTGTCAAGACAGCTCTGATAATTTAGGCTGAGAATTTCAGCCTCAAAGCTTTTGCTCTGCCATTAAAAGAAGTAAAAATTATTTCTTTTGCTTACTTGTCCCAATTGAATGCTGTGTAATATCATTATAGATTTATGTGTTTATGACTTTGTGACCTGGGGAGAAGCTGGAAATTCCACTGAGCCCATTTCTACTCCTGGGTTTCTGTAAAGGTCACAGCAAAATTATTTTATCAAGTACACCACACAAGGGGAAAATCTTAATCTTACATTATACATATGCAGCACTTGACCTTCTCTTGAGATGCAGCACCTCTTAGCTACACTTACTTAAACAGAATGCAGCTCTTCCCTGACACACACAGAGAGAATAATTAGATGCCCTTGCATCCCAGTTGGAGAGGAGGCTGTGCAGTGGGACCAACTTCAAAGCTGAGGAGGAGAAAGAGTTGAGGCAGTTGGGGTGAGGGCGGGGGTCAGCTCCACAGAGCTGCAGCAGGCTCATGCTTATGATGGGGCCATCTGGGCAGGTGGAGCAGACACTGCCACCATGACTTGTTCTGGTTCTCCTGCACCTCTGGCCAAGTCATTGGCTTCTCTGGGCCTCATTTTTGCCATCATAGGTCTGTGATGTGGCAATTCAATCACAGGTAGTTTCTGCCTGGAATATTGTGTTAAAGTCTCAGCACTCTGCTGTGGGTTGAGTGGGAATGAGTGCTGGGATTGATTAGCAATGTCTGCCGTGGCAGGCATGGAGAGGTGGTGACAGTATCTGTGCTGGGTATTGGTGGCCCCTATTCTAAAAGGTATTTCTAAGGTCTTTTCCAGCCCTGTCTGTAATTTGTGGGCTCACCAATCTCTGGGGTGAGGAAGCCTGGAAAGGAAGGAACAATAGCAACCTTCCCTAAGAAAAGAGTTGTATTTGCCTGGTCAGAGTTCGGAGAGTAAATGAGATTTGTGTGATACATCTAAACACAGTTGCTTGTGTGTGTGTGTTTCCTATTCGCTCTGTGAAAAGCAGAGAGAGCAAGTGAAAGCAGTGCCTATCCTGGGTGTGACCACTCAGCAGACCTGGCTGACCTTTGTGTGCCCTGGTGGCCAGCCTGTGCATCTGGGACTCTGGAAAAAGTGAGAAACTCTGGGTGGCTTCTTGTCATTGTCCAGCCTTTAGATAGAAACACAGTGAGAAGTCATCTTCATTTATCTTAAGAACTTGATTATAATTTTTTTTTTAATGGAATCCATTAAGGTCTGTGTCAGGGAAAGTGCTTAAAAAATAAGTTTTTTCTCAAAAGAAAAACACTTCGGTTTGAAAACGTGGGAAGCAGCCTGACTGCCAGCATATGTCCTGCTCATCCCCTGCCTGGAGCTACCAGATTGATGGTGTTTTTAGAACACTGGCAGCTGGGCACTGAGGAGGGTGGAGACTGGGCCTCGGGAGGGAACAGTTGGGGATTCCCCTGTCCTTGTTGATGCAGTGGAGACCTGGGCCTAGCACCCAAGAAGGATAAATGACCTGGGGCTCTCAGAGTGACCAAAGTGATGGGACCCTCCCTTCTGTTGGGTCCCAGGGGCCCCTTGAAGCATCTCCCTGTTGGTTGAGAATGAAGTGCAAAGGGGATACCTCCTTTTAAAGAGTCCATCCTGGGTGCTGGTAGGGTGCTTCTGCTCTCTTCTAAAGCAAAGGTTCCTCCCCGCTGCCCTCCAGCATGGGCTTACCACTTCCTTTACCTCCCTGCTCTGCCCTCTGAGAACTGACACTGTTTCCCTGTCTCCTGCTTAGCTGTGACATCACATCTTCTCAAGGAGGGCATGGTCCTGCCTCTGGAGTCCAACATCTTTCCTTCCTTCCTTCCTTCCTTCCTTCCTTCCTTCCTTCCTTCCTTCCTTCCTTCCTTCCTTCCTTCCTTCCTTCCTTCCTTCCTTCCTTCCTTCCTTCTCTCTGGCAGAGTGTCTCTCTGTCACCCTGGCTGGAGTGCAGTGGCACAATTCGGCTCACTGCAACCTCCACTTCCCAGGTTCAAGCGATTCTCCTGCCTCAGCCTCCTGAGTAGCTGGGACTACAGGCATGTGCCACTACTCCTGGCTAATTTTTTGTATTTTTAGTAGAAATGAAGTTTTGCCGTGTTGACCAGGCTGATCTCGAACTCCTGGGCTCAAGTGATCTACCTGCCTTAGCCTCCCAAAGTCCTGGGATTACAGGTGGGAGCCACCACACCTGGCCTGGAGTCCATCATCTTAAGAATTCCACCCCCATTTAGCTGCTTGCTGCTTCTGCATTAGGGGCTCCTACAGACCCCCTTACACTTCTGATTCCTGCATATCTGATATTCCTCACTCCGTGACAATGGCCCTCTTCTTACCCAATATAAAGGCAGTGACTATCTGATATCTATCTCAGAGCACACAAAAAGTGCTCCCCAGATGTGTGTTGAGTGAACAAGAGAATGCCTATAAAAGGAAAAGAGCTCATCCTTCAAAAGAGATTTTTAGGGTACACTAACATGAGTGAGGAGGTGAAGTTGGGGACACAGAGACTTGATGGTTCACGGAAAGGCTGGGCTTGAGTGGGGTCCTTCTGTCCAACTCCCAGGCTACTCCCCGCACTCCACTGCCCTCTCTGCCTTGTCCTGCTGCCAGTCGGGCCTCACTTCTCGCCTTCTTCCCACACTACTCACACTACTCCTGCCTAGCACTGCCCTCTGATCTTCCACTATTTGAAAAAATCTTTTTTAGCCAGGCATGGTGGCCCACACCTGTAATCCCAGCACTTTTGGAGGCCAATATGGGCAGATCACTTGAGGTCAGGAGTTCAAGACCAGCGTGGCCAACATGATGAAACCCTGTCTCTACTAAAAAATACAAAAGTAATTAACCAGGCGTGGTGGCACATGCCTGTAGTCCCAGGTATTCAGGAGGCTGTGGTGGGAGAATCGCTTGAACCCTCAAGGCAGAGGTTGCAGCAAGCTGAGATTACACCACTGCACTCCAACCTGGGTAACAGAGTGAGACCCTGTCTCAAAAAAAAAATTGTTTTCTATTCAAAAAAGTAATATAAGTTCACTACATAAAAATTGGAAAATAAAGATCATAAAACGGTTTTAAAATGTGCATAATCTCATCCTATAAAAACGTGAAATCTTTGAGAACAATATTTGTTCCCACTATTTGCCAATATTTTTAGATGTCACTAACCACAGGTTTTCACCATCTTTCTTGATGGGGTCATGATTTTCCATTTATGGATGCACTATAATTTATTGATCTGACCCCTTATTTTAGGGCTTTTAAGCTGTTATTAATTTTTTCTTGCTATAAACAATATTGTCATGAATGCCCTCATAGTTAAATCTTTGAGCTACGTGTGATTATTTCATTTGTATAAATTCCATAGAAAGAGGAGCTTGAGCACCATTAGGCCATTTGCCTCTCTAAGTCCTACTTCTCCACCAAGCCCTGGGAAAGAGGGCAGGCCAGCACACAGCGACATCAGCCTTGCTGGTGTCTGGCTGCTGTGAACCTGCTCTGTCCCACTCCCCTCCATGCTGATCATTTCAAGGTTGTAAGAGCCTTGGAGAGTGAAGGACCAGGCCCTGCCGCTTCCCAGTCTCTGCCCCTTCCCAGTCTCTACCCAGTGGTCCTTTACTTCCCTGTTAGCTGCATTATTGCCTCCTTCCCCAGAGTCCCCCCATGTCCAGTGTGTAGGCTCCAGAATGTCGGGTGTCTGTGGGGACAGACCGAGATGTTTATGCTGTTTCTCCTGGGGCTGGGCCGTGGACAGGAGGGGCCTGTCGGCTGCCTCCTCTACAACTCCTCCCATGTCCTTCCCTTGCCATTCTATTCTGAGGCAGGCAGGGCCAAGTAATAAGTTCAGCTGAGCCCCTGCTTGCTGGGTGACCTAAGAAAGGCAAGCACCTTCTCTGGCCTCAGTTTCCCTCTGTGTAAGGAAGTGCAGTTGTTCCCAGCTAAACCTTCTCCCTCCTGCTTTCCCTCTTCTCTGCTGTCTCTGTCTCCCTTGGTGCTGCAGCATCGTACCCTTCCTGACCCCTCTGGTGGCTTAAAGCTAAGGAACCAGCCCATGGGGTGCTCAGCAGCTACTGGGTGTCCAGTTGGCCTGCTATGGAGGAGATGCAGGTAATGCTGCAGCTTCAGGGGCAGGAATCTCTGGTCAGAGGTCTGTTCCCTGTACCATTCCAAAGTCCAGAAGGCTCTTCTGGCCACTCTGCAGGTTCCTGAGTCTGAAGATTGGTTTCTCTCCCACATAGACACAAACGTTGTTCCTCTAGCTTTGTCTGCAGGCCAGCGGTCAAGGGACAGACTTGGGGCGCAGATGCAGCTGCTGCAGGAAGAGCCAAATCAGTCCTAGTCTCTGAGTGAGACTGTCACCTTCTCTGCCCTGGACCTTTTTTACTGCCACTCCCAATATTCCCCCCAAAGTTATAGGGACAGTGAGCCCACTGCCAAAGTATTGGATTTCTAAAAGAGGACTCCAGGAAGAGGAAAATGCCTCGCCCTAGAGGATGAAATGTAGAGGGCAGGCTTTCTGGGATCAGCAGGATAGCAGGGACACAAGCAGACAACAGGTTGCCGTCTTTGACTCCTTGCACCCAACCCAGTGCCTGGCATCTAGTAGGGGCTCAGTGCCTATCGTTGAATGAATGAGCAATCCCCAGTCAATTGCCAGACCCTTCTTTTCTAGAAGGCTCTTGAATCCATCTACTTCTCTCTGTTCCCTCTACCCTAGTCCATTATCACTTTTTGTGGGCTACTGAATCTTCCTGTAAATGTCCCCACTCCTCCAGTCCATTCATTTCCCAGCAGCCAGTGTGATCCTTTAGAAACAAAATCTGATTCTGTTTCTTCTCAATTTCAAGCCCACCAAGTGGCTTCCATGAACTTCAGGGTAAAGCCATGGGCTGAGTGGGTGTGACATGAGCTCAGGCTGCCCCTCCAAGCGCTCAGCCACCTCACTTGCCTATGGATCCCACCCACCCCACACAGGCTCTCTGCCTGAGCCTGAGCACTCAGGGCCCTTGGAGGCACTGTGCTCAGGTCCTTGACTGAGTCATTTTCATTCTCCAGGGCTTTTTCACAGGCTGCTCTCTCCACCTGGAAGCTTCTCTGCCTCCTCTCACTAACCTACCTTACCTCTGCCTGTCATAGGGGGCTTATATCTTCTTTATGCCTTCATTTAGATGTCGCTTTCCCAAGGCCCTCCCAGAGTGGGTTAGGTCCCTACTGTGGCCCTTCTATGCCACCTCAATCCCATCCATTGGAATTTCCAGCTTAAAGTCTGTCTTCCTCCACCAGGTTGTCAATTCCACATGGGGAACATCTTTGTGTTTTTCCCCCATTGATATATCACGATGCCTAGCACACCTCCAAGTATATTATAGGTGGTCAATAAATACTTTCAAGTGAATTGTTGATGAAAACATTCAGCCTGGCTCCTTGTGGAAAACATCTTGAGGATATTTATTGAGGAGATACTATATTCCAGGAATTTTACATGTATTACACTGATCTTCACAATAGCTATGGGAAGGAAATCACCTTAGCATCCCTTTTTACAAATGGGAGTCTGAGGGTCAAAGTTTAAATAACTTGCTTAAGATCACACAGCCAGAACATGGAAGTTTTTCAGACCCCATCTTTGCATTCTTCCAGATGGCCTAGAGCAGTGGTCCTCAAACTAGAGCTATACCAGAATCGCCTGGTGGGCTTGATAAAATTTGGATTACTGAGTCACATCTCCAGATTTTCTGGTTCAGTAGGCCTGGAGGAGGATCTGATATTCTGCATTTCTATATGTTCCCAGGTGGCACTGATGCTACTTGTCTTAGTTCAAGTTGCTGTAACAAATACTGGGTGGCTTCAACAACAAACATTTATTTCTCACAGTTCTGAATACTAGGAAGTCCAAGATCAATGTGCCAGAAGATCCAGGGTCTGGTGAGGGCCCACTTCCTGGCTTGCAGATGACCATCTGCTCATTGTATCCTTACACAGCAGAAAGAAAGCTCTCTCCTATTTCTTCTTATTAGGCCATTAATCCCATTTATGAGGGCTCCACCCTCATGACTTAATTACGCCACAGAGCCCTCACCTCCAAATAGTATCACATTTGGGGCTGGGCACAATGGCTCATGCCTGTAGTGCCAGCACTTTGGGAGGCCAAGGGGGGCAGATCACGAGGTCAGGAGATCAAGACCATCCTGGCTAACATAGTGAAACCCCATCTCTACTTAAAAAACAAAAGTTAGCCAGGCATGGTGGCACATGCCTATAGTCCCAGCTACTTTGGAAGCTGAGGCGGGAGAATCGCTTGAACCCTGGAGGCGGAGGTTGCAGTGAGCTGAGATCACCCACTACACTCCAGCCTGGGTGACAGAGCAAGACTCTGTCTAAAAAAAAAAAAAAAAGAAAGAAAAAAATTACATTCAGAATTAGGCTTCAACGTATGATTTTTTTTCTTTTTTTTTTTGAGGGGCAACTTTTAGTCCATAGCACTGCTGATCTGGAGACCAATTTGAGAACCTGGCCTAGATCACTACAAAACACCTGGGCTTGCTTTATGGCTATCTTTGCTCCCTAATCACTGACCTTGGACCAGGATTTTAGGATCCAGGCCTGGACTCTCTTCTGAGAGTAACTGATGCCCAGCACAGCCTCCTACAACCAGACAGGACCCTGGCTCTGAAGGTCCTGGCTACACTCTGGGAACAGGCTGCCATCAGGACCTGAGTGTCTGTCCCTCTCCCTTGAGACACTGCTCTTCTGTTTGTCACTCTTCAGTCCTGACCAGTGATCTCCCCATTTTATCAAGGCAAAGCACCACCACCCTGGCCCACCTCTTTAACAGCTTCCATGCGGATGCATTCTAGGCTTGCTACTGCTACTGCTATCTGAACAACTTAATAGCACAGTAAGTTACAGTCGCTTCTGTGTCATGGTGCCTGCAGCATTCATCAATTTCAGCAAGTGTCACCATGAGTGATACAAGTATATGACACAGCTAAGTGTCTGCTCTGCACAGGCCATTACAGCTGGCAGCAGGCCCAGGGAGGCAAGAACTGGAGACTCATTTGGCTCCAAGTGCCCAGGTTGATGTAGAAGTAAATGCGCTCCAGCCCTCCTGCCACCATGGCCCCCATAAATGCTTCGTATTCTTGGCATCTTCTACAAGTACTCTCAAAGTTTCCCAGGTAAGCTAGGGATCCTGCTCTCTCTGGGTCTTGGTGCAATCTTTTCCCTTTGCCTCATCCTCCCATCCTCCCTCTGTGCCAACTTTTACCCATCCTTTGAGGCCCTGTGCATGAACCACCTCCTCTAGGCAGCCTTCCAACGGCAACCTACTCTCCCCTTCCTCTAAAGACCTCTGGCACAGAGCATCTCCACCTCTGCTGTAGAAATTTTATTGGTAAACACTTCACCCTGACCTGCTATGCTCAGCTCAGCTCCTTGGAATTGGAGGTTGTCATTCATATCGTTGTGTCCTCTGCAAGATTTTTAAATGTACTGGATGAGAATTTCTTTGATTACTAAAGTCATGTATATGCAATACAAAACATTGATAAAGTACAGAAACATAATAATAATGTCACCATTCTCAGATTTTATTTTCCATTTTGCTGAGTATGATATGTTTGAGTGCGTGTGTGTGTGTAAAATGAAGTTCATAGTCTCATACTCTATAGTTTTAGACCACAGTTTTATAATATTTTTCCAAGTCACAATTTTAACTGCTGTGCAATATTCCATTATATGAATGTTGCATAATTTATTTAGTCAATAGCTTGTTATCAGACTTCTAAGTTCCTCCCTCTCCCTTTCTCTCTTCTGTCTTTCTTCCCTATTATAAATAACACTGTGATGAACATCAATGAACATAAATCTTTTCCCACACCTGCTTCCTTTTTTTTCTAGAATAAGTTTTTAGAAATAAGATTGTTGAATCAAAGCTTTCAACATTTTGAAGCTCTTAATACACATCAAATAACTCTCTCAGGAAATGATAAGAATCCATACTTTGGCTGGGCACATTGGCTTACTCCAGTAATCCCAGCACTTTGGGAAGCCGAGGTGGATGGATCATTTGCGGTCAGGTGCTCAGAACAAGCCTGGCCAACACGGTAAAACCCCATCTGTACTAAAAATACAAAAGTTAGTTAGGTAGTAGTGGTGCTTTCCTATAATCCCCGCTACTCAGGAGGCTGAGGCAGGAGAATCGCTTGACCCTGGGAGGCAGAGGTTGCGGTGAGCCGAGATCGTGCCACTGCACTCCAGTCTGGGCAACAGAGTGAGACCCTGTCTCAAAAAAAAAAAAAAAAATCCACACTTTTTGTGGGAGTGCTCATTATCTCACGTTCTCTAATATTAATATCATATTTGTTGTTGTTATTATTATCATCACAGCTTTTATCTTTTGGGTCTTACCACAGCAGTCCTTCAGTGAACACTCACTCAATTAGCCATAGAATGTGTATGCCTATGTGTAAGGTTTGTGCTAAGCTCTGGGGAAAGGGAAATACAAAGATGACAACACCTAGTATCCACCTTCAGAGAGCTTTCAGACTAGTACATTCGATGGCTGGATGGATGGATGGATGCATGGAAGAATGGACGGATGGATGGGTGCTTGGCAAATATTTCTTTGCCATCCGTTTTCTCAACACATTGCCATGAATACAAGGGGAAATGGGAGCTCCCATAAGGCTTTGAGTCCCAATGGAATGTCCTGGGGCTGTTCAGGAAAACCCATTCTGGGAAAGCAAAGACTGCTTTTGAGAATAGACAGAGGAATCCCAGTGCAGAGACCTCATGCCACTTCCTTCTAGGGAGTTTCATCAGGCCTGAAATTTCGGAACTGGGAACCTATTTGGCCAGCCACCAGTAATGTGAAGGTGATGGAGACATTTGGCCACAGAAGTGACTTTAAATGGTGGCCCAATGTGGGGCCACAAGACCTATGGAAGGAGCTATGCAGAGCTGTTTGCATGACCCACAGGAATTTCTTGCTCACCAACACCACACCTATTGCACAATTCTTAGCAGCTGCTGAGAGAGGCGCTTCTGCCTCTCTTACAGAATGAGAGCAAAGCGTAAGATAAAGGAAGGGGAGGTTGTAGGAGCAATGAACTCTGGGCTGTGAAACTCCTTCTTCCTGGCCAGAAGCATGTACCTTGCCTCTCTCCCAGTTGCCCCATGAGGCAGGCTGACTTCCCTGAGCCAGCTGCTGAGCTGCACCTGCCTTGAGAAAAAGGCACCCGGTTCTTAAGCAGGGGATGAATATTCATTGGCATGAACCTTTGCAAACTCATTTGGGGAAAAAAAATAGATCAGAAGAAGTAATCAGATTATTAAAAAGAAAGAGCAAGGACAGAAGGTGGTGGTGGAGGGAAGAATCACATTTAAAATGCAAGGAGAGACTTCCTCCTATGGTGTAGCTCTGACCCCCTCGACCATGCACTGAGAATAGTTAAGCTCTCCCACATTTATGCTGCATAAAAATGTTGTTTTTGAGGCCTCATTTGAGAGGAGGAGGGGCAGATGTAACATGCACCCTCCACATCTGAAAATTATAAAATAATATTTTGAGGTCTTCATTTTATCTTCCTTTGATATCAAGAAAAATTGTGAGAGCTAAAGAGGCTCTGGTGAGTGCTGAGTGACAGGTTAAAGGGCTCCAATAAAGATTAGATGGTCCACCATCTCCTGAGGAAATTGCACAAAAGTGGTTATTCCCTCTTGCTTCTATTAATTTCCTCTTCCTGGCTGCTTGGAAATGCTTCATAACCTGATGCTGCAGATGGGGACGAGAAGCGCTTTCCATTATCTCAATCACTGCATTGTTTATGAGACACTTAATCTGTTTCTTTATAAAGTAATAGTACTGTAGTTGATGGACTCAGTGTCACTGGAAGTCTGTGTGCAGGGACAGGAGGAGAGGAGTGTCTTGAGAGTATGCTAAGCAGAAGGTCATTTGTTACATCGCTGAGGTGCTGAGAAGTTGGGTGGCGTTTCAAGGTGACCTTCTGGATACCAGCCAGAGGTGACGTGCACCCATCTCTTGGCACTTGAACAGGGAGGCAAATGTGTGTTTTGTCTGTTGAATGGAAAACATACACATGTTTAGGCACGGGGTGCTCAGATCTTGTCTCCTTCCCTTTTCTGAAGTTGGGGGTGGGGAAAGAGATGTGTGGTGAGGTCGGGGGGAGGGGTGCCACCCAAAAGCCTTGGCTATGCAAGTTTCTAGGCCTTCTGTCTGAACTGCAATCACTTACAGTGGAGGAAAGGAAACCCCCTTCTCTTAAGGAAACAAGGCAATTGTAGGCTGCATTGGTGTTAGAAACATGCAGCCCTCCAAGTTATGTTGTCCCATTGACAAAGGTCTTAATGCAAATACACAGCAAGGTGCCGGCGGCTCTTCTCTTTCTACCCACCTCCTGGAAACGTAATGGAACTCTCCCCTGTGAATTCCAAAGCCGGGCACTTTCTGACCTAATTTCCGTTCCTACTTCTCCTGTTCTTCCACCCCTTTTCTTCTCTCTTTGTCTTTTCCTCTCCTTCTGAATTTCATCTCCTAACCATCACAATAAACTGTTTAATCACCACTGCCAAGTACTAAGAAATGGCACTTTTTTTTTTTTTTTTTAATGAGACAGAGTCTCACTCTGTCACGCAGGCTGGAGTGCAGTGGCACGATCTCGGCTCACTGCAACCTCTGCCTCCCGGATTCAAGCAATTCTCCTGCCTCGGCATGCTGAGTAGCTGGGATTACAGGCACATGCCATGACGCCCAGCTAATTTTTTTTTTTTTTTTTGTACTTTTAGTAGAGACAGGGTTTTGCCATGTTGGCCAGGCTGGTCTCAAACTTCTGATCTTGGGTGATCCACCCACCTCGGCCTCCCCAAGTGTTGGGATTACAAGTGTGAGCCACCACGCCCGGCCTGAAGTGACACTTTTAACCGTTGTTTAAAGCATGAATTCTATGAGAAAGTATAGCACAAGTGTGGTTACAAGTTACAGTCTAAAAGGTTAATAAATGAACTCAGGAATACTGCTTCTTTTATAAAGTTTCTTGTGACTCTCATAAGGATACTCTGCAAAAGGTGTACATCCAGCCACCTGGTCGCCTGTGTGCACACAAGCATAGCACAGATCCTGCTGTATCAGAAGCAGCATTCCATCGTACACCTCCCTCACCAGGAAGGGAGCTTCCTAATGTCAGCTGCCCCATCTGCGCCCTGCTCTATTCCTCTAGCCTGGTGCCTGGCTAGAAGTCGATCCTCAATAAATATTTGTTGAATGAGGGGCTCCCAACTGTAGCAATAGTGCTGACCATAATTCTGTAAAGGAACTCCTGAGTTTTGAAATGTTATGAAAGCAGAGAACTCTGTTATTTACCTTAAGTTGCCTGAAAGCGCTGAGATGTGTTTGGTTAGGCTACTGCTGTATTTAAGTATTGTTGTTTGAAATCGTAGAGTCTTTATGCAGGTGAGCAGTCTCCAGGCTGCCAGGGTCTCCGCCACTCTGCACTGTGTGACTCCCTGCTGCTTTATATTCTTAAGAGACTGACCTGGCTCCAAAGGCCATTTGCTTTTGCTTCTCTTGGCCTGAATATTCTTCATCGGAATCCACCCAGAAGCTTTATTTATCACCCCAAGTTAAAGCTGCTTTTTCTCAAGTGACAGCATAGTTTTCTTATTTATTTTTCTATGTTAAATTTCTAGTGAAAAAACAATATTGTTAACTTTTGTTTCTGATTAATGGCACCTGATCCTCAAGATAAGTTAAAAAGGCTTTGTGGATTAGCCTGGCACTTTAACCCTTGTTTTAAGCATGAATTCTATGAGAAATATAGCATAACAATGTAAAAGTTTAATAAATTACTGGGCTTATACCCAAAAGATTATAAATCATTCTACTATAAAGACACATGCACATGTATGTTTATTGCAGCACTATTTACAATAGCAAGGACGTGGAACCAACCCAAATGCCTATCAATGATAGACTGGATAAAGAAAAAGTGGCACATATACACCATGGAATACTATGCAGCCATAGAAAAGAATGAGTTCATTCCCTTTGCAGGGACACGGATGAAGCTGGAAACCATCATTCTCAGCAAACTAACACAGAAACAGAAAACCAAACACCGCATGTTCTCACTCATAAGTAGGAGTTAAACAATGAGAACACATGGACATAGGGAGGGGAACATCACACCCTGGGGCCTGTTCGGGGGCGGAGGGCAAGGGGAAGGATAGCATTAGGACAAATACATAATGCATGCAGGGCTTAAAACCTAGAGGATGGGTTGATGGGTACAGCAAACCACAATGGCACATGTATCCCTATGTAACAAACCTGCACGTTCTGCATGTGTATGCCGTGACTTTAAGTAAAAAAAACAAAACAAAACAAAAAAAACTTTAATAAATGAATTTAGGAATACTGCTTCTTTTATAAATTAAGGCATGCCTAGGCAGATTTTATGAAAATATTAAGCTATAAAGTCTGAGTATTAAGGAGAGTCATATATTTTGTAATTATATGTAAAATATATTTTGTAGATATGATTCACCCATTATACATAACAGAAATAATATATGTAGAAACACATTCTTCCATTGGGTTCCAGGATTTATTTGCCCACTTTGGGACTTGAAATTTATATTCTGACCCTGAATTCTAAACGTCCCTGCAAAGAAACCTTGTTTTTTGTTTTTTAAAGGAGTGGGTAAGTTGGGATGGAGAGGAGTTAGCATTATTTAACACACATTGATGCTAGCGACATTTCATATTTGAGTTTATTAATTTCTAATAATCTGTGGGAAGTTATTGTGAGAAATTTACAGTTCTTTTTCATAGACCTTTTATACAGATGAGCAAATTGAGGCCCTGAGGGATGATATAACTTGCCAGTGTTCACCAAGCTAGGAGCTAGCAGAGCCAAGAATTGAACTCAGACTGTCTGACCATTTCCAAATGCTTGTTTCTCTGGGGAAAATGGAGTCAGACCCCCTCCTGGAACCTCTCTCCTCAACCACTCCCCAAGCTTCTCTCCCTAATGTCCGGCTTGGACCTCCTCCCCTCCACTTTCTCCTCTTGTGGACACCTTGGAATTCAGAGACTCAGTCACCCAGAGCTACTGTCCTCCATCAGAAACCTCAGAGGAGGCACTTTCCACATCCCCCTGCCACCTGTGGATATCAGGACAATTGTTTATGCTGTTAACTTATTAAATGTAAAGTGAGGAGGCTTTTACGTGCTGGAAAGAAAGGGAAAACACCTTATTCTTCTTGGACTGGTACATTAAGAAAATTACAGCATGGCAGGGGCCAAATATGAATGCTTGAGTCGTCACCTCTACCCCTCCCCCACTCTCCAGAGACAGAGCTCCTGCCGAGTCCAGGCAGCACAGGCCTGGGACTTGTCTGTATTCGCTGGCTGCAGAACCGAACGGGGCCAGGAAGGCTGGGGATTTATTAGGAAAAGAGCCAAGTGTTTCTCACAGGAGATGAGGAGAGATATGGAAAGAAGGAAAGAGGGAGAAAAACAGAGGGAGGGACTGGACTGAGTGGGCTGGGAAAGACGGATTAGTAAGCCAAAGTCTGGGATACTTTTGCCATTCAGAGCTTCTCCCTTTCATGTTTTATGTGTTAGATCTTTAGTAAAGACTCAAACAGTAGTTTTTTTCTTTCTACAGAGAAGTTTCTTTGAATGTGCTGAGATGAGTCAGGAAGTGGTCCCTTTTTACATGGGTGGTAACTGACATTGTTTCCCCAAACATGGGAAACAACATTCACTCCAGTGTCTTCCCCGATCCCAGGGGATGCTCTGCAACGTAAGGCTTCTTGGTGAAAAAAACATAGCATTTTTAAAAGTTTTAAAAGTTCTCAACAAAGAATAAGATGAACTTTTAAAATCAGCATTTCAAAATATCTGGCCACAGTACCCTTTTGTCATAGGTGTTAACAACCCAAAGAACGTGGATCCCATGGGACACATTTGGGTTGTGCCATTCCAGAATGTTGTGTTTCGGAGATTCCTTCCTGTCCAAAATGGCACCCCACCCAGCACACGTCTGGAGAAACTGAAACCTTTTCCTCACCTTAAGTGAGAATTGGAGTGAGATAACTTTCACAGCATAGGAAACAATTCTTTCTTCTTGTCTTAGCAGAAAAGCAGTGGATATTTTTCAAATAGTTTATGTGTATGTCATCACTATCATTTCTCCCACTGTGATCCTTGGTAACTTTTGTAACCTCTCCGTGTCCCAGTTTCCTCATTAGCAAAATGGAGATAATAATAGCTACCCCATAGAGTAATGCATGGAAAGCACTTAACAAGACAAGTTAACAGATGGTGGCTACTGCTGTTATTAAAGAATACGCTGCACTTTCCAGGAGGGAACAATACATTTGAGAAGATTAGCTTTCTATAAGTAGAAACCATTATAATGGCACTTCCATTATACAATGATCACATTGTATTAGATTTATATGACTTCATTGGATCAAGAGCTCCTTGAAGGCAGGCTCTATTCTTGAATTCCCTATGTCATGTTTTCAGCAGGAACACAGTAAATGTTTGTTGAATGAAGTTATGAGGTGTGTAAGAAAGCCAAACAAGTTGACCAGTCAGTAAGTTTTACCCAGTCTCAAAGGAGGATGAGCCAGAGTAGGTTTCATGGGGACGGGAAGAGTGGGGCCTGAGATAATAAGGAAGGGCCTTGGGGAAGTAGGGTAGGCAGGATCAATCTTGTGAGGGATCAGCAAGGAAGAGACCAGATGTCTGGGCTCAAAAGTTTTTACAGATGAGACAAAGTTAAGACCTGAGGGACAGCTTGGAGCCAGATTTTTCAGAGAATGACTCATTATAGGCTGATCCCACAGGAAATTAAGAGGATGTGCTGCACATATGAGGGCCCCTCCAGTGGAGATCAGGTTGTATCAGGTGTTCCCAACCTTCCCCACTGCCATGTGCATGATAGATGACACCAAGTGTGTGACACGTTCCCTGGTGTGCTGTCTGCAAAGTCATCCTTTCCTTGCCCCACCCCCAAAAGCATATCAAATTGCAATTAAAGGAGAATGATGTTGTTAAGGCAATAACCTTGAAATCACTCTAATTTAGTTTTAAAGAATCACTTATGAATTTCAGCCATTTGCCATCTTTCATAGAAAGAGCTTGTTAATACATCTCATAGTGTTCCTCATGTGTGCTGCAACATGGCATTGAAAAACCGTGGGTCCAACATGTCACTGAAAAACCTAGGACCCCTTTCTATCTGAGGCCATAAGATGAGATGTCTTTAGTGAGTGGCTCAGGGAAAGGCCGTGGATGTTAACCAGGTAGACAGAGGAGGGAGTAACCATTTATAGAGCACTTATGTCCCAGGAACTGAGCTACACATTAGATTTGTTTTCTCAATTAAATCTCTTGACACACCTGGAAGGGAAGAATTATTATCCATTTTGTTCAAGTGAGAGACGTCATTGGTACCAAGAAGGTATATTTCACAAAGGATTTTTGAAGAATTGGAAGTGTTAAATATGGGTTTCCTCAACCTTAGATGATCCCTTGGTACAAGAGGGGCATCTTTTTTTTTTTTTTTTTTACATGGTACATGGATACATATGTAACAAACCTGCACATTGTGCACAGGTACCCTAAAACCTAAAGTATAATAATAAAAAAAATAAAAAAATAAAAAAAAGAGGGGCATCTTAATGTTCTTTTTAGAGAGGAAGAAACTCCTTTTCCGGTTGTAGGGAAGAGTTTCTGGCTGCCACACTTCCATTAATTATCACATGGTCTCTTTGTGTTCTAGCTTGCCCTGCAGGGACATTCAAGGCCAGCCAGGAAGCTGAAGGCTGCTCCCACTGCCCCTCCAACAGCCGCTCTCCTGCAGAGGCGTCTCCCATCTGCACCTGTCGTACCGGTTATTACCGAGCGGACTTTGACCCTCCAGAAGTGGCATGCACTAGTAAGTGTCTAGTAACGGCTTTGGGCTGGGGAGTTTGGTTCCCTGATGGTGCAAGTGGTGGGTCTGGGGCAGGGAAGAGAAGACATCATCCTTTGATCCCAGAGCAAAGCAGAATTGCTGGCTGTGGTGCTGAAACATACAACCCCTGTGCTTGGAGTTCAGGGGCCTTGTCCCTTCGTAGCACTGGGTGAAGATTACATTTTTTTCTTCCCCCTTCTTCCCATATAAGAGGGCCTTCTCCCACCCCAGCAAGATAACTTCTGTTCACCAGATATCAGACTGGAGAGTTCTTTGGATGCAAAATCATGATCTATTTTCACCTCCTCCAAGAAGTCCCTCCTGGTGCCTATAGCTGAGAATCTCCTATCTGTTTGCTGGGTTTCCTGTATATTTGTAACCAGACTCCCCTCAGACAATTAATAATCATTTTATTAATTGTCCAGTCATTCTGTACTTATCTCAGTTACCAAATGAAGACCATTGTGTGCCAGGACCATATATTCATCTTCTTGCGTCCCTTCCAATGCCCAGCCTGATGTAGCACTTGTGCTCCTGTCAAATGACAAGACCAGTGGCCTGACCACAGAATGCATCTCCAAGGCAGAAATTCTAGGGACTGGAGCTAATGCATTGGCTACATCACTCTCCCATCTTATAATATAGAGGCAACAGCAGTCTCCCCGCCAAAAATGGGGAAAGGCAGCTACAATCTCTGGATAGGGATGTGAGAAGGGGTGCATTTCTCCCAATATTCTCCCCCATGATTGTGGGAGGAGGCAATCACTACTGTCCCTGCACAGTACTTTGGATAATTTACTCCTACTCCTCTGAGCATTGCAGCCCTGAAATGGGGATGACCTCTCTTTTCAGTATTCGCGTTCTATTTGGAAGTCAGTGCTCCAGGTTAGCCTCTAATATGTTAGAATTGTCTTCTTCATTGGATAATGCTTCCTGGCTCCCTGTGAGCAGGGACCTTTCCTTATACCTCCTTGGACCAAATCCCTTCCATCCATCCCCAGCACAGAAGAATATTTCATTTATACTTTCTGTTGGATGAACAGAAAAAGTGACTGGACTCCGAGTAGAAGAATTACTTAATTTCCAGCCTTATAGTGTATGTAACCTTTACTGAGTAAAGAGGGGGAATGAAAGTATCTTCGAGATCAAGTTCCTGAGTTCAATCAATGTGTATAGATTTGAACTGAGGAAAAGCTCATCCTCTTGTAAACTGATTTTCTACAGACCTGTCTCTCTGGTGGGTTAATATTAACAAAAATGATAGTTTCTGCTGACCAGAGGTCGTGTTTTTCTGTTTTGCTGTCTCCTCCACTGATTTCTGAGGTTGCCCTGGGGGTCTTCAATAAGCCCAAAAAGCATTGTTTAATGTACTTCTTTAGAAACCACTTAAGGATGCTGAATCACTGCTCCCTGGATGTTCAGACCAAAGACTAGTCTCCATGATTGCCAAAGTATATGCCCAGGGTTCCACAGTATTCCTCCTGAAAACACTCCTTTCCATTCCTTCTCATTAGCCCCTCTCACTGGCCAGCCTCCCTCTACAGATCAACCAGGCAAATAGAAGCCTCGGCCTCCCAGCTTCCCACTTCAGCAGACACACCCTGTAAATTCATCCTGTCCCTGGGTACGGTCACCTAGAGGAAAGGTAGACCAATGACTAAATGCTCAGAATGTTGATGTGCTGCTGCCCTCCTTGCTATAGCATTTCTCTCTTCTCTCTCTCAAGTCCTATCTTCCAGCCATATGATCTGATGTACTTGAACCAGCAGGACTAATACCTCACTAATACCTGGGGGGTAAAAAAGCAGAAATTTCCCAAAGCCTCCAGTATGTACTTTCTAGATCCTCACTCCACTGGACCTCCTCATATCCCGAGTCTACCCTCCTTAAAATCGGACCTGAACCAGGCATGGTGGCATGCACCAGTAGTCCCTGCTACTTGGGAGGCTGAAGAAGGATGATCACTTTAGCTTAGGAGTTCCATTCCAGTGTGGGTGACATAACAAGACTCCCATGTCTAAACTAATGACAATAATTTAATAATGATAATTAATAATAAATCATACCTTATAGGCGTCTTCCTCCTGTCTCTGGTCCAGTTAGCTCTGGGGTTACGGATACTCCCTATAGTCCCACCACAGTGTCCCCATCTTACCCAGAGTGGAGGTGATTATTAGACATGCCTATATGTGTGACTTCAGCCACCACACCCTTTACATGCCTCTACTTTCCAGAAATAGCAGGCTTTAGCACGCTTGGGTTGGACCAGAAATCACTGAATCAAAGCCACATGTGGCTGTGGTGGCCAGGCCTGAGAGAAACTCATAGATGCACTGTCCAGCTCTCTGCCTTGGCCTGCAGGGACAAGCACTAGTTGAGGGGACCCATAGGGCAGGGCTGAGGTGCAATGCCATGCTAGGCAAAACAAGTATAAATAAATCTATTATTTTATTGAACCTCATTATATATTTGGTTTATTGTGTGCCAGGAAAGTACTGTATGAAAAAGTCAATTTGTTGGCTTTTATAATCTCATTAGGGTTTCCTTTTAAGGCATTCTAATTGGAGGTGCCATCTGTTCTCTTAAAAAAGCATTGCACATCACCACGGTGAACATTTTTTCAGATACAAGGAGCATATCTGGAGTTGTTGAGGCAAGGCACAGCCCTGTACTGTGGCCTTGGGGCTCCTGCTGGTTCAGCAGGTTGAGCAGGGCAGGAGTGCAAGGGCCCAGCCCAGCCTGAGACACACTGGTTGGGGCAGAGAAGGCACAGGCGCTGGTTCACTTTGCACATTCACTCTTCCGTCCATTCCATCAGGAGATAAACACAACCTAACTGGGCACTGTGGGTACCCAGGTAAAGAAGGAGAGCTTTGTCTTTCTGAAATGTACAGGGAAGTGGACATCTAGAGTGTTCAGGTCCTGTGGGCATATGGGAGGGAGGCAGTGTCAGGAGAGATCAAGAGCCGAGGCCTGGAAGTCTGGAGGGGCCTCAGGTTTAGTGTACAGCCGTTGACTTTAAATGGATTATATCAGTAGTCACACTCATTCACTGGCAGTATTGGAAAGTTTATAAAGAGTTTTAGAACTTTAAAATGTGTCATTTGACAAGGCTATAAAACCTATAGTGTACTAAGAATTAATATTTTTAATGAATCCTGTTAATCTCTTGGGGTTGGCACACATATAGTCATTGTATTTTTGTAGTGCTACAAGTGTTAATTTATTTCATGTAAACATTTGGAATGCATGTTACCTTTTGCACCCCTGTTTAGCCATTTGTTTCTTTTCTTTTTAATCTACTGGGAGACCCAGGGACCCCTACACCCCTTGACCTCTGAGATGCCTCTGTGTGTCCAGGCTTGTCCTTGAATTTTGTCAGTGGACTGCGCAGGGATGCAGGTGCACCTCAAGGTGTCAAAGGGGCTGCTGTGGGCTCCAAATGACATCAGAGGAGGGTGGCTTAGCGAGCTCTGTGTTTTGAGTCTGCAGTCACATCACTGCTGCTGATCTCTGGACGACTAGCTGCCTTCTTCCTTCTTCTCTCTCCCCTCTTCACTTCTACCCAGGCCTGCAGCTCTAGATCTTCCCTGTACTTGCTCATATCCAAGAGGATGCCTCTTCCCTCAAACCTAGGCCAGGTATGGAATGAGGTGGGAGCTTAGGGGATAGCTAGTGGCAGGTGACAAGTGACTCCTCACCACTCCCTGCTCATGAAACTCCCTGAATAAAGACAGACTACCTGGACAGTGGGGACCACCTTCAGTGAGGAGTTACTGAAGGGCTACTGACAGTAAGGGGAGGGGGTCATATGAAAAGACAATGGGAGGGAACAAGGGGGAAGGTGCAGCCCCACCAGCAGGGAGGGGTTGCGAAGGTTATGGACTGAGGAACCAGCTCTGAGCTTTGGGCTTGCTGTGCTTCTGCTGAAAAAGCCGCTGCCTTCCTCCCTGTAGTGCTCCCTGAGGCACTGCCCAGAAGCCCTCAGTTTCCCTGGTGAATCCTGGCATCCCCAAACTGCCTCAGTCTTGAGTGGGTTCTGGGAAAGCTCATAGAATCGTTGATTTCATGTAGTGGGTGGAAGGTGGGCTTTAGCACTTCAGAGACAAAAGTTTCAATCTTGATTCTGTCTCTTGCCTTCTCTGTGACCTTGGTCTAAATCCTTGGTCTAAGCTTTCTTACATTCTGTCATTTTATTCTCACGACTTCATAATAATGTATGCTTTTCTGAGTTATTATGAGGATTCAGCCAAATAGTATTGTGGAGTCCTTGGCACAGTGCCTGGTTCATAGTAAACTCTCAATTGATGTTAGAACTTGCTTTGGTTACATCCCTGGAAAGTGTGAAGATTGCAGCAGATATTGAAGCTTCCAGCATGAGAGGATGTTGGATATCTGAAAATAAAAGTGATGTTGTTGGGGGAGCCCAGGCTTGACGCCATCACCCAGCATCACAGCAGAATCCATGATATGGTCCCAAACCACACAGTCGCCTTGGCCTAAAGATCCTGCTGAAAACAAATGAGAAGGTGACTGCCCTACCCTGTGACCTGGTGTGCAGTGGGAGAAGGAAGGAGGCACAGGCAGAGCTTCTGAGAAGCTGCCGAGCTCGCTCCCCGCAATGAGAGGTGCCAAGAAGCTGGGCAGGAGCAATGGCTCACAATACTGGCTTCCCATTCCCAGGCAGCAGCGGCCTAGCAGCTCCTCACACCGAGACACACTTCCTTCCACAGAAGGGCCAGATGGCAAGGGAGACATGGTGGGGTCAACCGGGCAGAGGGGCAGCCAGGAACACACTTGGAGATGCACACCAATGTGAAACCCTGCACCATGTTGCAGGGCTTGGCTTCTGTTTTAAATAATTTCTAGTTTACTGGGGGACGAAATGGAAAGGAGGAATTTATGAAGCAGGTGAAAACAGATAATTATGCCTTATAAAATTGCTGTCTATGAAAAACTATACAGAAGGACTGGTGTGAAAATAATTACCTTGTTACATTGCTGACCACAAAAACCCCTTTTCTGTCACTCACATGGAAGAAATTTTGATGGATCACAGAGGCAAGCTAGTGCTTGCCTTGTTTCTTTTATTTCTTCTTCAAATGCAGTGGACTTCCCTCTGCAGTTTTGATCATAGAAATGGAATGAAAAAGGGGTCATTGTGTCTCTTGAGCCTACCTGCCGACCCTCTAGATAAGGGACACAGTGCCTGCCAGTCTCAGGGTTTCCCTGGAGGCCATCCCTGTCCTCCCTCCTGACTGCCAGTGACAGGCAGGGAAGCTTAGTGGCAGGGGCAGGGGTTTTGAGTTTGGCTCCTGACGGTAAGACCTGGGGCAAGTTATTTAGCCTTTTGGAACACAAGCTTCCTCCTGGATAAAATTGGGTATGCTGGAACTCAAATTACGAGGTTGTGAGAATTAAAAGCCAGCAAGCAAGTGAAGCTCCAGGATGAAAACTCAGGTCTGTCTGACTCTAATGCCATGACCTCAGTGATGTCGCAAACCATCGTGGCGATGGTGGTGATTGGCTGTTATTCTCACTCATGAACTACCTGGCTTAGAGAAGGATAAGAATCTGCTCTTCCTTCTCCCATTCCTGCGTAGTCTGGTTTCTCTCCTTTAAGTTCATGTTTCATTTTTTAAGGTGCTGGCAGTTGTTTCCCTCTTTTATCCCAGGCATGACAGGGCAGTGGTGGGGTTGGGGGGGCAGTGGTGTCCCTGTGGCATAAGGATCATGTCCCTTGGACAGACTGCCCAGGAGTGGGACATTCCCAGGGCCTAGACCCCGATCTTTCCAGGGAAGCAGGGTGGATGCGGAAGAGTGCATAGGGTTTAGAGGGTAGAAATGGCCTTGGCATGACAGAAACAGAACGATGTCCTCTGCACAGGTGGCCTCTGCAGCCAGGTTTGGTGGCCATAGAGCATTGTGGGTCTGTAAAGACATCAGCTTATAAGCCCTCTGGTCTTGGGCACAGGATCTGCTGCGTCATGCTCAATAAGATCCCCACTGATGGTTTCCTTTAGGTCAGTGGTTTTAAAATGCAGTCCCTGGACAAGCAGCCTCCGTGTCACCTAGGAACTTACTAAAAATAAAAATTCTCAGCCCCAACCCGGAGCCACTGAATGAGAAGCTCTGGAGGTGGAGCCCAGTGATCAGAGTTTTAACAAGCCCTGCAAGTAACTCTGAAAGCTGTGAAAGTTTGGGAACATTGCTTTAGAGTTGGGTCATGTTCCTCTGTCCTTTGCTTTATGACTTCTGAGGAGAAAGGCCATTGGGTGAATTCTCACAGACTGGAACCACAGGGCCTTCCCCTCCCCATCAATGAGCTGTGTGCCAGGCTGGAAAGCTGCAGGAAGGGGTGCTGTGAATATGTATGTGAGAGAGAGGAGGGGTGGGGTGTGATGTGAGTGTGAATGTGTGAGCGCATCTGTGTTTATTTGAATGGTTCGAGGGAGGGTCTCACTACTTCTCAGAATAATCTGCACCTGCTCTGGCTCAGTTTCTATTTCATTTTCACCCTTTTTTTGAGATGGAGTCTCACTCTATCACCCAGGCTGGACTGCAGTGGTGTGACCTCAGCTCGCTGCAACCTCCACCTCCCAGGTTCAAGCGATTCTCCTGCCTCAGCCTCCCGAGTAGCTGGGATTACAGGCACTCGCCACCACACCCAGCTAATTTTTGTATTTTTAGTAGAGATGGGGTTTCACCATGTTGGTTAGGCTGATCTCGAACTCCTGACCTTGTGATCTGCCCGCCTCAGCCTCCCAAAGTGCTGGGATTACAGGCATGAGCCATCGCGCCCAGCCCATTTTCACCCTTGAGTGGTCAGAGCAGTGTGAAGACCTGCAAAGGACATTGTTAGCTGGGGCTGGGAGCAGTGACCAGGGAGAGAAGCGAATGGAAACCAGGAAGCACAACGTGGCTGGAGTGAGCTCAGGGAGGGCTGAAGGAGAAACTGAAACAGAAGGAAAGTGACTGATGGGCACCATTTGCCTCAATTCAGATTGAGGATCCAGAGGGTAGCCAGTGTAAATGGGTGATGGGCCCCAGCTCACCTGGGAGGAAATCAGACCAAGAGGAAACCTCTGAGGCTGCTGCTGCAGGGAGGAGCTCTTCAGGCCAATAGGGCAATAAGCATTCCACATGAGACAGGAATCTAGTGTCGTAAATTGGGGACTGCTTGCTTGTCTGCATGTCTACACAATGAGGGTGATTTTTTTAAATTTTATTATTATTATACTTTAAGTTTTAGGGTACATGTGCACAACGTGCAGGTTTGTTACATATGTATACATGTGCCATGTTGGTGTGCTGCACCCATTAACTTGTCATTTAGCATTAGGTATATCTTCTAATGCTGTCCCTCCCCCCTCCCCTCACCCCACAACAGTCCCCAGTGTGTGATGTTCCCCTTCCTGTGTCCATGTGTTCTCATTGTTCAATTCCCACCTGTGAGCGGGAACATGCGGTGTCTGGTTTTTTGTCCTTGTGATAGTTTGCTGAGAATGATGGTTTCCAGCTTCATCCATGTCCCTACAAAGGACATGAACTTATCATTTTTTATGGCTGCATAGTATTCCATGGTGTATATGTGCTACATTTTCTTAATCCAGTCTACCATTGTTGGCCATTTGGGTTGGTTCCAAGTCTTCGCTATTGTGAATTTTAAATACTTTACAAAAGTCGAACTTTTGACAAGTGTTTACTTGGGTTAATCTAGGGCTTGCAAAATGGTAAAAGAAGGCTGCTTTGCTCCAGCTGAGCTTTACCCATCGCTGATCAGGGCTTTAGTGTAAGTTACCCTGTGTGTTCTATTCGATAGGTAAAGAGATTGTTTGATATTACCCTGATATGTAATCCATGTTGCCCGTTAAAAAATACATTTGTGTTTTTGAAGGGGAGGCAGTCTGTGTTCTCCTTGAGGTGAACTTCAGACAAAGGTCGAAGATCAATAAGAGACGGCAAGCCTAGATTTGGGCCCCCGCCCCATGCTGGCCCCCGCCCCATGCTGGTAGATGGTTTATACACCAGCAAAAGGTGGATGCAAAAGGAGGGAGTGTGACTGCAAGCCAGAAGCTATTTATAACTGTCACTGCCACATCAGGAAGGGTCAGCATTGCCTGTGTAAATGTGCTTTCACACTTCTGTAATCTACAATTTCTTTTCATAGTTGTTTGACCCAAGTGAGTATAACCTTTTTGAGAAATTGTATAGCTCTAAGTTTTAAGCTAGAAGCCAGGCACACAAGCTAACAAGTCTGTTTCAGAATTTCATAAGAGCATTCGGAGTCGCAGATTGTTGACACTCTGAGCACTGCCACCCCAAATCCTCCCAATGTTAGCCTTCTCCCTCCAGTAACCCCAAGAGGCAGAGGCGGTCATGCCACTTTTATTTTTCTGAGCATTTGTGATGACAGCTCATGGCTTGTGCACGGCAGCATCACCCATTGCCAACAGCAGTAACCCATCCCTGGGGGAGAGGCCTTCTGGACTTCAGATTAGGCACTCCTTCCTCACTCCTGCCATTGGTCGGTCCTTAAGGACCAATGCTCAGGAGGCCAGTGATTTTAATGCTTAAGGACAATGTTCTCATCTTTTTAAAATTATCTGCTTGAGGCTAAACACTTGTTGCTTTAACTGTTCCCCAAATTTCTTGACCCACGCCCCTGCCCCTCTGCCATTTGTCCAGGCTCCTGGCTGGCCTTTTCTGAATCTCTCACATTTATCAATAAAGCTCTCAAAATATGGCAGCCAGAATGAGACTTGTGATCCTCACTCCAGAGCAAGGTTCTGTAGAAAAGTCATGGATTTTCCTTGTGATTGGGATATTGCAACCTTGTGTTCACTTTGGTTGCAGTCACTGAAACTGTGAGCTCCCACCACATGTGGCAGCCACTAAACAGCCAGTGCTTTTGTTTGTCCACTCAGGAAATGCTGTCTGTTTGGGTCTCCCCTATATGCACTTATCAGTATGATTTCAGTCATTTTGCCTTGTGGATTTAGGCACAGTGCACTTTCACATACAGATCATTTTAAATACTGATTTTTATCATCTTTCAAATAAGCAGTGTTAGTATAATTGCTAAGAGTGTGGGCTCTGGAGCCTGTGCCCAGGTTCACGTCCTGCTCTACTACTGAACAGCGACGTGGGGCAAGTGACAAAGCTTTTCTGTCTTCGTTTCCTAATCCATAAAATGGGGATAATATTGGAATCTGCCTCACTGCACTGTTATGGGAATTAAATGCAATATACCATTTAGGCTGGGCACAGTGACTCACGCCTGTAATCCCAGCACTTTGGGAGGCCGAGGCAGGCAAATCATGAGGTCAGGAGTTCGAGACCAGCCTGGCCAATATGGTGAAACCCTGTCTCTATTAAAAAAAAAAAAAATACAAAAATTAGCCAGGCGTGGTGGCATGTGCCTGTAGTCCCAGCTACTCGGAGGCTGAGGCAGAAGAATCGCTTGAACCCGGGAGGCGGAGGTGGCAGTGAGCCAAGATCGTGTCACTGCACTCTAGCCTGGATGACAGAGCAAGACTCTGTCTCAGATAGATAGATAGATAGATAGATAGATAAATAAATAAATAAATAAATAAATAAATAAATAAATAGATAAATAGATAAATAGAACAATATTTGGCATACAGGAATAATGCAGTAAAAGTAAGCTATTTGATTTTATTACTATTATCAGAGTTGTCTACCCTACTTTGATGTAATTTTCAAAGCAGCTAAAATCCAAACACTGGCACTATTATTTAGTTAACATTTCTTCTTTCAATATACAAGTATCCGTATACTTTTAGAAGTTACTCTTGTGGAAATCTAGGTTTACTCTATACTCTATACTCTTTTTCTTTGCAGGCTAATAAATTTTTAGAGAAAGAAAGAATGTTGACTGGCCTGACTTACACATAGAGAACACACACAAGTTCTTGTCGGTCTTTCCTTGAGGCTCACAAAACACCGATTTACTTGTGAAGTTCCAGAAGGAGGGGATTAAGGTGAAGTGCATCTATGTAATCTACTCCCTTCTCTATTTTAAAAATCAGAACAAAGCTGTCCTCTCCATGACTTTAGGGTCCGCTCTTGCCATGAATGCTCCTTTGTGGTCTCAGGCAATTGTCTTGGTGTCAGATTTATAGGTTCTGGTCCAAGGCAGAACTGGCCTGGAATGGATGCTGGAACTTAATGGTTGCCACAGCTCAGCTTCTTCAATATTCTCTGCTCCAATTGTTCACCTCTAAGGCGAAGGCAGTCAGGAGTGAGCGGCTCTGCATCCTCTGTCCTTTACCAGCTTCTCACCTCCTCCCCAGGCAGGAGGAGGCCTTGCTTTGCACACCCTGAACTTTCTCAGCTATTCAGAGCTATTCTGGTACAAGAATTGTGCCTGTTCACTGGACTGGAAGCTCTTTGACCTGCTGATTTGATTTTTTTTTTTTAATCTGCTTCATGACCTTACAGAGCAGGTGTGTCCAATGCAGTCAAGTGGTAAGAGCCCTACTGTGGAATCAGGTAAACCAGGGTTGACTCTCAGTTCCACTCCTTCCTCACAGTGTGGCCTTGGATAGGTTACCTAACTTATCTGAATCTCTATTTTTATGTCCCCCAAAATGAGGATATTGTTTATTATTGTGTCCATTGTGAATTGTATGTAAAATGCCTAACTCAGTGTTGGACACATGCACAGCGCTCAGTAAATTGTTGTCTTTGTTTGGGTTTTTATGGTAATGTTTAAGAAGTGGGTTTTGAGTCTCTAAGATATGCAATTAAAAATAAGACAACATGGCCAGGCGCGGTGGCTCACGCCTGTAATCCCAGAACTTTGGGAGGCCGAGGCGGGTGGATCATGAGGTCAAGAGATTGAGACCATCCTGGCCAACATGGTGAAACCCCGTCTCTACTAAAAATAGAAAAATTAGCCGGGCGTGGTGGCACACGCCTGTAGTCCCAGCTACTCAGGAGACTGAGACAGGATAATCGCTTGAACCCAGGAGGCAGAAGTTACATTGAGCCGAGATCGTGCCACTGCACTCCAACCTGGGCAACAGAGTGAGACTCTGTCTCAAAAAAAAAAAAAACAAAAAAAATTAAAAGTATAGGTGCAAAGGCTTTTAGATCAAATTCTCCTGGAGAGCCATCCTAGGTTAGCTAAATTCTGACTCCATCACTCCCCTGTCTCTACCCCATCACAATCTGATTACAAATCTGTGTACAACCTGTGCTACCATCTTGGTCCTTAGCTTCTCACAGGTGGTCCCCAGATGGCCTTTTGATCCCCTTTGTCTTTCCTCTCCCATCCATGATAATGGTACCAGATCCCGATTTCATTTGGCCAGAGACCAAGCCCAAATTTCACAGTGGGATCTGAGCTGTGGCTCACTCCTAGACCTCTTGCCAGTGCCTCATGGTGGTCACTTTTCAGAGTCACCACTGCCAGTCAGTCCTGGAACCTGTATTGATCCACTGCACCCTCTGTTGCTGACCACTGACGTTGTCCCAAAGCCAGGTTCAGAATCCACCCTGAATCCCATTACACTGGTGGGCCCCTGTCTGTACACCCACCTTTCATCAGTATGCTTCTCAAAGTCTGTCCCTACATCTGAGCTTGCAGCCTTCTACGCTCTCCAAGGACCAGCATATTTCCTGACATTTCTTGGAGACCACCTATACTCTCCTTCATTCTCCAAGTCTCCAGCTGCGATATTGGAAATCTGGTACCAGCCAACCTTTCCCAAACTAGGACTGTGACTTTCCAGATTCCCTGGTTTGGTAATACATGTGGATGTCGCATGGTTGCTAAAGCCAGAAACCCCCACACATCACTGATAGCTTCACTTGGGTGTGACAAAGACCAGGGATCCCAGTGTCTTTGACTCTGATCAGATATTTAGAGGGAAGCCACTTTCCACTTGGCATAAAGGTAGATTCTGAATGATATCCACAAAGAGCAGAGGCTGCCTGGCCAGTGATCTCTCCATAACTGGAAGTGTAGAAAAAGGTTCTGGTGATGCCTGCCAAGAGGGTTTCTGAATAATGTATGAAGTTAGGTAAAGTGGACAGGAATGAGTCTTATAGTCAGTATGAGCAAGTCCATGCTTTCTGGATTATATGTGCCATAGTATGTAAAAGCGAGCATTTTGTAGTGATTTATTTTGAAACTGTGTGTTTGCTTTTTCTGAGAAGCTTTCCCCACAATTGGCTGGAAAATGCCAAGTCTGAGCCAGACACCTGAGAACTGCTATGATATGGGATTGGCTGTGGGCTTAAAATCTGGACTTTCCAATGTATAAATAATCACTGATGATTTTGAAGACACAGAGCAGGCTGCAGTCTGAAATCAACCTACAGAAGGCTTATGATTCCCTCCACCCTGTGCTAGAGACTACCTCCACCCCATTAAATAAAAAGTGTTCTGGCTCTGAAGCCACATCAAGAAGGGTGGCTTGTCTTCAAGAGGCTGAAGGCTAGAGAACTAGAGGCTAGTTGAACACTAAGGTCAATCTGTCCCTCCTCCCCATTCTGGAGACTAGTAGGTTGTAGCAATGGTACTAATAGGAATGGTGTACTGGCCCCTCCTTGGCTGTGGCTTAGACTTGCAGGAGATGCCCAAGGTGGCCTTTTAAGCAGCTCCTCTGAGTCACCTCGGAGGTTTACCTTTCCAGGCTTACCTTGGAAATGGCAATGAAGGGTGCTCAGTTGTGCAGGTTGGAGTGAACTTGCATAGCAGCTGTGGAGTGAGATGAAGCCAGATGCAGGCTGTCTCTTCTGGGGCAGAGGTGCCCAGAAGGTGGGGGCTGGGGTGGGGTGGGGGGCGATGGTCAGTGGGAACCCATGGTCACTGCCATGCCCTGCCAGTACTCCATGAGCAATAATGGAAAGCCACTCAGTTCTCACAAAGAGATTGTCATCTACCGGCCAGCAAAGGGGAAGTGAGCACCAGGTGAGAATCGGCTCTCCCTGTAAGGGAAAGGCAGGCTTTGTGCCCATGCCCAGGGACAGGGTCTGCATGAAGCTCTGTGAGGTTAGCCACGCCCATACCCACATCTGTCCGCACAGGTCAGGTTGTGAAGCACCAAGGCTTCGGAGACAGAGACCATACACCATTACCATGCTGTGTGCCGTGGTGCTCCACTATGCAGTGATAGCTGATTGGAATAAGAACACATGTGCATACCCCTAACACTAATAACTGGCATTTGTTAAAGAGTTGCTACAGTTTAGGCCCTGTGCTAAGCCTCTGACATGTTTTTTCTCAATTAACCTCAGAGATTATAAGACAGGTATTACAACTAGTTCCAATTTATAGATGAAGGAATAGAGGCCCAGAAAGGCTAAATGACTTGTGCAAGTTTCCACCTTAGTGAGCTGCAAAGCCCATATTTCCTTCCAGGCCTGACAAGGTTCAGGTCTCCAGCTCTTCACCCTCAGTACTAGTCTACTTCCCTCAGGAAGGAGGAGGACTATTGCCTCTGATGTGACCTGGCACCAAATTAATGGTAGAATCCCAGCTAAGATGGGGAAGGATCACATTTTGTTGATTAGAACTAGTTGTGTGCTCTCCATGCAAGGCGGCTGGGAAAGGTGTCTTCTGTGAGACTTGAGAAGAGAACAGAATTGCACAGGGAGGCCCTAGCAACCCCTACGGAGTATGCAGTTCCCCATGGGTGAGTGTTTGGGCCCATTCAGTGTTTCATTAATATAAACAATAATACTGCCACAAAAATGCATATCCCTATATTTGTGGAGGAAATTCACCTAGAAATAGAATTGCTGGGCTACGGGGTGCATGCACTTAGAACCAATCAATATTACAAAGTGCTTTCCCAGAGGCCTTGGCCAGTGTACACTCCTCACAGCAGTGTGCATCAGGCTTCTCCACACACTGGCCTGATGATGCTATCAAGACTTTTATTTTTTGCCAGGTTGGCTGACCTCCTAGTCATTTTGATTAGTATTTCTCTGATTATAAATGAATGTGTATTTTTTATATGTTTATTGACCAATTTATTTTGTCTTCTGGGAATTGTCTGTTTATAACCCTTGCCTTTTTCTGTATTTAAAAATTGATTTCTAGATGACAATTAATTATATGTGACATCCTGCCCTCCAGCCCTCCACTTATTTTTAACTCTGTGGATATTTGTTTTGTCATATTGGGGTTTTAAATTTTTGAACTCAAATCTGACCATCTTTTTCTTTCTGGTTTGGAGATTGGTGTCTTGAGCTTTTGACATTTTATGTGTGTCCTTCCCACTCTAAGGCATGAAAACACTCTCTTATACTTTCTTTCTTTTTCTTTTTCTTTCTTTCTTTCTTGTTTTTTTTTTTTTGAGGCAGAGTCTCGCTGTGTTGCCCAGGCTGGGGTGCAGTGGGGCAACCTAGGCTCACTGCAACCTCCGCCTCCCGGGTTCAAGCAATTCTCCCACCTCAGCCTCCTGAGTAGCTGGGCTACAGGTACGCACCACCATGCCTGGCTAATTTTTGTATTTTTAGTAGAGGTGGGGTTTCACCATGTTGGCCAGACCGGTCTCAAACTCCTAGACTCAAGTGATCCCCCTGTCTTGGCCTCCCAAAGTGCTGTAATTACAGGCGTGAGCCACCGAGCCTGGCCTTTTATACTTTCTTTTAATTCTCTGTATGGTGTTCATGTTTAATTCCTTCTTCCATCTGGAACTTTATTTTGCATAGGATGTGATATCAGTATTCTTTTTTATCTTATTAAAAATAACATCCCATGAGCTCCACCTGAATTGTCCACATTTTGGCGAGATGTTTCTTTTATTATATACTAACTGTGTATGTTTGTCTTTATTCTTTCTCATTGGTGGCTCTGTCTGTTCTGGCACCAGTTCTAAACTGTTCTAAAGATGGTAGCTTTCTGATATGTCTCAATGACTGGTGAGCTAAGTCTCTGTATATTATTCATTCTCAAAAATAGCTATCCCATTCTTAAACATTTTTTTCTTCAAGATGAATCTTACAACCAGCTTGACAAATTTCATTAAGCAATCCTGTTTAATCAGGGTTGGAATTGCATTGGATATATAGATTACTTTGGGGATGATTCTCTTCTTTATGATATTCTTTATTCCATCCAGGCATGAGGTATTCAAGTCTTCTTTTACGTTCTTCGGTAAAGTTTTGTAGTCATCTTCATAGAGGTCTTGTGAAATTTAATCCTAGGTATTTTATGGTTTTGTGGCTATTGTGAATAAATAATATTATATTTTCAAACGGGTTATGATTATTAATAGATGACAATGTAATGGTGGGAGTAGTGAGCTTTCTTCCGCTGGGCATCTTCTGTTAGTGGACATCTAACAGAGGCTGGCCAACAGGGAGGGACTGTAGAGGGTGTTTGTCACCAGAGACACACTGACCACCAAGGTTTCATTGCATGCCATGAATTACTGTGTCTATGAAATGTCAGAATCAGGACTTTCTCTTGGGTGACCTATAACACCCTGGAAAGTATACTTGCCTTTTTCAATTTCTTTTTTGTTCTCTTGACCTTGAATTGTTGTCTTAGGAACCAGGGCCTTTTCTGGATACCTGCAGAGAGGCAGCACATGTCTCTTTTACAGCTGCATAAGCCAGTGCCTGGAAGAGTCTTCTGTGTATTCCCAAGGAAAATGGAATCAGTTATCCATGAATATTTAACCCATAGTCACTTCCCAGCTGTTATCTTGATGCCAGTCTGATCTGCAGTCTCTAGAAAAAGACGGAAAATTATGACAACTAGAAAAAATTCTGTCATCTAGGAAGGGGGCTCTTAATCATTTTTGATGGACTGTGGAGATGCAGGACTCCTCCCCGGGCATCCCCATCTCTCAGGAATGGTGGGAGATAGGACTTCTGATCATACAGTAGCCCAGAGTTTCCATCCTATCTTCATGCAGCAGGGACTCCTCCAGTCTGGTCCAGATGGTTGTCTTCTTGTAAAAGAAGCACCTTAGAAGTCTCATACCCTTCCCTCATCAGTGCCTAGTATCCAAAAGTTCAGTAGAGTGAGTGTTGTGTGGAACTAGCCAGGTTCTGCACTCCTGAGAGTGGCTTGCGAGGAGCTGAGATCCTTCACCTGCAAGGCTTTCATCGTATGTGACCTTCATGCCTGATGGACTTTGGCCCAGTGGCTACCAACCAGATCTCCAGATGCATAGCAAATTCCTATCCAGATCTGAGTCTCCACACTTGCATCTGCATGGAGAGAATTACTGAGCTCTGGGCTGTATCAGGATATGCTAAATCAAACGAGCAGTTTTGGGTGGTTCAGGGCCTGAGTGCATCAATTAGAAATAATGTCCAGAACAAGGAACTCTGTAGAAGTTCTGTCTGGTAAGACCTATTCCTCTGTTGTGCCAAAGACTGAAGTGTGTCTCAATGTCTTTTCACTTCAAGAAGACTCTAACCGGCTTGCTTGGACTGTTGCCTCCAGTGACAGCAAATGCCTTGGAGCCTGTCCTGGCAGGATGTGGCCCTGTATAGTGATCTTTCAGCAGGAAGTGCTCTGGGGATTCTTCCTCTGAGGCTGACTAGATCAGAGGTGCTGTGAGCAGGGCTTGGCAGAAGGACCCTACCTGAAGGCCTGGGAGCACCTATACAGGAGGTCTGCTTGGGGTCTCAGGGGCCCTAGGCAAGGAGATGTTTTTCCTGCTTCACAGGGCCTTCAGGTCAAGTGTTCTGCACAAAGTCTTTTTTTTTTTTAATTGTACAGGTGTGCACTTGGTCCCTGTTTCCCTTCTAGAAAATGAATAGATGGAAAGGGACTCCCAGATAACTATACCAGGCAGTCCCTTATGCATATGAAGTACACTAAGGATCACAGAATGCTTTAACCTATGTTATGCCATTTGATTCTCCCATAAAGAGGGCAGTGTTCCCTCCAAGTTCCCAGAGCACAATGCCTGGCCATCTCCAGGCTCAGGGGGATAGATCTCCACTAGCTTTGTCAGTCAGTGGTTTGTGTGGCTGTTGTGCAGGTGCTCGTCTCCTTTGCAGACCTTCAGCTTCTCAGGGTAGACATCGGCGAACTTTTCATAACCCCACATACAAGCACAGCACACAGGAGGGTCTCAGTAAACACAGATGGATTGATCTGTCAAGGATCAGTGAATGATTAGGCTGAGAGAAGATAAGTGACTGCTTAGGGTCACACTTTGGCAAGGCTAAGACTCAGCTCCAGTTTTTTCTTTGCGTCCAGTGCATCTTTCCTCACTGTAGAAAGCTTTTGAAGCTGCATTTCAGGAGTATGAAAGGGGTCTTGAAGGCCATGGCTTTAAGGTGACATGACCTATAGTTCTTGACTTGGAGCATTTCCAGGGGACTTTCAGAGGTGGGAGCATATTGTAGCTTTCCTGTGTTTGGCCTCACCTTGGGCCACAGCTAGAAGATTCAACCTTCTATCCCTCCCCCACACGGACAGTGACCTGAGACTGGTCATAAATACCTCCTGACTGAGGTGCACTGCCTCCCAGGATCCAGGGGCCTCAGCCATCCTCTAAGGGCTTCTGCAGCCCCAGGGAAACCTAGACTCTCAGACTTGAGCTCAGGCTAGGTAGAGGGGCTGTCTCTTTTCCCAGAATGTATAATCTACTTTCTTTCTCCCAGACAATTGGCTTCATTGAAGCAGGAGAAACAAGAAGTACTTTCTACAAACACTGGTTTTGGTAAAATTTGTAACACTAGGCTCTTTGATGCTCCTGAAATCCCCCTCAGCAGGGTCCCTCCTTGTTTTGACTAATCACTTCTTCTTATTACTAACTGTTATGATTAGGAGAATTGCCTGAGTACAGGCCCAGTGTTTCCAAGACCCTAATAGCAGCACGTGCAGACTCGCTTAGCATAGTCCTGGAATCATGGTTGTTCTGTTTCCTCAGGGAAGCTGCTGAGATGCCTCAGGGACAGGAGCTTCTTCCTGCCTCCATGAAATCTTCCCCCAGCCCCCAGAAAATGCTTTGCATCACAGCTGTGTTGTACACCATTAGATGCCTCTACCCCAGGTGGAAGAGTTGTTAAGGATGAGATTTGGAACCTGCCAGCCCTGCACTCAAGTCTCGGTTCCACCAGTGCATGAGTTGGGCAAGTTTCTTTATACTCTGAGCTAGAGTTTTCTCATAACTAAACTGTAGACAATAGTTCCTATTTCAAAGAGTGTTGGAAAGATAAGATTACGTTAAGTAATCCACAAAATACCTAAGACAGTACTTTGCATACAGTATTTATCAATAAAAGAAAATTCAAATTTCCATGTTGACCTCCACTGCTCTTTCAGATGCACCTAGTATCCAAAAGTTCAATTTCTCTTTCTTGGTTCCAAAGACAATTCAAGGGCAAGTAGAAATCTGGTTCAGGGAAAGGACCCAAAATTGGTCATTTGGGCAGTGATATGAACAAGTTTCGCCAAATGAGAGCCATGTCCACAGGAAGGCAATGGGACAGGGAGCCCTTTTGGTCACCTAGAAGGCAAGCACCATGCCCAGCACCAGTGCTGGGCATGCACACCCATGTGGCAAATATGCCTCCGCTAGTGACTATGTGACCACAGACAAGACATTCTGTCACTCTGGGCCTTTGTTTTCTTATTTTTAAGTTGGGGATAATAATGCCTCATAGAATTTTGAGAGAAAATAGTGACATAGTATCTGTAAAAAGACTGTTCATGCTATTCAGAGATGTTAAAAAGTATTCAGAATCTGCCTCTTCTCATCTCCTCTGCTGATGTCATTCTGGCCCAAGCCACCATCACCTCTCCCCTAGATGACTGCTGTGGCCTCCTGATTGGTCTGCCTTCTTCCACCTTTATCCTCTTCTAGCCTGTCCTCCACAAGGCAGCGTAAGTCTAAGCATGCCATTTCTCTGCTCAGAGCCCTCCTTACAGTAAAACCTCATTTACAGTAAAATTACTGGCAGGCTGAAACCAGGACTTAAGAGTCTGCCTCCCCCACTACCTTTCTAATCTTTATTATGACCCCTCTCCTTCTTGATTATTATATGGCAACCATTCTGCTTCCTTGATCTTCCTCAAAGAAGGAACCAAGTACATTCCCACCTCAGGGCCTTTGCACATGCCAGTCCTTTGGACTGGGGAACACTCCCTCTAGATATTTGCATTGCTTCTGTCTCATCACACTCAGGTCTCTGTCCAGATGGCCTCTGCTCTGAGAGAGCTCCCCTCACCACACCAGCATGCTGTCTCCCCTCCTCCTTCTCTATGTATCATCAGAGCCCTATTACTGCTGATACTATTCATTTATCTATGTATTGAAATGTTTTCTGACTCCTTCACTAGAGAATAAGCTCCATGAGGGCAGTGCCTGTGTCACTGTCTTCACATTCATCATTACCATGTAACAATGAGTTAAAAATTACAGCTGCCAATAGAGAAGTCATCCTAAGTGACTGGCACTGTTCTAACCCTTTACTTACACTGCTCAATTGGTAATCCGTTACAACACTCCTATGGGTTGCTGTGATCATCATGCAGATTTTACCAGTGAATATGCTGAGGCTTAGATAGGCTATGCCAAAATCCAGAATTCAACTCAGTTCTGTCTGTCCCTGAAGATCTGTGACCTCCCATCCTTAGTAATTTGCTACTGGAGTTCATTTAAAACTGATTTCAAAGGTGGCATAAAATTTTCTCTGATAAATTTGTGCTCACATGGCTGTTAGAAAAAGTAAACCAACATGATTTCCCTGAGCTTTAATGCCCTCTCCTCCTTGCCCCAGAGAGATATCCTACACTTTGAGGAGAGCAGCCTCAAAGGATGCCTGAGCTTGCGGTGGGACAGGCATCAACTAACCTTCTAGCCAGCCCCTGCTGCCTTGGACCCTCAGCACAATTCCCTCTCTTGAAGGGACACTTCAGAATTTCAGACACCACTTATTCCATATTGAGCAAAACAGTGTCCCATATGTCTGGTATTCATTGTCAGCAGATTGCAGACAATTCTTGGTCTATTTTTTTCTAAAGATCCTGAGCCCTTCCAAGCTTCTGCTATTGAGAGGTGGATGTTTTGGCATCCTTTAAATGACTTACCAGTCTGTCCATTTGGATGCCACTAGTTTCCACAGGCCCCTGGTGACTTATTCCTCGTTTCCCATATTGCCTCAATAACCTCCCTCCCCTATGGTAAAACAGGGCAACCCTTGCACCACTGACCTCTGTTATCGGGGTCTTATTATGATGCCTGACATAGAATCTTTAGAAGCACCCCCACCTTTGGCGAGAGAACTCAGTGAAAGGGACAGGGAACACACAGGCTTATGCCACTCTCCAAGGTCCTGAACCAACATGCTCAACACATCACAGCCCTTTCCTCTAGGATGCTGGTCATTCCTGCCTGATGTGCTCCTGTTGAGGGAATGATGGAAAAGGAATTACTATTATACTTAGGAGGAGCAAGAGAAGGAGAGGAAGAGAGCTGAACTTAGGCTAGAGAGTGTCATAGCCACAAATGGTACTTAGAAAGAATAAAGGTTTGGTGGTGTTTTCTTTTGTTTTGGCATTGTTTTCAAACAACCATTTATCAAAAAGAAACAACAACTCACATGAAGCTGAATTCATGTTTATTTGATAATGGTACTACATCCCTGACAGTTGAAACTTTCCTTCTTTTGGCTTATGTTATCCTCCAACCCATCCTGCCTTTAGCCCTGTGTGCCATGCTTTGGGCTAGGTATAATAACCAGCCTGACTTTTTTCCCTGCATATTTTGCCCCCATAGAAGACCTCTTCAAACTTCTACAGCCCCCATTTCCCTATCTGCTTCTGCTTCTTGAATTCGACTTCCCCATAAAATCTCAAAGATCCTTTTACCTTCTCCAGGAAGCCTTTCAATCACTCAGACATGGTTCCTTTAAGTAGCTGTGTCACAATAACCAACGGAGAAAGAAACACTCTGGTAGAATCCTTATTTTGAAAAGTGAATTCTGGACCATGCTACTTTCCCGGTCACACCACAGTCTCTCCCACCATCCATACACCTGATATCATTTTCTGGTCACCCTCTCTACCACCTCTTCACCTTCATTCCATATTGAAGAGTGCTAAAGTCGATATTGAAGTACATATTCAATATTGAACTTCATATTGAAGTAATTTTTCCAAACTACAATCTTGAATCTTCTCAGCCATGGAGAACATTACATTTGTTGCTCTCCTGCCTGATAATACCCAGGAGTCTTGGGTATCAAGTGTCCTTCCTGGCTCATTCCCAGACCCCATTGCAATTCTTTCACCTAAAGGGAGAATGAAAAGAGGGCACAGTTTGCTCTGGGAGTAAAGGAAAGTTTTCCTTTCCCATAGGTGAGGGAAGGACAATGAATACCAGATACCAAGTCGAAGTCAGGCTACCTCTAGGGAGGCCAGGAAGCAGAGATACAGGTACAGACAGAAGTCACAAGCCCAGTACCTAATAAGAACTGGACCCATTCTGGAGACAGCCCCATGCTCAAGGCTAAGGTTCTACCCCTTGGTAGAAGGGCTTGCTGGGTCTAGGTGGCCTGGAGGGGGCAGATTGGGGCAGGCAGACTCCAAGGTGTTTCTGTGGATGGGTGCCAGAGATCATCTCTGAATCTATTGATTTGCACTGGTGGTGTCTTTTCCCAAGCATCTGTAACCCTTTGCATCTGTACCAATTTGATCCTTTACTGTATGTGTTCACAGTTTCCAGCACTCCCTAGGTATGGGCTCCTACATCAGGTTTCCCCAACATAGGTTCCATGACCTCATGGCTTTCACAGTCTTTAGCATAATTCTGAATGAGGGGTCTCTGCTCAAGAAAGGGTGGCTGAATTAGGTCAGTCTTAATTACATGAGCATGTGAAGATTCCAGATAATCCAATAATGACAATACAAATACTACTACTGCTACTAGCCTGTGATGTTACTCAATTTCTCTGTGGACTAGCTACAGTTAAACTCTTTAGGCATGTAATCTCATTAAATTCTCTGACCTACCATCTTTCAGATAAGGAAACTGAGACTTAGAAGTTCACTTTCTCAAGGTCAACCAACTAGAGAATATGTTTTAACTTGGTTACTGTGAACACTTAGGAGGATCATCGGTTGGTTTCGGGAGACTAAGAACCCACTCAGAGTCTGAAGAATCATGAGTTCCAACACATGTTCACTTTTCTGGGGGAAAAGCTTTGTTGCTTTTATCAGATTCTGTAAGTGGTCATGCACAGAGTAGGGAGGGCCCCACCTCTGGCCTGATGCAGAGGAGCATGATCCCAGCCTGAATGTGGGGTTTTCCAGGGGAGTGTTTCTCCCAAGTTATAGCTCCAACCTTGTGGACAACCACTATGGTTGCCACATTCACCAGCACCCAATGGGGAGGGATCCCAGGACACAGACCCTGGCTTCAGCAATGCACGATGAGCTAGACCCTACCTGCTTGGCAGCTTGTACCAGCCTGAAATTTACTACTAAATTCTGAGACCAGAAGGTTAGCCTTATTAAGATTCCTGATAAAGGAATTGGCTTTGGGGGCTTACCTGTCTTCAGCAGATTTTCCCTTTGATTACTCAGGAGTGCTCTTATTTCCAGCTTAATGCCTACAAATAAACTCACCCGCTCTCTCCCCCACACCCTGTCTCACCATTCTTTAAAAAATCATCTGGCCCAAATCACAGGAGAAGCAGGAGATTCTATCTTAATATGGCAGCACTTGGGCTGGCCCTGTGGGTCTAGAAGGATCCTGTTTAACTCTTTCTGATCCCAGTGACAACCATGCTCCATGCAGGCTGAGCCAGCCTCTCAGGCACATCCTGGAGGACATTGGAGACCCATCTTCATAACTCATGACCAACCACACTCCCTCCTCACCCAAACAGAAAATCACAGCTCAACACTTCTCCCATCCTTTAAAAGGACTGAATTTCCTTAGCGCTTTAAACAGAATGCATTCATCAGAAGTAACTGTGGCAACAGATCAGAGAGGCTTCAAAAAGCCTATCTGTATGTAATTAAGAAAAACGAGGAAGAGCAGGGAGCTCAGATGGGGAGACCATGGTGCTGAGCCCTGCCACTGCATTCACTGAGGGCTTTTGCTGAAGGAGATGGCAGATTTTCTTTCTCTGTTCTGGCTTCCTTCTCTGCTCCCCCTTGTAATGCTTTTGTTTAGTGGTCTCAATTGGCCTCCTTCCTGGAGATGTTGCTGGGGGCCCAGATTCTGGATGAATACTCCCTGCAAGAGTAGGGCTCCAAGCCAAGGAGGCAATGCCTAGGTAGGGAAGTGGCTTAGCATCTTCCTCCAGGGAGGTTTATGCAGATGCCAAATCTACCCTGGTCAGACTTTCATTTAGGCATGAGGGAGACTGAGCAGTCTACCTGCAGGAATATGCCCATCTCATCAGGATGCTACAGCACAGACACCTGGGGCCATCATCATTTTAACCACCCAGGCATGAGGCCCTGGCTTGCCAGCCCTGGAGCGGGCCTCATGGGAATAAGAGACAGAATCCAGCATTGTTAGGAGGCCATCTGAGCCCTGGTGCTTTTTTTTTTTTTCATAACACTTATTCTTATTTAAAATAATTTCATTTATTTCTCTGTTTCCTTCTATTGTATTAGTTTTCTCTCACTGGAATATAAGCTCCGTAAGAGAAGCAGCTTGCCTGTCTTGGTTTTTCTGCCTCTTAAGTGCTGAAAAGATTGCCAGGAGTATTTGTTAAGGGAGTAAATGAGTGAATGAGTAAATAATGAATGGTAATTTTTTTGTGGCCCAGATTCTGGTCACCTTCACAAATATGCACTGGCACTTGCTCTGTGGGAGGAACAAGACACACCCCTGCCCTCAAGGAGGCAGGGGAATGATACACTGCAGGGCATGCCTGGCTCTCCTAGCCCTCTGAGTCCATTCTCCAGGGAAGGACCTTAATGTCTGTTTCTGTTCCTTGGAAGGAAAGGATTCAGATTTATGTACTCCTGCACTCAACAACCATGACCTTCACAAACCCCTATTCATGCCTCACAGATGCATTTGCTCTGAAAAGCACACATGAATGGGAAGGGGGCAGTGGCTGCTTTATATAAAGACTTTTACTAAATCAACATGAAAAAAAAACCTTCCCCTGGAGTGGGGGAGGAAACTCACTGCATTTCTTCCTGAGCAGCTGGGAGCAAATGAACAGACATGGAGCAGTATCAACAAGGGTGGTTCTTCCCAGCTGTCAGGGAGGCAGGCCACTAGATCAGAGACTGGGCAAAACTCTCCATCCAGCTCTTCATTTGCCACCTTTGCCTCACCAAAGCCTCTGCCACTCAGAGTAACAAGCAGTGGGTCATCACTGATTACTGCTGCTACTTCAAGGCCTCTCCAAGGCCCTTCCATCTGCCTACAGCGAGGCATCCTGTTTCACGCTGGAGAGGGGCATATATGTGGGACCTTTTTCCATGCACACTGAGCAAAGGTAGAAAACCAGGTGGGAGGGCAAAGTGCTGTCTGGGGATAGGAATCACAGAAAAAGACCAGACACCTGCCCCTGCCTACCAGGAGGCTACAGTGTGGTGAGGACGACAGAGGAAGAGACTGTCACAATGCAATGATGGAATCTGACTTAGGCACCTGGAAATGAGCTATGGAAGCCCAAATGGGGAGAGCATGACTGCTGGGCCTCAGGGAAGGGTCCTAGTGGAATGGGTGCTAGACCTTGAAGAGTGAGCAGGAGTTCAAGTTGATACAGAGGGAAAAGAACTTGTGACAGAGGGAAAAACATTGTGTAGAGGCTCAGAGATAAGAAGAGTTTAGTGTGCACAGGAAATTTCAGGAACATTTCTATTAGCTAGAATATGAGGGGTGAAGGTCAACTGCCAGGGATGAGATCAAGAAAAGCAAGATCCCATGGGGACTTGAATGACATGGAAAGGAGGGCAACCATTTTGGATAATCAGGAAGCATGGGGGAAATCGTGCAGAAGAACGCTATGACTCCATGTGCAATTTAGAACTCACACTCTGGCAGAAGAGACTATATCAGAGAAATGCAGAAGCAATGTTGGAGAATTAATTAGGAGGCTTTTGCAATAGGGTAGGAAAAATGATGAGGTCCAGAATTCTGAGGCCATGGGGATAGAGAGGAAGGGGCTTGTCTAAGGAAAAGTAGAGGAAGATGGACAGATTGTGCTAATGGTCCATGTGTTAGGGGATACAGAATATGTGGCTCCCAGGGCCTGACTGGTGACTACACAGGTGTCAAAGAAGGTAAGGATTGAATTGTGTTCCCTGGATTTGTCACATAGAAAGCCAAAGGAAAAGCCATCATGGCAGAGAAGTGGGGAAGTAACCAGGCTTCAGTTGGCTGAGCAGGGAGAGAGGAAAGACAGTAAGTGTAGGCTCTTGTTTGCAAAAGCTTGGCTGAGCCAAGAGTAAAGAAGAGAGGGTGTGCAATGTAGACAGATGCCAGGTGATGATGTTTTGGTTTGAAAATGGCAAAGACTTGCATGAGTTTACATTGAGAAGCTGGAGTCAGTGGGGAGAGTGTAGCTGAAGCTCAAAAGATAGAGGAAATAATTGAAGGAGGAAAGTCTCAGTGGGTGAGAGGGATGGATGATCACTCTCTTGGTCAGTGCCTGCCTCTGCCCCTTCACCCAAGGCTGCTTTCTGAGTGATAGCCTCAGGATGTCCCAAGGATGCAATGAGATGAAAAGATTCACCCCACACCTAGTATAAAGCAAGCACTCAGTGAATGCCTTTATTTTGAGATGAGAAACAGGGGCCCGTGGGTGAGTCTAGGCTCTCTGCTATAGAAGTGAGACTAAACAAGAGTGGCGTTGACTGCTGAGAGCTTGTGGTCTGAGTCCCATCAGTCAGAAGCAAACAGACATGTCCAAGACAGGCAGTGACCAGTATGGATGGTAATGAATTGTGCAGTGTGGGGCAAGGTTGGCCCAGCCCCGTAAGAGCCTACCTGGGACAGTACTGACTGCCTTCGCAGCACTAGCTATGTGATTATTTGAAAAGAGATGGATGTTTATTCCTGGGCAGATGGGCGGGGAATTCTTGAATGCTGTTTGCAAGACTTCAGTAAAAATGCTCCATGAATTCTGCCCTGTCACAAGCGTGCGTGAATGCTGTGCTTTAGCTCAGGCCTAATGGGCTTTATGTGGTACAGTACTGATTTTCATTCATGTTTTAATAGAACCTGATTTAATGTTTGCTTTCTGCTCTAGCTGCTTGCTGTTGACTGATTCAACACAGAATCCTTCCCTGGTGCCCCCCGACCTTGTTGTTATTCCCTCATTTTGTGTGTTGGCATTTGATTCCTGTCTCCAGCATGAACCACTTTACACATGTCTTCGTTCAGCTGGTGACAGTCACGTGCATGAATTCTGAATGCATTACTATCTGAAGCGGCTGCTCCAGCAGACCTGCCATTCGAAAGGGGGGCTTCCGGGCAGGATTCATTTTTATCAGTTAGACACTGAGGAGATGCAAGGCTCAGGCTTGGGAACCTGAGGCTATGATCTGTTCTGGTTTTGGGCAGCAGATTCTCCAACTTAATCTCAAAATGCCCAGCATTGTGGCCATTAATTCAGCAATATTTTGCTCTTCTATGAAGCACCAGGATTTCCACAGTTTTGCAACAAGGCATTTCAGTTTTTGCCAGATTGTGAAAAGTAGCCATAAACAGAGCTTTCCAGAGGAAAGAGGCTACCCTCTGTGAGTCCCACTGAGGCTGCCTGGTTTGTAAGAGAAGGTCTGTTCAGAGCAGGGCTATAGTTGAGAACGTGAGCTTTGGAATCAGGCAGGTATGGGCTTTCACACTGGCTTCAGTTCTTACAGACCTATGCAATCTATAGCCAGCCTCCTTTCTAAGCTTTACTTTCCCTTTCTATTAAATTGAGATAATTATTTTATCTTCCTGGTAGGGGTCTTTGGGGGGAATAAATAAGGTAATGTATATAAAGCAGCTAGCAGAATGTCTAAACACAGTCCTATGTTTTCTTACATCATGGGGCCCAAAGTGGCTACATGAACCTCTCCCACCCAATTCTGCTTCTTTTCTCTTGTGCCAAAGCTGGTGCAATGTAAATATACATCTATTCAGGTGCTCTGGAAGCCTGTCCTACAGAGATGCATCCCTGCTACCACGCACACACCGCATAGATCCCAAATGTGTGAGATTTTGTGCAGAATTTCAGAATATGTTAGGGCTTTTGGAGGGGCCACTCATATCCCTCTACCCTTGAGTCCTACACCAATTAAGATTAGACAAAGAATCCAGTAAATGTTCAATATATATATACATTTTATTAACCCTAAACCTGGCTGGAGGATGTGGCTTGATCCTGAGAACAAAAGGCCTTAAACCCAGGTCCTGGAACCATCTTTCCCCTGGCACACATGATTGAAAGAAGAAAAGCCTCAGTGAAGATGATTGAAATGGGAGCTAGGGACAAGATGTCATCTCTATTCACCTATTCTTCTTTCAAAATGAATTGAAGCATAGACATTTGGGGTTGAGGAAGGAGTGGGAGGCGAGCGCACTGATGAGGATGGGAATGCACCAGAGGCAGACAAGAGAGCTGCTGGACAAGGAAGCTTATGTCTAGCCTCACTGGACCTTCTTTGTCTCCCTGCAGGCGTCCCATCAGGTCCCCGCAATGTTATCTCCATCGTCAATGAGACGTCCATCATTCTGGAGTGGCACCCTCCAAGGGAGACAGGTGGGCGGGATGATGTGACCTACAACATCATCTGCAAAAAGTGCCGGGCAGACCGCCGGAGCTGCTCCCGCTGTGACGACAATGTGGAGTTTGTGCCCAGGCAGCTGGGCCTGACGGAGTGCCGCGTCTCCATCAGCAGCCTGTGGGCCCACACCCCCTACACCTTTGACATCCAGGCCATCAATGGAGTCTCCAGCAAGAGTCCCTTCCCCCCACAGCACGTCTCTGTCAACATCACCACAAACCAAGCCGGTAAGTCTGGAGGCTTCTGTGCTCCTGTGTGGATGTGTGGCTGGCTCTTTGTCTCTAGGCAGGGAGACAGCTGCAGCCACACCCATCCTGCCAGTGTGCTGTCAGGCCTCTTCCCAGGAGTGAAGGTGTCAGGTGATGGGCATTTGTGATCACATAGAGAAGGCAGGTGTAGTGTTGCGCTTCTGAGAAGGAGCTGCAGACCAGGGGATTTTCTTGTGCCCAGCACAAAAGCAAAGAGGTATATCCAAGCCAGAATAGGACCTAGTGCTCTTTATCCGGCCTGAGCTCAACAAATCCTGTTGGAAAGATGGATGAAGAGATGGGCAGACAGGTGTGTGAGTGGATAAACAGAAGATTGTGTAAATGGATGGACAGATGGACAGAGGGCTGGGTAGGTGGACAGATGGATGGACAGATAGATGGTGAGTGAGTGGAGGCACTGAAAGACTTTGAGAACAGGACCAACAATGATGCTTTATGGAAACCCAATGACAGAAATTTTCCAGAAATCATATGATAAAATCAATATTGCCTTCATTTCCCAATTAAACCTATGTAGTTCAAAAGTGTATTCTTTATAGCTTGCTCTGATGAATGATACGCTGCTGTTGGGACCTCAGATAGATGGCAATAGATTGCTCCTGATAGCCAGCACATCCTTGTGGCGTGCACAGCTCAGAACACATTTTCTTTCTCTTTATTTCTGAATCTTGCACTCTTCTGATCTTTTCTCTTTATTACTTTTCACAGCTCTTGCAAGAATCTGTTTATTTTTATATCAATTTAACCAGTCCATTCATGCACTTATTTATTCATTCATCATTAAGAGACAGTCATTTAGCATGTACTGTGTGCCACGCTGTGGATTAGATACAGTGAAGGATGCAGTGATACTTGGACACTATTGTTCCTCCCATGAAACTCATTAACTGAAGAATTTAGAGGATATAGATACAAAGCACAAAGCTGCAAGGTAAAATGCTGTACGCATGTAGTAAATACCAAGGGAGTTAGAGAAAAATGCGCAATCTCTCTCCTGGGGTTACTGTGCAAGGTTGCAGAGGGGAAGTGAACATCACATGCACAGGCAATGGGGGTCATAGGCAGTGGACCGTGATGTTATTTGGAATTATAGATTTTTCTCAATTAACAAATTCTAAAATGACAGCTTGTTAGTAGAACAGCAGGAGCCAAGCATCTATCTCTGCTCTCTCTTCCTCTGTGTATCTCCCCCTCCCTGACCTTCTCTTTTCTACTCCATCCTTTTCTACTCACCTCCCCACCCTCAGACTCATTCTGCTTCTTTTAAAACCAGGCATCTTAGGCATCTTTGATGGCAGATGAATCTTGAGTTTAAGCTGTCAGAACTGAGAAGAAAAAAGGTGTCGTAGGAGAGCATGTCTGTCCAGATGGCTGCGTTGTTGCTGTGTGTGTGTGTGTGTGTGTGTGTGTGTGTGTGTGTTCTTGTGGTGTGTTTGTATGTATGTGTATGGTCACGTGTTTACATGCATACGTGTGTAGTGAGAAAATAAGAGTGGAAGTGTCGAAGCCTCCAGCTGGTGACCACAGTGTTGGTGCCGTAGAGACAAAGGTTGTGACATTTTGTCTTACCCAAAGAAAGGAGAATGGTAATTCTGCATTATGTTAAGCATGTAACATGGGCAGCCTTTGTTAGCAGTATTTCCCTTGAAGAGTTTAGGCAGAAAACTGGCTGAAATATTTTAGTGTCCCAGCTTTTGGGAATGACAATCCTGCCAGGCTGTCATGTTACACTGGGCTTGGCTGTCTTTTCTCTCTCTCTAAGCATGTGCGAACAAACCTGCCACTTATATCGGTTTGCTTTTATTTCTGCCCTCCCTTCTCTTACCCTGCTATTCTCGAACCTGCCCATCTGCTTGTCTTGCCATCTGCACCTTCCTAGACTGCAGTGGAGCTAGGGGACCCAGGCTCTCGCAAGGGGCCCTGCATTACCAACATGCAAAATATTCATTTTTATCCTCACCCTTTTGCACCTCCGTGAGCACACTTCTCATGTGCTTTTTCCCCCCTCTGGCAGGCCCTTTAATCTTAATATCCCTGATTTTGTAGTCCTAGCCCCCATTATCACCTTCCAATCTATGACTCCCTGTTTGGTAACTCTGGAATTCTGGTGTCAGAGAGTTTACACTCACTGAGAGAAGGATGCAATTACTTCTTGGTAGCACATGGTTATTGTAAAACAAATATCAAGTTGACCAGTGGTTCCTAATCTATGGGCTGTGGACTGAGGAACAGGGTGCCATCACACTGATTTGATGAATCTATGTGTAAATACAAATTATTTTCAACCAAGAGATAGTATTTTTTTAAACATGAGAACCATCAAAGTAAACATTCAAACCTGAACTTCTATGAGAACAGTTTAGAGAACCATGAACAGAAGCTATGCATTTTACCAGAGGTGGACAAGAGACTAAAACGTAGGCATCAAAACTCTAATGACTCAGATCCATTAAGGGCTGAGGTGGGTGGACCCATGTGTTACCAATAGGTCATGACATGTCTAACCTTCCCAGAATACCCCTGAGCTGGTCCACTCTGGGTCAGATCTAGCTCAGTCTTCCTCCCCTGGCTTCATGGTATGGTATGACCCCTCTCTATGCCTGTGGCCATCTGTACTACTGTTTGGGTCATAAGTAGCTAGATGGCAGGCAAAGAATTTGACCAAGAGGAGTCCTGGGATCAATCATTAAGTCAACCTGTGTTTATTGAATGTGTACTCTATGTCTGGAACTGCTCAAACTGTGAAGTGGCTGGGGACTATTGAGTGGGACCTGATTGAGAAATAGATGAGTAATAATTATTATAGTTAACACCTCATGTTTGTGTTTCTTTTGAGTTCACAAAGAATTTTGGAATTATGTGGACTCATTTAATCCTCATAATTACACAATGACTTGGGGATTATTGTTCCTATTTTTCTAATAAAAAAGCAGAGACTTAAAGGGATTTGGAGAATCTAGGATTAGAAAGAGATCAACAGATGTCCCTCGTCTGTGTCTGCCTTATGGTGTTCTGTCCTAAAAGTGGACAGTACCTCTGGGCTCCCCATTTCATAGTCTCCAACAATAGGTTCTTCTTGATTCCAAGAGCTGTGATCTAAGAAGAGACCTTGGAGATTTTTGCTATCATTTGTTTTTGGTCATTGGGCACATGGTAGATACAGTTTTTCACTCAGAGACAAGCTTGTCTGTTGAGTTCTGAGATTCAGAGAGCCTTCATCTTCTCCCATCATGACCCCAATTATGTACATAGTCATGACTATTCAAGGACCAGGTATCACTTGGAGAGTTTCAGGACTGGATCCTTACCCAGTCCAAAGGCAGTGGCAGAGAACTGACATCTTTGAGCACCTCCAATGTGCCAACCCCTACCACGTGTTTTGTTTTTGTTTTTGTTCTTTTTACAGAGAAGGTGGGTCAGATGAAGAAACTTAGGTCAGAGCAGTTTTGAATTTACTCAGCATCTCACAGCCAACAAAGGTTTCTAAGAAACATCATTTGCACCTCCCTAGGCTGCAGATATTTCTGATAAACATCATTTCTTGGCTGTGAGATGTTTTGTGGCCATTTTATCCTCATACTGATGAAAAATCACATTATAGTGGACTGTGTAAGTCATAAGCTCTCTCTAAGCTGTTGCCACATTGCTAAGCCACGTTAGCTGTCAAAAAAATGTCCATCATCTTTGGTCAGGATTGGTCATGAATTATGCAAGCTCAAATTTATGTGAGGTCTTCAGGGATACAGCCTTGCACTGAATACAGCTGCCATGAGTTTAAAATAGACCAGATCAGGTGCAACTCTCTCTGTTCTAGTGGCCAAGTGATCTGCAGAGAGATTGTTATCACCACTAACTCCTGCAGTCACTCTCTGGCATCTGGCCCCAGATTCAGACTGATGGCCGGATCATCTGGCTGTCAGAGAGAATTAAGTGAATGACAAACTTTACTTCTCTCTTCTGCCAAATAGACTTGGAGTGTCAAAGTTGGAAAAGAAGACCTCAGAGGAAATCTTGGGGGTATAAAAGATGAATCAGACCAGCACATGAACTTGGGACCATCAAAGCCAAAGAGAACAAACTCAAAGACCCCTAAGGCCAGGCAGGTAATGGAGAGGCGCAAAGTAGGGCCAGGTACAAGGCAATAGGGAGTGGTGGGGACTGCAGGGAACTTTAGAGGCAGCCATTGTTCAGCTCCAGCAAGAGTTCCATGCCCAGCACTGCCTGATTTTATAGCTGAAAATCCAGATTTAAAATGTTGACAACTGATTAGAAAATTTTAAAGCACTTGAGAGCCAAACAAATCCAATTCTGGATTTAGCCTGTTGGCGATGGTTTGTAACCTCTGATTCAGAGGGTGAATCTGATTAACCCAAGTCTTACTGCCAAGCATGTTCTGTTTTCCATTCTCATTCCACCACAGGGCAGTCATCTTCCTCACCTCTGGGCTCATGGTGGCAGAGTGCAGTGGGGTATTCCTGGAGTTGCTTCCCCTCTCTGCTCCTCACACGAATCATGCAAGTTCATTTAACTGGCAAGATCCCTCATTTCTCACCTATAAAACAGGTGTCATGATACCTGCTTTCTAGTACTATAGGGACTAGCAAATCAGACAGCAGATAGAAAATCACTCTGTAAACTATGCTATGGACTGAGAGATTAGCATCATTTCTGGGAATACGTCTTGAGCTAGAGAGCAACTTGCTGTACTTTTTCTCCCTAGACTATTTCCTTCCAAGGCTTCACAGTTTCTTTGTTTGGGACTGATGTTATCTGTAACAGACACATAACAGATATTGGTTTCTCCGTTCTGTGCTGGGAGGAGTAGGCACCAGAAACGAAAGTGGCAAAGTCTGTATCCCAATGAACTAATGATGAGGGAGGAAGTGGAGCCCAGAACCTAGGTACCTGCCACTGGATGATTCTGATGCTCAGAGGAGACTGTCTATCTTTTCTCATTGTGTATTCGAAGAAGCAACAATTTTTCCCTTACTTGCATGAGCTTATCAGCCCAATTTATATCTGACATTTATATTACCTGCAGTTCATGTATGGCCTACGTGCCACTTCCATGTGGAATACTATTCATCATGCCCACGACACAGACACAACCCATTACTTACTTTTCTTTAAAAAATGCTGCACTATTTCTGTTAATAGTTACAAGCCCCTGTAGTTTGTCCATTTTTAAGGCACTTTTGAAGTTCTTAGACAGTTAAAGTCACTCAGATACACTAATTTTCTTACAAAAGAATTACCTAGCCCATCAATTCCTCTGAATACATCACCTAATTTGCATTATTCCTTGGTTAAATATAGTATTTGCATGCATAAAGAATAATCTTTGAATATGAAAAGGAATTTTATGATATTGCAATATATTGAGCTCTTTGGAGGAAAGATATTATGTAAATCTCAAAATTAAATATTAAAACAATATTACACTGCTGCCTGTAAAAATGTAGAGTGTTAAGATCCATATGCTGAAGCCAGTTCATTTTTAAGGGCTGTGCTTATTGGAAATTAGCAGGCAACATTTGCTCCAACGCAGAGAAAAGATTGAGTGAGAACTTTAAAGACTAGAAGGACTTGAAAGAAAACTTTCATTGAAGTTAATAAAGAAAAATTTAAAAAAATCTTAAGCGAATAAAATTTTCACTGTTCTTAATTCAATTTCATAGTTCATTTCATTGCTTTCTTCTCATTGTTAATTCTAGAAAATTTTGTTTTTATTGTTTCTTAAGCTCTGGCATTGAGAAGGAACTTCCAAGTGGCCTCAGAAAGGCCCTGGCCATTTGCAAACAATGATGTGTTCACCATTGAGCTCAGAGGGTCGGCAGATGGCACTGCCCCTGACCAATGTCCTGGCTTCTATCCTTGGCAACCTTGGGGTCCTGCACCAGATGGTGAGCCATGTGGAGAATCACACTTTCTCACCTATCACCAGTTTCCTGAGAGAGCGGCCGCACAATGCTAGGCACAGAGAGCCTTGATAAATATTTGCCAGATGGCTTCAGTCCCCACAGATGAGCATTAGTATGTAAGTGTTTGGCTGGGGAGTGGTGATGAAAATGTGTCCTGGTGACCCACAGGTAACATCTTAAGATCCCTCCCAGATTAGTCAGGTAATCTGGATGGAGTCTTCCTCCGCTGTGGCTCCTTGCAGGAAAACTTAGGGAATGTTGCTTAGGATGATGCTACAAGCTCTGATCCACTCAGAGGAACAGAGAGAGACTCAAGCACTCTCAAAGGGATTGGTTTGTTTGGGCATTTTAACTTTGGAAATGTATTCATTCACTTAACACAGTCTTTATGACTGCTTACCAAGTACTGCTTGCAAGTACTGGCTCAAGGTTACTGCTTATTAGGGGCTCCCATTTATTTGCCTACTCGTCAAATATTTTTCAAGACCTTTCTGCATGCCATATACTGCTCTAGACATTGGGAACACAGCAGCAAACATAACAGACAGAAATCTGTGGCTTTGTGGAGCTTGCATTCCAGTCGACAGCACTCACCGAGACTGGAATCAGAGGCCCAGAAAAGTCACAAAGTAAGCAGGTGACTGGTTGGGAAGTGACTTGATGGGGTGCAGCACCCTCAGCTGGGCTCTTGGTACCACCCTCTTCTGTGGTGCCCACTCTTACATTCCAAAAGTTAGGATGGAACCGCATGTTGTTGCCAGAGAGCATTTCAGTTTGTGGTGGATGTTGCTATACAGTGACAATATGTTTGATGGGATATTTTATTGTTCAATAGACCGATTTGAATGAACTCGTTGTGGATGGATATCACACGCTGGGCCACACAGTGGTTGGGTATGGGAATTCTCCTTCCAGGTTGTGAGCAGTGGCTTGTGATGCTGCTAACAGCTCCAGAACAGCCTTCACTCTGCTAGGATTACCAGAGTGCCCACAGGACTCAGGGACCTATTTGCTTGTTTACTCCATCTTGGGCCAGGCACTCCAAGTACATAGCTTCAGGAGTAAAAATGGCTACTGACAATGAGACTGGAGGAAATTTCTTACCCTGTAAGGATCTCATATCCACATGAGGTTGTTATAACCCTTATTGGAGAGGGGACACCAGTTGGATTATTAGATAGTTGCTGTTCACCTTGTGAACTATCCCATGAAGAGGTATCTCATAAAGAGACAAAGAGGATGGGAGGGAGGAGGGTCCAGGTGATCCATCCACTCCATGCTCTTGTGGCAAGTCAACTCCATGAACTGACTGGCATCTCCAGGAAAGAACGCCCTGTATCCGTCCTGTTGACTATTGTGTCCAGATAGGTGTCTAGTTGGGTGCCTGAAATATAGAAAGCAATCAATAAATGTTCATTGAATGAACTAATAACTTGTTAAATAAATACATGAATGAATGCTTCAGTCTTTCTTAAAGTAATCTCGGGCATCGGCAAGTGGTGCAGCTTTGGCTGTCTCTGTGATCTTTATCAGGCATCTTTGGGTGGGGAGCTGTGATTGCAGTTACCCCTTACATTCTCCCAGATGTTGTTAAGACCTGAGGCTTCCTTTGTGCACTGCACCCCCACACCATAACCATGGTTCTGTGGGAGCTGCTCTTCTATGACCTGGCCTGTCCTACCTCCCCCACTGGCAGGATCCCAGCTGCTTTAGCAAGTGCAGGGAGGGTGGTTGGGATGGCATCCCAACACTGTTTTCTGTCCCCCTGCATGCCAGCCCCGTGCCTATCATTTTCACAGTACCATCCATGTTAAACAGGCAGGAGCACCAGGGGTTTCTGAATGCAGCAATTAACAAAACAGTAATCAAGCTAAGTGTTTAATTTCAGAAAATTAACATCTTCTCTGAGCGGATGTGAAAGATGGAGGAAAAAGGCACATTGAATGTTCTGGGTAAATAAAGGCAACACTGGGCCACAAATATTTTTCAGCACAAGGTAGACTCTTTGCCAATCCCTCAGGCCTCAGGATCAGTTTCCTTCTGATAGCCAAACTGCAGGAAAACCTTAGCTGTAGAATTGAGCCCTAGGATTTTAAAGCGTGTGCGCTTCTTTCCTTTCCTTTTTTTTTTTTTTTCTTTTTTGACGGAAGAGCAAATGCTTTCACCATTCAGAAGAGCTTGGGGGAACAAAAGCCCAGTCATGCCCCCTAAGAGTGCATCTGCCCTGTAGAAACAGTGATGTATGTTGCCCTTCTCTGAATTGTACTTGTTAAAGGGACAATACGGTGATTTCTTGGATGTGCATTAGTTGTTTATGTGCTTAGGCTCTATTTCTCTTGGCAGACTGAGGGCTCCCAAGGGAAAAGGCCATGTCTTTCTCCTCCCAGTAAACCCTGCCCCTCAGCAATGTGTCCTCTGCTATAAGGTGTCCTGGCTGACCTTACACCATGTCACACTCTGGTGCTGCCTCCTTAACCAGTGGGCTGGTCTTTGTTCGCAGGAAGGGGCTTGCATGAAGGGAGGGAAGCTTGCTAGGAGGTGGGTGTGCAGGGGACTGGGTCCCTAGAAGGACAGTGAGGTCCTGCTACATCTGTTTCATCATCTGATGGCCTGGATGGGAGTGAGTGCCTGGGATAGAGGATTGGGAGGGCAAGGAAAGTAGCTTTGTGTGAGGGATGCTATGAAGTTTGAAGCACAGACAGGCAGCCTTGAGACTGTATGATGAAGTACCACCAGTAACCATGGAGGCAGGGCTCTCAGAGTGGCATTGAGCCTGGTGCTGCCCGAGGAAGCACTGAAAACCATGTTCCCACAGGACCGCAGGTCCTCAGGGAGGGGCCTGGCCATCTGGCTTAATAAGCAGTGTTCCTTGAGGGGTCTCGAAGGCAGCTGACATGGAGAACAAAGAAAGCAAAGCAGGAGAATGAGAGTATAGTTTGCGAGTACAGAAGAGACATCCCCAGGGGCTCCCAGAAGTATTCAGGGACTGCATCAACAGAAGACAGGTTCGGTTCTGCACATGCATAATTTGTGGAGAGTTTGAGTACTCAAATCAGGATATTACTTATGCAGTTGGTTATTCAGGCTTCTGTTTTCTCTGGAAGGTGGGAAATAAGATTGGTTGCTGAGAGTGAAGGGGTAAGTATTGGGGTTGAAGGTTTGAGGAGAATGGAAAAGGCTTGGCAGTGCTATTGAAGAGAATGGGAAATGGAACTACCCAGGTAATGTCAATATTTCTGGAAAGTATTGAGAACTCATTTGAAGTTGGTGATCATATGTTTAGAAAGCCACCTCTTTTTCCTCTTATATGGCCTTCTCTGCGGTATATGGCTCCGGGACAGCAGGCCCTACAAGAAACAGATGACAAATATACCTCTGGTTGAGTTTTGACAGTCATATCCTCTGAAAAGATAAAGGCAACATATGCCTAAGGGTGAGGAGTATTGTGAATTATTTTATTGCAAAGATGGACCCTAAGATGGATAATAATGGATATGAATAAAGGAGAAGGCAGATGCATTGGGTGGAAGTAAAGGCCAAGAGTGCCAGATGAGGCCAAAAAGAGTTGCAGTGGGCTCATCTGAGGTTGTGGTGAGGAAGCAGAATATTTAGACTTGTGATTTTGAAAATTGAGTGACTTTAGGCAAAGCAGAGTCTAAGTGTGCCATGGAAATTGGCAGGCATGGAAGAGTTGTAGAGGCCAGAGAACTGAGATTATATTGTTTAAGTGGACATTGAAGTCACACACAGGAGGGCAAGGCTCAGGGTAGAGAGGAAGACAAAGACAGAAGCTCATGCCTCCAATGAATGGGGGCATGACGGTGGGAGGGAGTATATGGTGGTCCCAATACCTGGAGAGTGGTGGTCTAGCCAAATGGCATTTTTGCAAAGGGTGCAGGAGGTGGCGAGTGATGGTGTGAAAGAGACAGTGGGGAGCAAGGATGACACACCCCACTTCCTGACCCCGAGGTGTGCCGGATGCAAAATCATAAACTCACCAGGTGAGAGGGCTGCAAGGCAAAGGTGTCCTCGAGGGACAGCTGCTCTTCCTTAATGCAGGCATGGAGTGAAGGCTCTGAGGGAAGGAGGTGGGTACAGAGGAGTTTCCTGATTTGTAAGTGAAGGGCCCAGGGTGGGGGTGTGCTCAGTACTCAATGGGAAAGTCAGAATCAAGGAGAAGAGGCCCACAACTCCGTGGGGATGTCCAGAAAGGGGCTAAAGAGTGGGCATGGCAGGATGGAAACCCGCCTGTGCAGCCTGGTGGGCTGCTGTGAGGAGGAGGGGCTCTGGACCTTCAGGCCAGAAGACTCAGACCTCCAGGCCTGGAAGAGGATGGTCACAGTGACTGCAGGTGCAGCTCCCCTGCCCAGTGTTGGCGGCAGTGATGTCAGCCTTAGGGTGGTGGTGGTGGGTCTTCCAGCTGCATTACGGGTTTGGCTGAATGTGTGGGGGTGAGAGCCAGGTGTAACAGGGGCACACAACTTGCGGTGGGGTATCTCCTGTGGCCTCTCCACTGCTAGTGTTTGGAGTGGACTGCCGCTCCTGATCAATCATTAAACAGACCAAAGCTGCCAGTGCTCTGCTCTTGTCCCACACCTGGGAAAGGCTGGCAGGCCTGAGGGGAGGCAGAGGCCAATGACATGCCCCAGTTGACATGTGAGTACGGATGGTTGTGTCCTCAGCAGCCATCACAGTGCTTAGATGCCTGCCTGAAGAGTATCCTGCTCCACAGACACCTCCACAGCCTCCCACGGTTGCAGGGTCACAGAATGCAGGTTTGCTATAATTTTCACATAAATGGCACCTTCTAAGACACCTTTTGATTCCCCCAGCAGGGAGGAGGAGCTGTGGAAAAATGCCAGGTTGCAGTGACCCAGGAGGCAGAAGTGTCACCAGGAACACACTGCAGCCTGCCTCCTCCTCCAGGCACAGGGCTCTGCACACTTCCACCATAGGTGGGGACCCCTGATCTCCCTGAGGGCACAAGGGGTCCCAGAAGGCAGTGCCCATCCATTAGTGATGCTGATGTAACTCAATGTCCCCACCCCCATGCCTGGCCTCCTCAAGGCTCTGGAAATGCAGAGTGCATGAGTTGTGGGGAGGGAGGCCCAGCTGTTTCTGGTCCTGCACTAACCTTCTGGGGACTTGGGGAATTCATTTTCCCCTCTCTTATCTTCGTTGCTCTAATCTATAAATTGTAAGAGTTGGCCAAAACTGAATGGCCTCAGATGCCCTGTCAAACTTTAACATTCTGATTTCTAGGTTTCTAGACAAGCAGTTCTCAAACTTGAGAATGTGTCAGACTCCTGTGAAAGACTGGTTAAAACACAGATTGCTGGGCCCACACCCAGAGTTTCTGATTCACTGAGTCTAGGATGTTGCTCTAGATTCTGCTTAGCTTACCAGTTCCCAGGTGAGGCTGATCTCGGACTACATTTTGAGAACTTACAGGGTCAGGTGTATGATCCCAATAAAGAATGCCACCCTGCCCCCAAACACATACACATCAAAGGTAACATCAGAAGTGAGGGCCTCTGCTATAAACCCACATTCCCAGATCAGCCACCAACCCTCAACCCCCACCTGTCACCCCCCGCTTTCCCCTTTGGCACGGAACCGAAACCCTTAGTGGATCGACCAGTGAAGGAGGAGCCTGTGGCTTCCTGCCTTGGGGTGTGAGACTGAAGGCCAGGCCTGAAGCCCTCACTTTTTATCCCATTCACATCTCAAATTCAGCCAGGATTCTACAACAGCATGGAACAGTGCTACACACCCAAGGAAGTCCTCTGTCCCCAGGTGACTCCCAGGGTAAGGAGGAAGATAGGAAGGGAATGTCAGAGACATCTCAAGGCAAAGCCCAGAGTAAAAGCAAACAAGAAACCAATGTCCACAATAGAGGAAAACAATGAGAAGAATAATTAATTCTGCTTTCGTATTTATACCCAGTCTCCAAATTAATTGCTTATTTGTTTAATCTACTTTGACCAGAAGTGTTACTGCACCAAAAATATTTAATGAGTCAGGCCTTCTAATGTAAAATTCAAGCATATTTGTGCAATGAAATGAGTTTTCATCTACAGTGGGAGAACCAGCTATCTAAGCAGGACCTTTTCAGCAAAGTTACCTCCTAGAATAGAAATGTCAGAGGAAACACAGTTCATCTGTGTGGCAAATTGTTCTTCTTTGGTCATGAGTACTAGTGGGCTGGAAGTCTTTAGCTGACATTTAAATACAAACTTTGGTTTTTTGATATGGGAAGTGTTTCATATATTTAAAAAAAAGATGGCCAGCCAGCCCAATCCTTCATTCACAACCCCATCACTCATAGCTTCTAGGATCTTACAGAAGTCCCTCGAGGGGACTTCTGGAGACTGCTCAGCATTGTTTGGGTCTCTCTACAAACCTTTCAGAGTCTGGGTTGGGGAGACAGAAAATGAACTGGCTTCAAGGCCCTAGCAGCTCTGATTCACCCAGAGCAGCTCTGAATTGTTCTGTTTCACACTTTATGCTTCAGGGAGAACTTTGTTTGAAGAAAGGATTTCATAGCTTTAAAAAATAGAAAATTGCCAATATTAGGGTAACGTTACAGCTGAACAATCCCAGTGAGAGGGGGAGGGACCAAACCTGCTAGGTTTCTTCATTTACACCACAGAGAAAAACTTCTGTCTCTAATCCCTTGGGACTACCATATTCAGGCCTATTCTATGTTCTTTGTGAGGTGCAGGCTGCCGAGTGACAACCCTGGCTCCCTTTTCCACCTCATGCTCCTTCGAAAGCCAATATTCATGTTTGTTAGAACTAAGGGATTTTCTGACTCCTTTTACCTCTGAGGTCTTTAGAGAAGAGCCCGCAATCATTGCAATAAGAGTAAATTTTTGTTGAACATTTATTATGTGTTAGCACAGTGTGAAGAGGCTAAAAACATGGTCCTTCCCTAAAGATTTTATTGCACTGATGGAGAGCAGAGGTGAGCACCTGGGAAGGTAGATCACAGTGCACTGTGTCCCAAAGTGGAGATCACACCCCAAGGAGCTTTGGGTTGGGAGGCAGGAAAGGGCACTCTGGTGGGTGTGGTCAGGCAAGGATAAGCAGTGTGGGGCAGCGTGAGGCTCCCTCTGTGCCTTCAAAGGCCAGCAGGGTCATGAAAAGAGGTGCCCACAGGGAATGGCCTTCTTGGAAGAGACTCCAAAAGATGAGCTATTTTTGGATGTGGTGAATAGAGCAGTTAGATAAGAATGGCAAGTTCCTGAGAGGGAACAGTGGGAAAGTCTGGAATGGTGAGTGGCTGTCACATTGCTAAATGTTAAAGAGGGAATTAGGGCTTTTTCTAGTGGGGAGCCATTGAAGGTTTTGAGCATTGGAGTAACAAAGTTAAAATTGAGTTTAGAAAGATTAATATGGCTACAGAGTAGTTTGAAGTGAAGAAGTTAGAGGTGGACAAGAGAGTTAGGACAGTAAGTACATGAGACACAATGAGATACAGGTGATGAGACCTGTGGGGAGGCAGTGGCAGGGCCATGGGAGCATCGGGGGCTCCTGGGCCTGAGCCACACCATTAGATGGGAAGGCTATGCTTGTTCACTCTCCAGAGTCACTAGGTCTCCTTATCCTTAGGGACAAGATACCCTATCACTTACTTTCTAGGTTGCTTCAGGTTATCTCAAAATGTTCAAGGGAAACCAGCTCTCTTCTGGAGCATTTATCACTCCAGCCTCTGGGGAACCAAGCTCTTTGCTAGCTTTCCCTTTCTCCAAGCCCATTTGTATCTATCACATCCACCATGGCTTAGTCGACATATTTATACATCCCCTAAAAGATATTTATCAGATAAATACCTGAGGCTGTCTCTGGATCCCACTTTTTACATTTACCTTGGGGAATGATGCCCAGTGATTGATTTGCATATGTGAACAGCAGTGGACCCAGAAGGATAGTTTGGGGTGGTTGCCAAGTCCCCAGCCTGGCAAGTGGGATCTGGTTGAAAGGAGCAAGAGACCACAGAGAGAACATCTTCAAAACATTTGGGAAATTATTAACATAAGAATTAATATTCCTATTTTACAGTTGAAGAACTTGAGGCCCAAAGAAGACAAGGCCTTGGGTTAACCTTATCCCAAGATCACATAATAAGCAAATGGCAGAGCCAGAATAGGCACACACGTCTCTCTGCAGCACCTGGAGGGCCCTGACAACAGCCCTCCTTTATTTCTGCTAACTCCTGCTGCTCTGGGCTGGGCCCTAGGCTCCTTACTATTCCTTACCTTACCCATTTTCTTCACAGCTGTGGTCTATGCTATAGATCACAGGTAGTTAGTCCAAGGATGATTTGGCTGGGAAATGCTGTTCTAGTGAGAATAGAAGAGGTTAGTATTACTATATGATCCAGCAGTTCCAATCCTAGGTTGATTCCCAAGAGAAATGCAAACATATGTCCACACAGAAACTTGTGTATGAATGTTTATAGAAGCATTATTCTTCAACTTGTGTATGAACGTTTATAGAGGCATTATTCTTCAACCCAAATATTCCTTGACTGAGGAGCATTTCTCCCAGACAAAGCAATATCCCATGAGGGTAAAAGTGGTTACCAAGCCTTAGGTTCACACTGTGCAGGCTGGGGCAGCGGCATCACTCTGGGGGGTCACTGGGAGGACACCCCCCAACACACACACACTGTATGGAAAGGCCAAGGAAAACTACTCTACCCTGCCCACCCAGGAGTTATTGTGTGGGGGAGGCAGATGGCCTCCTCTTTGTATGGCTCTCCTTGGGAATTTTAGATGTGAAAGTACCTCTCACTGGAAACAGCATTGGCCTCCCAGAAGAGTTGCTAGAGCCTTTGCCCAAGCTAAGGCAGAGGCAGCTCAGCTGTGACCTGCATCTTCCTAGAGCTGGCGAGAGATGGCCTCAAACAAGGCTGTCCCTGTCACAATTTCCACCCACACACACAACACTGTTTTCCCTTTTAGATAAGATTTGCTGGACTGTGAAATCTGAATTTCATAATTTTATAACCTCTTTAAGCATTTTACTCCAATAGATCAACTGAAGTCTGAGTGTATATGCATTAATTTTAACACAGTAAACTGTTATATCATTTGTTAGGTCCCAAAATTGATTATGGTTAAAACTGTTGAAAGAAGTATTTTGGCACAAAAATCAACTAAAAGATTGTGAAGTGTTTTTAATAAGCATTGTAATGTATTAAAACTTAGTAATTGTCCTAGAAAAAAAGCATCAAATCTTGTATTTTTGGAATCTGACATGCTTAATTGCTGGAGGAGGATGCCCCTATCAAATAAGGAAAACAAAATGAGTAAGAAGAAACCTTTGAATATAACTGAGTCCGTAACTAAATTAAAGTGTCAAGGAATGTCACAAACATAAAATGCTTGGCCCACGTGAACCTGTGATATGACAGTAAAACTCCTGCACATCAGAACTCTAGGGTCCAGAGTTTGGGTTATTAACTTTTGAGATAGAGTCATGCCACCATCTCAGACCCAGCCTGAGTCTCCTGGGACTTCACAGTTCCCTTTGGGGCCGTTCGTACAAATAGAGGGCTGTCTGGTGGTCTGCCAGGCTGCATCTTCGATACTACTGGCAGTGGCCAGTGATCAGTGACTAGTTTGGGCCAACGTTTGTTCCACGTCATCTGTGAGCTCTTTCACAACTTGCAGCTAGGGCCATCCTGTCCCTGTAGTTTATTCACATCTCCTTTGTCAGTTCAGGCAAGAACATTCTGTGCTCTTCCTCTGCTGTACATGATATACTATCTTGGATCTGTCTGCTTTAAAAGCAATTTGAGAGTAAGTTTTCCCCAAAGTCTTTGGTGGCAAAAACAGAGACAAAAGACTCACTCACTCAGCCTGCCTTTGTTTTTTTCTCCATCCCGGAGCCCCTTGACCAGTGATGTTTTAATTCTCTTTCTGCTTCTGACACATTTACAAGGCCTTTTATTATGGGCTATAACTCTCTTCTTTGATACTCTCATTCTAATTCTGTTTGAACCTAGTTGATTTTTCCTTGGAGTCTGACGACACTCTTCTTTGCTCTTTGCTCTCCTATTTGGGTGCCTGTTCTCTGTTGGGTCAGCCTCTTCATTTGCTAAGAAAGGGTGCAGGGCACCTTCGATTCCATTTGGATTTACTGGGCACCACCTCTTTAGACCTAACACATCTTTCTTGAACCTTCATCAACTTCTTTCCAAGTAACCCCAAACTAAGTCTTTCTCCTTACCTTTTCTGAAGAAGGGTCCATATTCGTTTCTTTGCTAAATTTGAATAATCTTGTGAACTCTTTATTTTCATTTCTTTCTCTCAGTAGAATGTTTAATTGATTCAAAAGCTTTATGTGTGTTTGCCAAAAAGAGACTCTTTCAGGTGTTCAATCAAACTATCCCTTCATCTGAAGAATATGGAGAAAAGACAACTAGCCAGGACTTACTGCAAAAACCATTGTATATGGGGGCAAAAGGGGATACTTCTTTGAATTAATCTTCTCATCCCTCTTTAATCTTTAGCTTTAGTTTTGCTAGAAGAAGTTGGTGTTTGAGTGAATACCAGAGCTCATTCCTAATTATTTTCTGTTTTGTCTGAAAGTTTCATAGCACATAAAACAACAGATCAAGAGGTGACATTTGCCCTTGGAGAGGGAAAAACCAAATTCATCACTGCGGGTGATTGTTGATGGCAGAGCACTGAACATAAGCTGCCCGTGATTTTCAGGGAGGATAAAAAATGCTTTCTTGCTTTCTCCCACGTGCTAAATCCCATCGTAATAAAATGTAAACCATTTAGAATGGCCTGTGTGAGAACACACAGTCTTCCACAGGGCCTGTAACCCTCATGTCATTGCCATGAATCTGAGAAATACAGGCAGGGATGGCCATCACCCTCTGGCAGCTCCTCCCAGACCCGAGTGCCACTGACTGTTGGGAGGTCCATACCGTGTGTAGTGACAGGAGCAGAGCGTTTCTCTCCATAGATTTCACTGTCAATTGCCTCTGGATCACTCTGCCCTGTGATTGCCTCTTTACTATCTGACCCCAACTAGACTCCAAGGACCAGAAGTGCAGGGCTGTGACTTTCTTACTTGTTCTTCTGTCCCCAGTGCTTAGACCAGGACTGGCACAGTGTTTGGCAAATATCTTGAGTTTTTAATGATAGCTTTCCAGAGAGTAGATACAAGGAGAAGAACCAAGCCCAGCAAAATCCTCAGGCTGTTAGTATTGATCTTTCCGTTTTTAAATACATGACGTTTCAGCTCTCAAGACAGAGGGACTCTGAAGTCCTGTATGAAACTGATGTGATTCACAACATGTAAATTGTGCCTCCACAGAGGTCTGCAAGGGCAGCCTGAGAGTCACGGCGTGCAGTGGAAGGAAAGAGCTGTCAGGCGCTATTTGTTCACCCTGTCTTTGTGGACCCACTGGGATCCTCGAATGATCTGGACTGATTCCGGAAAACTGCCTCGCCTTCCCTGAACTGTCTTTATCCTCCCCCATGGCTCTGTTCCGTGATTGCAAGGTGTTGGGAAAGATGATCACAGGCCATTCACATATTTAACCATCAAGCCTTGTTGCTGAGTCCAGGACTCAGTTCTTAGTTTCATTTTACCTGACTTAGCAACAGCATTTAACATATTCTGTCCTCCTGGGAGCACCTTATTTCCACTTGGTTTCTAGGCGATCACACTCTCCTGGGTTTTCTTCTGCTTCATTGGCCTTTCCTTCTCAGGCCTCTTTAGTGTTTTCTCCTCATCTTCTGAATCTTGAATTTTTTCTATCTATTGATTCTCTTGGTGATCTCTGCAAGTTCCACTGATTTCAGTATCTGTGAAATATTGGTGACTCCAAATTGGTCTCCAACATGGACCTCATGCACCTATCTGGTACTCAGCATCTGCTCTGGGACACCTTGGACATCTCAAATCTAACAGGTCTGAGGTGGAACACCTGGGCTGTCCTCTCAAACTGCTTCTAGAAATGTCTCCCTGTTCTCAGTTGATGGCAGCCCCATTCCTCCAGATGTTTAGACCAAAACCCTTGTAGTCACTTGACTCTTCTGTTTCTTCCACATCTCATATTCATGGAAATATTCTAAATAGATTCAGAATCTGCCCACTGCACTGCTCAGGCCAGGTCTTAGCAGCCATTGTTTCCTAGCTATATTACTACAGCAGTGCTGTGATCGGCTTCCTGCTTTTACATGGCCCCTGCATGCTATTTGGAACACAGCAGAGAGTGATAATAGTATCATATAAGTCAGATTACATCACTGTGCCTTGTTGACTGTCCTCCTATGGCCCCCCAGCTTGCTCAGGGTAGAAGCCACACTCCTTCTAGTGTCCCTCAGGGTCCTGCCCCCCTGTGGACTCCTTTCTTCTGGGTCCCACTGACTCCCTGATGCCCCCAGATCAGCCTCTTTGTCCTGGCTGCTCCAGATATCCACTCAGCTCCCTCCCTTCCCTCCTTCAACCCTGTGCTCCTGTATCTGCTTCTCAGGCGGCCTTCCCTGACTACACACCTCTCACCTCTAGCATCGTGTGTCCCTTTCCCCTTTCCATTTTTTTCATTGTACTTAATATATTTTAACACAGCTTATGATCCATTTATTAGCTCTAGTCGCTGCTGAATCCCCCCACTAGAAAGTAAGCCCTATGAAGGCTAGAAATTTTATTTTGCTCACTATGGTGCCTCTAGAACCTAAAAAGTGACTGGTACTTGACAGATGCTTAATAAATATGCTTAATTAATTAATTAACCTGGGTTATAGACACTACTAAGTTGCAGGCAAGAGAAAATACACTTGACGGCTCAATCAGGATAAGAAATTATTTCCACTTAACTAAACGAATAGGCCAAATTTAACACTGTAAAGATTGAGATACATGTACATTCTCATAGTCAAAGCCAAAAGCCAACTCTACAGACAAAAGACGAGGAGCATACCATGGGGAAACCTAAAGGTTATATGTAACTGCCATTTCAGGATTGAACAGCAGGGACATGTTTTTGATGCAAAGGCTAACGGTCATATTAATAGATATATAATACACAGATCATGATAGATATTAGTTTTATTTTAATCTTTGCTGCTCAAAGAGTGGAAAGAGAATTGGATTCACCTCCAAGCCCCAAGCCTAAAGAGAATTTAGGGAACATGGTCTCATTTGGAAAAGAGCCATCTTGGGTGGCATGTAATGGTCATGGGAGAAATATTTGACTATTTTTTTTTCAGCAGGAATAGCTCAAGGAAGATCTAACTAGTTTCCTTAGATATTTGACGAGACATTTTGTGGGAGGGGGAACATCCTTTCTTACTTCAGTTGGCAGAATGGAAAACAGTGGGAAGAAGATAACTTTCAAATAAAGATCGGAAGATATGTAAATTGGTGAGACTTACCCAAGTATAGGACAGCAGCTCCTGGAGGCAAGAAGTCTCCCCTCTCTGGGGGCACAGCAGGAGCTTGGCGGCAAATTCCCAACAGGGAAGTTGTAGGGGGAATCAAAACTACATTAATTCAGACCCTCCATGAAGCAGACACAAAGATGGGATTAGATGTGTGAAAGATTTACTGGGGAAATGAGATGGGAGCCAGAAGAGGCTGGGAAAGCCATCAGACCATAAGAAAGGTCTGATCTCTGTAAAGGAGAGAGGGAAGGAAGGAGGACTGGGTAGGGTAGGAAGAGCTGTAGCCTGTTGTGTGGGTTATAAGGTAGTGTTGGAAAGGCCACTGGGGAATCTCTGAGTGGAAGTTGCCCATTAGAGTAGTCCCATATGTCGCAGGAATGGGTCTGCCATGGCATCCCTGCTGCTCTCATTCATTGACTGGGAGCAGCCTGTGGGAATCACAGCCTCTGTGTGAATATGGTGATGGACTGCAGAATTCAGGAACTGGGGCTGTTAGTTAATTACTCTTTAAGGAGTAGGAACTCTGAGAGTTGCATTTCACAGCCACCACAAGGTCTCTAATGGGAACAGGGCATATCTGCCTTCAAGGTCCCAGAGGACACTCTGACTCTGAGTCCTTATCACACTTCTAACTCTTTGTGGCTTTCCTGGACTAGAAGCATCTTCAGAACAAGTGCTCTGCATCCTCTCCCCGAGGGGCTGCAAGTAGTAGGGACTCACTGAGGGTCCAATGAGTAGTGGAGAAAGCAGCAGCCCACTTGTGACCCCATAGTTGTGCTGTGTAATTCCAGGTCTTTGAGGGCAATCTGTTAACTTGAATTGAGGATAGTAAATGTCACTCAGCCACGGTCCCCAGAGAAACCATTGTAAAGTGGAGTTCGAGTGAGGAAAAGACCTTCGTCACTGCAGAAGTGCCAGGACTAAACGGAGCAGCCCCTGAGCAGAGCACAGATTGAAGCCTCATCCATTACCCGCCTCTTTACCTAGAAAGACAGCCCTCATTTATTATTTCCAGACTGTTTTCATTTTACTTACACCATGTGAAAAATGTTGAATTGGGAAATAAATAATATTATTTCCGAACAGAGATTCTGAATCAACTTTACAGATTTTGGAATTATCTTGTTCCCAAATGTTTGATTTGTTTATCATTTCTTCATTTATACTTGTGAACTCCTTATTGGAAATTCCCTCATTTGGAAAACTGACCATACCTCTGTTGTTGGTCTGTGTTCATGTCTTTTTGAGAGATACCTCCTCTCTTCCTATTAAAGTATAATAAAATCTAACTTGCAGGAATAGATGTTTGCTAGAATGCTCCTTTCTGTTGTACAGTAATTCTATACCAACTGGTTCTACTCTCTCATTATCATCTCTTGCCCCAGGTTCTCATCTCTGCAATAGCTCAGCCCACAACTTCAAGACTGAGGTTCCTTCAACACCTTCTTCTCAAAAACATTACAGTGTTCCTCCTTTCCTCCTGTCTTTTCGTTTGATTCCTCCAACCGTCTCTTGTTTTGGTCAAGCCTTGCTGCCTCTGAAAGTCCCATGTCCATTCTACCTCCTGTGCACACATGCTTTCCTTTCCTAAATGCTACCTTCTCTCTCCTCTGTTATCCAAACTCCATTGATTCTGCAAAACCCACAGGAAGTTCTGCAGATCCAGCTCAGCTGATGATAAAGAATGAGCAGAGTTCAAACCGAATGCCATTTTTCTCCCTACTTACCTCTGGAAGATGGCCTATAATTGAGTGTCTGTTCAGCTACCCTGTTTCTTTCTCTCTCCACAGCCCCATCCACCGTTCCCATCATGCACCAAGTCAGTGCCACTATGAGGAGTATCACCTTGTCATGGCCACAGCCAGAGCAGCCCAATGGCATCATCCTGGACTATGAGATCCGGTACTATGAGAAGGTGAGCCAGCTCTAGCTGCAAGCTTGCAAGACCCAAGGCCAGCCACTGTTCCATGGATGGTTGCTAGCTGAAGGCACAAAGGAGATAGGCTGCTGAGGTGGGGAGGATTCTGGTGACAGAGGTCAGAAGGTCCCTGGGAGAGTTATCCAGGTCTGCCCTGACAAAAGCCTTGTTCAAAGCCCAGGCACTTTCTGTGCCAACTAAGGAGAGAAACTTCCAATCCACCATCCTGCAATCTGGATAGTTCACTGGCTGGGAAGGACCAGTCCCATTCTTCCAGTCACGTGTTTGATATACTAATGCAGATGCCACAAAACTGCCAGGAGTCCCCGAACCTTCAGAGGAGTGTGTGGTTTGGTAGATCAGTGTTTTTCAAAGTGTTTGTGTACCTCCAAAATAAATTTATGTATCAATTATATGCATGTACTACTGCACTAATATATTTGTGGAGGATGAAAAACATATAAAGTGAACATTCAAAACGATGAGATAAAAATTAACAGAAATATAAATTTATATATTATTTTCCTTGACTACTCTTTAGCATCTGCTCCTGAGAATGACAGTGGGGCATGTGCTGCCAAGAAAAGGGAAATGGTGCCTGGTGGAGCTGGTCCCTGGCCTCCCTCTTACCAGGGCAAAATGCAGCATTTGCGAAAATCTTAGGAAAATACAGGGCCTTCTGTTTTAACCCAACACATTATTTGTAAAACCACACTATTCATTCACTTATTTGTTCAGTAAGTATTGTCAACTATTTGACAGGCACTATTCCAGGATATATTAGTGATCAAGCAGACAAAGATTCCTGCCTTTGAGGAGCTCACTTTCCAACAGAGGGAAAGACAATAAACAGTGAACATAACAAATAAGAAAATCATATAGTGTGTTAGAAAATCAACAGCATAGAGGAAAAAAGAAAAAAAAATAGCAAGGTAAATGGGATCAGGAGGGTCAGGCTTGGGGAAGAGCAGGTTGCAGAATTAAGTAGAGGGGTAGAGATAGGCCTCTTGGAGAAGGTAAGATCTGAGTAAACCTGAAGAAAGTAAGATCGTTGTGAAGCAGTCATCTGGAGGAGGAAAGGGTAACAGCCTATGCAAAGGTCCTGAGGCACGATCACGACTGGTGATTCAACAAGCAGGAAGGAAACCAGCATGACTGGAGTGATGCAAGCAAATGGGGAAGTAATAGACAGATGAGAGAGGTTACCAGAGGAAGTCATCATGTTGGGCCTTAAAGACTGGGCCGGGTGCGGTGGCTCACACCTGCAATCCTAGCACGTTGGGAGGCCGAGGCAGGCAGATCAGTTGTGCTCAGGAGTTCAAGACCAGCCTGACCAACATAATGAAACCCCAGCTCTACTAAATATACAAAAAATTAGCCAGGAGTGGTGGCAGGCTACTCGGGAGGCTGAGGCTGGAGAATCACTTGAACCCAGGAGGTGGAGGTTGCAGTGAGCCTAGATCACACCACTGCACTCCAGTGTGGGTGACAGAGCAAGACTCTGTCAAAAAAAAAGACTGGAGCTTTTCCACTGAGTGAGATATGGAGCTATAGCAGATTGAGGAGCGGAGGAGGGACAAGATCTAACTTACATTTTGGATGGATCATTTAAGCTGTTCCACTAAAAACAGAGCTTAGTAGATCTACAATTATTAACAAGGATGATGGTGTAATCAGGGTAAAAGCAGAGGGCTGTTGAAATGCAGTTGATTTCCAGATCAGCTAAAGGCAGAGCTAACAGGATTTCCAGCAAGTTGGATTTTGGGCATGGGAAGGTTTTAGCTTGAACCACTAGAACAGTGTAGCCGGCACTGACTGAGAAGGTGATCACTGTGGGTAGAGCATATCTGATGTGAGGAAAGGAACAGAAGTTCAGTTCAGTGTCTAAAATGCTTGTAAAATGGCCAAGCAGAGATGTGAGATAGGCAGCAAGAGATTCACATCTGGAGTTCGAGGGAGGGGACCGGGTGAAGATATCCTTCTGGGAGTTGCCAGTACGTAGATGATAAGAAAGTCCTGAGCCTGGGTGAGGTCTTGCAGTGGGTCACTGGAAATAAGGAGAGGATCAGAAACAGAGACCTATAGCCCTGCAACAGGGAGGCCATGCTGAATAGTGAGACATGACTGCACTGGAAGCAGAAGCCCTTGTTTCCAGTGCCCTGTGCAGCTAACCAGCCATGGAGCTGTGGTCCAATTACTTAACCACTCTAGGTCACAGTTTTACATTTATAGAATGGTAGCAGTTTACCTCCCTGAAAGTGGGGGTCTAGATGGATCACCAATCCCAGTCTGTAAGGAGGTATGCCCTTCAGCCATTAGAGCTGAACTTGCAAGCAAGGTGGAGGATTAAGTGGCATTCTATTCTACTTAAAGAATATTGAGTTTTATAAGGAGTTGATTCAGCTACTTCAGTGAATTGGAAATAATTTAAGCCAGCTGAATTCATAAGCATCTGTTATATCTGATCCATTTTGGATTCAGGGCTCTTACTTGCCAGATATTTTTTGTCAGTTAATGAAGTAAATGTTGACTTTTTAACATATTTTGGAACAATGTGTTTAGACTAACTGACCACATGGTCTCATTTTGTCATCAGAGTTGGCCTAACAAGGGTCCACCCAGTCCCTGTCCCACACACATAAGCTTGTAGCTCTATTGAAATAACACCTCATCTCAGAAAAACAGTAATAATTTCTCCCCAGTGTGCACCTATTGTGTGCCAGGGGTTTTATAAACATTATCTTTCTTCCTCACACGCCAGTGTGGTAAATGTTAGTATCATTGCTATGGGTAAAGAAGTTTTTAAAAGGAAAACAAAGAATTTAATAAAACAGAAACCTTGTCCAGAGTCCCACAGCTGGGAAGTGAGCCTGGGTCCTTTGCCCTGCAGCAGGTGGTGGTGCCAGGAAGGGAAAGAATATATTAGAGACCATATACTCCTCCTCCTCATCTGCTGTGCCCAGAGCAGTTACTTCAGTGGGTAGCCAGGGCAGGGGTCAAGGGCTTAATGACAGGCCGAGCACTGAAGCCACGAGGCTCATGCCTGTATGCCTTGGCTCCTTCCTCCCAAACCAGCCCAAGCTCCTCTGCTACCTTTCCCTTTACAGCTTTCCCTTGAAAACTGTAATTAACCTCAACTTTTTACGCTGTAAAAGCAGCTTATTCTCCCATTCAGGCTACCTCCCTGCTTCCTAGTAATTTGTACTAATTATTAACAGACACACATACACAGCAGCCCAATGCCTGCAGCAGCTTCCACACCTCAGTGAAGCATATTATTATCCCCACTCCAGAGGAGAGAATGCTTTCCTTGGTAACAGAGAAGGTTCTTTGCCCAAATATTGGTTACCATTTGGTATATTACTGTGGAATGCTCCTTCACTTACGAAGTGTTTGACTACAAAGTCCATTACATTGCTTTAACTATTCCTAAGACGACCAAAGAAAAATATATTAGCCCATGAGGGCCTTTTGAAACAATGATGATAATTCGTCATATCTTGAGTATCTATTATGTGCCAGATATACACAGATATATTAGCTCTGATCCTTAAAGGAAAAAAAGTGTATACTTGAAAACATATATAACCAGCCGGGCGCGGTGGCTCACGCCTGTAATCCCAGCACTTTGGGAGGTCGAGGTGGGTGGATCACAGGGTCAGGAGTTCGAGACCAGCCTGGCCAATAAGGTGAAACCCCGTCTCTACTAAAAATACAAAAAAATTAGCCGGGCGTGGTGGCACATGCCTGTAATCCCAGCTACTCGGGAGGCTGAGGCAGGAGAATTGCTTGAATCTGGAGGCAAAGGTTTCAGTGAGCCGAGATCGCACCACTGCACTCCAGCCTGGGTGATAAGAGCGAGACTCCGTCTCAAAAAAAAAAAAAAAAAGAAAGAAAACATATATAACCAATTTATAGATGATGGAGCTATGTCATAGAAACGTTAAATGACTTACCCATAACAACACAGGTCATAGCTAGGGAGTCATAGAACCAGAACTTTACACATTTTTACTATACTTCAGTGGTGGAAACTTCTTAGCTTGATAGGAGAGTGGATGCTGAGGATCTCAAAATTAGTGTGGCTTCCAAAATAAGAAATTGTATCTTAATAATAAATCCAAATACTTGCAAACAGAATGATCTGCCTACCTGTTCCATGTGGCCTTGGAATCCTGGTCTTTTCTTTTTTTTTTCTTTATTATTATTATTATTATACTTTAAGTTTTAGGGTACATGTGCACAATGTGCAGGTTTGTTGCATATGTATACATGTGCCATGTTGGCGAATCCTGGTCTTTAGAAGATGTAAACACAAATAGAATTCAGCGCTGTTGATGTCTTGGATTTGGTCCAAAGAAGCAAACCCCGTTATTTCTTCATCTTGTGCCATCTCCTCTTCCCCCAAGGAAGTCCCAGCCCCTCATCTAAACCAGGAGTCAGCAAGCTTTTCCTGTAAAGAACAAGAAAGTAATTAATTTAGGCTTATGGGCCATATGGTTTTTGCCCCAGCTGCTATAGTCGACTCTGCCTTTGTAGCAGGAAAGTAGCCATAGGCAATATGCAAATCGATGGGCGTGGCTGGGTTCCAGTGGAACTTTATCAAAACAGATAGCTGGTCCATGAGGGCAGTTTTGTAACCCCTGAAAACCTTCCATGGGTCTCCTGCTCCACATAACCCTTGGTTTGCGCTTAGGACCCCTTTCAGTTTCACTCTATGAATAGAATTGATGAGGCTTTTGCTTCCTCCACCAGCTCATTAATAGAGAGTTCAGATGCCATCGAGCTGATGATACTCTCGGAGCCTTTCCCGTGTTCATCTCCTTCCCTATTTTAATACGCTTCCATTCATCACTCTCTCTTGTTTACTGTCGTGTAGCACTTTTCACTCCTGGTGTCAGCGCTTGTAGACAAACCATGGGAGGAGCATCTACATCTGCTCTCAGCTGTCTTAATGATTAAACGTTTATGGTTACTCGCTCTTCATAATAAGTGTATAGGCTAAGACTGGCTGGTTTAGGTCTTGGTAATTCCTACCTTTCAAATTTTAGGATTGTTTTCTCATAGAGACTCTTTCAGACCTTGGCAATATCTTGTGCTCAATCAATTCGTTCAAATAACTGGACCGAAGTGTACTGTTTATTCATTTGGCATTGAGTTGTTGAGCGCCCAGGTGGTACAAGCACTGAGCTGCATTTTGAGGTGGGGAAGGAGAAATGAGGGAAACATGGTTTCTGCCCTCAACAGCTGCATTCTCCATCCTGCATCCTCTGTCTCCCACATACTTATGATCAGTCATAAGCAATCAATAATAATAATTAAAAAAGTAACTTTGTTCATGGCTCTTACTGATTTGCCTGAAATTGATTAATGATTTTGTGGGGAACAAGAACTAATATTCATTTTAATCACTGAACTTCTTCAAGAATGTTTGGACTATAAAGTGATTATGGAGTAATGTTTGGTCCCCACAATCCAAATACCAGTGATGTAATTAAAACAGTTTTTCAATAACAGCTATCCAGTCACTGCTTCACATTTATCAACCAGTGCCTGATTTCATCAGATTCTAGTAAAACCAGAGAATTCAGGCAGCTGCTTGGATTTTGTAGCAATGCGATTTTATTCTTATTTGCAAGGTGACTTGGTGATTTTCACAGTTTCAGATCTCAGATCTCCACTGTGTCAAAACAGAAATGATCAAAGTTCTGGATGACATCCCTTCTATAGTGGACAGCCTTTCTTCTGAATCCCTGAGTGGGGGTGGGGAGGATCCCCTTGTGTTTAAATAGATCAAATAGTGGGTGGGCAGCTCCTCTGCAGGCAGTCTCTCCCAGAGCCCAGTAGACATCCCCTTCATTAGAGTGAGAATGGGCCTCTTTGTAACTTTCAACTGTGTGTTTGAGCTGACCTGGGACCTGTGGTCCCTCACAACTGCTTCTGAATCATTTATGGACATTTCTATGCCACCCACACTTCAGATATGCCAATTACTTGCAGTCTCCTGAACTCCTCTAGGCCTTGCTTTTGCATGTTTAATTCTGTTCTCACTCTCCACATTCATCCATGTGGCTAATTTATTTCATCTTTTGTGACTCAGCTCAGGTCACCCTTTCCCTGAGTCACTCTGCATCTCCTCTGAAGTCTGGGCTGGATGGTCCCCTGCTGTGCCCCCACAATCCCCTGAACTGCTCTCTGCCAACTCACTCAATCAACACTGCTGTCATCTTCTGTTTATTTACCAGTCCACCCACAGATGTTACATCCCTAGAGGAAAGGGACCATGCCTTTTTACCTGCAGCCCATGTATAGCACCCAGACATAGTAGTGTGTCATAAATGTAACTGGCTGGCCAAATGAAGGAATGAGTGAATAAATACACATCAGGTCATCTTTGACTTTGCAAAATAGGCTTTTATATATTTTAAACAATGGGAATTTCTTATCACTGTACTGTATTCTTTACATATATTTACATAAAATGTATTCCTTATATGGGAATTCCTTATCACTGTACTGTATCCTAGCTCAGCTCTCTTTCTTCTGTCATTTTACTGAGAATGCAGTTTACAATTTGTAAAGCATGCTTCTTGAACGATTGTGCCTAGAACTCATCTCAGTACCCCAGATCTGCACAGGGGACACAGGGACTTGGATCACTCCCTCCTAGTGATCCAAGCTCTTCATTTTCATTAAGGTCCCCATTTTTTTCTAGGATTCATGGTGCAGACAAAGACAGGCCCAGGCTTCAAGCCTCTGTTCATGCATACTTGCAGATAACCCAGAATCTTTGCAAAGAAAAGATATGCTCATGTGAAAATGATTAGAGGCCAGGCTGGTATATAAGAAGGTGCTGAGGTGAGGTGTGATTCAGAATGACAGTGGTGTAGACAGTCCACAGCTCATACTGGTGAGAGAAGCCTTCCAAGAGAGGAGGTCTTGGGAAACATAGGCTTAAGCAATCTGGAGAGAGTAGAGGAGGCTTGGAGAGAGGCATTTTAGACAAAGAAAACAGCCTAAGCAAATGTCTGCTGGCCAAGATGTGGTCGCCGGATTTAGGGGAATGTGAGAGATTGGAATTGACTTCATTATGAAGGACCTGTGCATTTATGTCTAAGAGTTTTGCCTTTGTATGATGATAGTTTTTAAGAAAAGAAGTGTGGCATTGGGTGGGGTGGATGGGGAACATCAGGAAAGACAGGAGGCTGCAAAAGTCCAGGCACAAATCACGTGTTTAATAAGATAAGCAGCAAAGAGAAAAAGCCACCTTTTAAGGGCACTGATGATGGGCAAAAGAGTCATGCTTCTGGAAAACAGAAGCAACTCTCTGCACATCAGAGGACCCAAGTGTGCAGATGACAGGGACTGTAGAGGTCAGCACAGAAAGTGCTGGAGAGAGCGACAGACAGGAGAATGGGGCTGATCCGGAGTAGGTGGGGGGATGAGGACACAGGGCCCACTCTCCAGGGAGAAGGTAAATGCCCGCTCTGAATGCTGGCGGGAAGTAGCTGGGGGATGCACACTCAGACACGCGGCAAGGTGAGGGCAGAAGTACGTGTGGAGGGCAGTCCAGAATGGCCTCTACCTCTTCAGCAGAGTGGACACAAAGCCTTTTGCCTTAGCATTTGAAGGAACTGAAGGGGAGTGATGTAGAACAGCCACTTTGGGGAGTGTCTAGGGAGATCTGAGTCAGGAGAGAAAACAGGACAACTCAGCAGAAGCAAGACAAAGAGAGGCAGGCAGGAGGCAGATGGATGTTGCCTAGTTTGCTTCTGCTGAGGTCAGAGACTTGAGGGGATTTTGCAAAGCTGGATGTGCTATGTTATTTCACCTCTGAACCCTGGGAGAGGAGGACTAGAGAATGACTATAAGCTTCCTTGCCAGTCCCTAAGCACTCAGTCATTTCCCTGGGCCTCTTTTCTCAGAGTGTGGCCACCTCACAGTCCAGACCTGACCCTGCATTCCCTTGGCCCAGGTCAGACTTCTTGTCCCCATCCAGAGGGATGGCCTGGAGCTGATGACAACTTCTAGCAGATCTGCAGGACCAAGAACTGATGGGGCCTGAGCACTCCAGGTGGAGTGGGCTGGGGGTGTAGCCTTCAGGAATGGGATGGTGAACCTTTCCCTTTCTTTCTTTTAGGAACACAATGAGTTCAACTCCTCCATGGCCAGGAGTCAGACCAACACAGCAAGGATTGATGGGCTGCGGCCTGGCATGGTTTATGTGGTACAGGTGCGCGCCCGCACTGTTGCTGGCTACGGCAAGTTCAGTGGCAAGATGTGCTTCCAGACTCTGACGGACGGTAAGGGTCGGGGAGGGCAGTGGCATAATCACAGGCCAGGCAGTGTGGGAGAAGAAGTAGCCCCAAAGATGCTGCACTAGCCAAAATGCCAATCTCCAACTGGATTCCAGTGAAATTCCCTTCAAATGGTTTGCCTCTCAGTGGGGCCATCTAGATTTTCCTGAAGTCTGGCTCCTTTCTCTCCCAACGTCTGGTTGGATTTGACTTTGAAAGGTCTCTTGCCATGTGTGATCTTGCATTTCAGCAATGAGACTCTTATGTGTCTCATGGAGCCAGTGTGCCCTCTTGCCTTTGTATCCAGGTCCAGATGCCTCTGCTGTTTCACCCTCACACCCACTTCACTCCTCCATGCTTATGGTCTGAAAGCTGAGCTCATGGCCCAGTTTCATGAGCTGAGGTCTTCAGGGAGGAAATGGAGAGACAAAATGTGGGATGTGGCAGTCTCATGCACCTGGGATCTCAGAAATTTGAAGCAACTTCACATGTGACCCCTAGTACGTCCTGCTCAGATGTCTCCAGAGAGAACAGCCAAGGTGTCCTCAAGGCCAGAAAGTCTATCACCATAAATATACTTCTACCTCTGGGTTTTATTAGTTCCCTATTATCACTATCTGCCCCAGTCCTCTGAGACCAGCCCCCTCAATAGTTCTGAAAAATCTGATTTCCCAGTAGCCTCAGCATTGTGCTCGAATGTATCTATCCAACTGTGCCCACCACTCTCTCTCTCTTAGCTAGCCATTTACCATAGTTTATGTACTCATTTGTGTATCTGTCTACCTACGTACCTATATATATATATGTGTATATATATGTGTGTATATATGTATATATATGTGTATATATGTATATATGTGTGTATATATGTATATATATGTATATATGTGTATATATGTATATATGTATATATGTGTATATATGTATATATGTGTGTGTATATATATATATGTGTGTGTATATATATAGATATATATAAAATTCACTTATGAGCTGTTTCCTGATAGTTTTCCAAATGTCAGTCTATTCCTGACGCCCCAAATTGAAAGCTTTCCAGTTTTCCTTCATTAATTAAATTATCCATAAAACAGTCTATCCTTATGCAGCATTTTATTTTAGGCCAATGCTCTTAGTCTGGGTGTTTGATAGGGCTTGAGATTTTATCTTGATGCACATTGTGTTTTTTAATAATTTTGAAATTAATTGGAAACTTTTAAAATCAGGTGGTTTCTTATACAAATCAGGATGTTGATGTTCTTGTGAAAAAATTGTAAGAGAAGCCAATGCTGGTGGGCACTCTGGAGTGAGGACCTTGCCTTAAAGCTGAAAGGCAGCTGTCTCCATATGGTACCCACCACTTCCCAATATTTCTAACCTGGATGCTGTGATGTGAACCATCTGGCCCCTGTAGGATTGGAGTTTGCAACCTATTTTGAGTTTATTGGAGGTGAACTTTCTCTCATATTTTGAGGATGGTGAGATGGGGTAGAGAGGTGAGCCAGTTAATTCAGGTTAATAATGCTACTGGTATGGAAAGAACACAGACTGTCTTCTTTTGCCTTAAGGACTCTGTCCCTCACTTTGCACCTCACTTACTGTCTAGATTTATAGGCACTCTGGCATCAGGAGGTACACAGGATTAAAAGCCCAAAACTCAAAATGCTCTGAGTGCTAGTCTCTTGGCAATTCTGCTAGACAAATCAAGAAGTAACAAATTTCTCCCAAGAAGGCTATTTCTTTTACATTTGGCAGTTAAGTTTTGCAAATCCAAGAGGGGCTGGATGTAAGAGAGTTCTGGTAAGTGGCCAAATTTGGGAGTATTTATCTTACGACTGAGGTTCACACATGGGTACTGATTATGTTCACTGGGGCAGCAGGCCTGTCTGCAGAGCGAAGGTAGTCAGAAGGTTGATCAATGATAGGGTCATTGGGGCAGGGAGGACCTGTGGAATCCCGCCCAGAGTCAACGGCCACACTTTGGGCTGGTCACCTCCACATAGAGCAGACCCACTATGGCCCTGGGCTGCTCTTAGCTACACTGTTGTGATCTTTGACGTAGCTGCCTAATTTTTAAAAAATCATTCAAGTTTCATATTACATTATGAAGTTTTTAATTTATAAAGACATTGTTAAGGATGCTTCATTGGGGTTCTGTGTGTATTTTTCTATTGCCAACTTTATGTTTTAAATACACATGTTACAGAAAGCTCTCAGCTGAGGGCAACTGAAAATTCACCTTCAGTCTTTAAAATCGACTTCCATCTTTAAAATTCTAGAGAGTGGGAGGCTTCAAGAACCAATATCCTTGTTCTTAGAAATCTTTCTCCTCCAACATGGTTGAAGGATAGTTCTCAAACATTGGGGAACATTAGAATCACCTGGACTGTTTGTTAAAGATGCAGATACCCTGCTCTTCATCCAGAGGTTATGATTTAGTAGATCTGAGGAGGGGTCTGGAAATAGTCATGTTTAACAATCAGGCTCAGGTAATTCTGATAGCTCATGGGGGACCTCACTTTAAGAAGTATTGTCAGGTGGGCATGGTGGCTCACACCTGTAATCCCAGCACTTTGGGAGGCTGAGACAGGTGGGTCACTTGAGGTAAGGAGTTCAAGACAAGCCTGGCCAAAATGGTAAAACCCCATCTCTACTAAAAATACAAAAAGTAGCCAAGTGTGGTGGCTTGTGCCTATAATCCCAGCTATTCGGGAGGCTGAGACATGAGAATTGCTTGAACTCAGGAGGTGGAGGTTACAGTGAGCCAAGATTGTGCTAGTGCACTCCAGCCTGGGTGACAGAGCAAGACTGTCTCAAAAAAAAAAAAAAAAAAAAAAGAAATATTTTCATTAGGGTTGCTAGATAAAAAATAAGATGAACAGTTAAATTTGAATTTCAGACAAACAAAAATTATGTTTTAGTGTAAGTATCTCCCAAGCAATATTTGAGGCATACTTATACTAAAAGCTTATTCATTTTTTATCAGAAATTCAAATGTGATTGGCAGTCCTACATTCATATTTGCTATAGCTGGCAACTCTAATTGTAATAGAACATAAATAGCTTGACTTCTATATGCCTAGGTCCTGAACATTAGGTAATAGTTCTTTAACACCAGTGAAAGCATAACCAGGATAATACTAATACTAGCCAGCTGGGCCAAATGATTTGTATAGATTAAAGAAAAGAGATTTAGTATTTAGGACACCTATGATAGAGCAGACAGTGTGAAATGTGCTTCATATGATTTGATTTTTTTTCAACAGACAGGAAGTCTGAGGGTCAGAAAGACTAAATCGTGTGTCCAGTATCACAAAGCTTACACATAGTAACACCAGGGTTTAGATGAGCTCTGTCTGCCTCTATGACCTATAGGCTTCCCATTCCACTGCATAATTCAGCATGGTTCTAACAATTGGCAGAAGCCTTGATCATTTTCTTCTTGAGTGGGAACTCAGAGTGCTGGGCCATTCATTTCTCAGGCATTTCTTTATCCTCCACAGTGCCTGGAGGTAGTGCTGGCTGACTGCGGATACTCTTTAAATATCTGCTCAATGAATCTATTGACTCTGCGCCATTTCATAACTTCATGCTTTCGAAGATATTTCAGCAGTGGTTTTCATTTAGATAAGTCCCCTTCATTGGTATGTCCTTAACATGGCTGACAGTTCTTTGAGAGATCTTCCAATTGAGGGAATATGGATTGGGAATCATCTCTGCTCCAGGAATGTCATCAGCTATAGTTCCCAGATTCTGTCACGGCTGTTTTGTTTTCATTGTCCTTTGTTTTTGGTTGTTTTTGTTTATTTATAACTTAAAAATTGCTCTTTGTTTTGGTTAGACTTACAACTCTGACACATAGAAACTGTCCTCTACATATAAGTATATTTAGATCATGTTTTTGGTATTGTGCACTGAGTATCAGCTGTATGCAAAAGGCACATGGGGAGGATTCTAACGCCTCTTTCTCACCTAGATGATTACAAGTCAGAGCTGAGGGAGCAGCTGCCCCTGATTGCTGGCTCGGCAGCAGCCGGGGTCGTGTTCGTTGTGTCCTTGGTGGCCATCTCTATCGTCTGTAGCAGGTAGGTCCTCCACTCTCACTTGCTTTCCTTGGACCCAGGAAGCCCCTCTCTATGTGCGCTTTCCCAGGCTGTGTGGATCAGATAGAGTGTGACCATTAACGACCACAATCATCACTCCATCTCAATCCAAGAGCAGCCTAGAATTCTTTAGATATTTATTTAGCTGGGAAAAAATTCATATGAGAGCTGAGCAAGGCTATCAGTAAACAGCATCCATCCTCAAACCTCATTTTAACGAAGACTTTTAGCCCCCCGCCCCGCTTACACACAATGGCTTTTCAGAGTGACAGTTACAAAATTGCATTTGACTCACTGGAGCATCCAGCCTGTGCACAACCCATCCTCCAGTCAGAGAGCTCACGCTCTCAGCAGCCAGCAAGAGGGAGGCAGGCTGGCAGGAGAGAAGATGAGGAGGAAAGGGAAACTCTGAGTTCTGCAGAAGAACTGGCCCCGAAAGCCTTGTGATTTTTTAATACTGCTGCTACTGCCTTCAGTGGTTAGCCCAGATTCTGCCATGCAAAGCCCTGTAGTTGGCTCCCTCCCAAGCAGTTCTGCAATGTAGCTTAAGTGCTGATGGACGTCCTCTTTGCCTCTGCCCTCATCAGCACTGCCCTCTGAATGGGGTCCCACAGTCCCACTAGGCTTCTTCAAGACCTTGGCTGGAAAGCAGACCCCTCTGCCCACAGGAGTGAGTGGTGGTCAGCCAGAGCTCTAACTGCAGCAGGAGGGCTGAAGTGAGAGTTGCCCAGTCCCTAATCCTGGGAGATGCCCCGGGTGAGCCCCCATCTGGCCTGGGGCCTAGATGGAGGTACCTGGAACAGACTGGTGGGTATGCCCTGTGGCTGAGAGAGCCCCTCTTTTTATCCGCAGGAAACGGGCTTATAGCAAAGAGGCTGTGTACAGCGATAAGCTCCAGCATTACAGCACAGGCAGAGGTAAGTAGAAAGCAGACACCCAGTGTCTGACCCCCACAGGCCACTGAGTCAAGTGGGCTAGTGCTCAGAGCTCTCTTTATAGCCAGACTGGCTGGTCCCAGTGGCAAGTTCTCTCTCAGCCCCCAGTGCCTTGGCCACCTTTCTGCAAGTCCCCAGGGGCAACAGGCTACCCTCCCATCTGCCGCCTACCTGTCGTGGGTACTCATTGGATGCCTGGTGGGTAGATTATTGTCTGCGTTGATAAGCCCATATAGGACACAAAATGCAGGGAAAAGATTGGGTTTAGCAAGTCAATGAGTCCTCAAATCAGACTCAGTGGGAAAAGATGGAGGGTTCTCTATTAACATCTTCTGCCTTATCTTATCCAATTGAGTGGCTGGGGAATTTGTTAACCAAATTCACAGATAAGCCATAGAACATGAATGTGGGGAATTAAAAAGATAGCAGAGCCCAAGAGGCCAAAGTGCTGGGATATCTCCCAAGTGTTTTCCTTTAAGCAGTACCTTTAAAAGTTTTTCTCACTCATTATCCTCCTCTCTCTTTTATAAACCTGTACTTATAATATTTTTATAACTAAAATTTCTTTTCACCAATGTGCAACATAAAGTTCTCTGTCACACTCATTTTCTCATCTGTATAATGACAACATTGAAGGATCTGAGAAAGGTCTCTCTAGGTCAGTTGGGCCACCTTCCTGCCTCCAGAAAGCAGAATTCTCAGATCCTTACAGCAGACACATTCTGTTTCTAAATAACTCCTCTTGAATTCGACAGATGCCCTCAGAAATCTGTCCCAGCACAGTGTGCTATGCTCTGTCGAGGCTTCTTCTGTGAGCCTCATCTCACCTCAACCTCAAGGCTTCTTCTGTGAGCCACATCTCACCTCAACCCCCTTGTTGCAATGTAAGGCCAGTGCTTCCTGTTTTCTCAGCAATAAGCATGGAAAACAGACCTCCCAGGTACCTACACGCCAAGCCTGCCTCTACAGGGGGGTTCTTCTGGGGGCGAACATGGACTCCCAGGCCAAAGTTCTCATGGATCAGACTGCTTCTTCTCTAAGGTTACCCAAAGCAGGAAAGTGATGCCAAGATGTTCACAGCAGCAACTGCACCATGAAGGAGCTTGTGTTCTAATGCAGCCAGTGCTGACTCGGGCTATACAAAGGGCACTTCATAGATGTGGCTTTCAATCTAAGATCAAGACCCTGCCAAGGGTTTGCAGAGGCCCAAGCCCCTGGCAGCTGGGCTGCTGCCCAGGGCACTTATTCCTGGAGGGAGTTGTGGGTTCTGCACTGGCTGGAGCACTGCTGCTTTCCCACGGTGCCCCAGGGCAGCCCCTACCATCAGCAGCCCAAATTGGGGGGCCCTCTAGGCCACAGGCACAGCTCCTGCTATATTCAGAGTCCTGCTTATTCCTCTTTCTTTCTCTCCCTGGGCCACCCTATTACTCCATTGTCACTGATTTCAGAGGGATCAACCCTACTGTATTCTCTGTCCTATGGCCTGACTGTGTGCCTTGCTGCATAATCTACAGGATGCTTCTATTTATGTTGGCCTGTGCATTAGCCCTTCCAGGCAGGGCCTTACCTTCCTCAGCTGGAAAACAGGGACTTTGCTTGTACCTGTGATTCTCAAGTGATGGTGCGCCCACCAGAGTGCCTCAGTATTTCCTCAAGGGTGACCTTCGTCTCCCTGCTTCCCTGCCTCTGCCTCAGGATCCTGACATTGCCTCCCTGACTCTTGCTCAGGGCTGGCTCTTTTTCATCATGAGCCACTGTAAAGTCCATTTCAGATCTGGCATCCTGTAAATGCTGTGGATAAAACATTTAGAGGTGGTCATGTCAGCGTGAAAGTGGAGCCAGGACCATAAGGATAAAAAATTAGGTTCAAAAGGAGGAATCTCCCTTCAAAGTCGAGAGATATCCAAAGATGCCTTAAGATGACTTAGGTGAGAGCTCCCTTTCCAAAAGTGTGCAAGCCAAACTTCACTCCTTGGGTGGGGTACAGAGGTTCTCCAAACATTGAGTGGGGTGAAACTTTGTGCCCTTTCGGCTGCTGCAACCTGAGATCTGGCTGTTCTCCTGCCCTCGAGGAGTAGCTATGCCAGGCCATCACGTGGTGCCCATGTGCACAAAAGCATGCTTGCAAAATGCTCACGGCCACCTTTTGGGGGACTCTGTTACCTCTCAGGCCAACAGAAGAAGATTTTACTGGTTCCTGAGATCCATAGAAAAACCAGTCCTCAGTCTGCAGTAATAGTGGTCTTGCTGGAACAAGAGAGGACAGCTGAAGGAACATTGTTGGCCAGCTACATAGTCGCCATTCCTGGGACTCAGGATGGATGCAGGGTTGTTTGTGGGTCTGGGTTCACTCCCTTGGCTTCCTTGGAAGTCTGTCCTCTTTTTAATTCGGTTTGCCTTTTATAAATCTTGTCATTTCCCTCTATTCATAACTATTGTCTTTTGATCCAACCCTGGGCACCTGGCTCCTCTTCGCACCCAAGTTCTCTAAACTCAGTCTCATGCATTGAATTGCATTTGTGCATTTACTCCTGTGAATATCCATCTCCCTGACTAAAGCTATTACTGTTGGAGAATCATGGTCAAAGAGTGTAGAGCTGGTGGATGGCTCAGCACACATATAACAGAAGGGGAAACTGAAGGCTCTGATAGAGGGAGGGCCTGGCCAAAGAGGGAGTAGGGGTAGAAGTAATGGGTTAGGGAACTCCCTGCACTGGGAGTTTTATTCTGGCAGCTCTCTTAAACTCATTGAACCTTCACAACCACTCTAAGAGAAAGGAACTAACCTAGGAAGATTAAGTGACTTATCTAGGGCACATGTCTAAGTAACAGAGGCAGACTACACACCCTCTAAGCCCGGGTGCAGAGCCCGTGCTCTTTCCACAGCCTGATTATGAGGAGCAGCTCCAGGACTAATCCCAGCTGTCTAAGTTGGTGTTTTGTGGCTCCCCACTCTGCATCCCACTGCAGGAGGCAGAAAGATTGATAATGTCTGATCCGAATGTGTGCACATAACTATACCTGGACCATCCACAGGCATGAACTTCCGGGGGATGCAGACAGCAATTTGGAGCTCTGAGATCTTCCTGACTGGGGAGTAACAGAACACCAGCAGCTCCCCAGCGTGTTCATTAATGCCTGAGAGAGCCCCTGCCTCTCTTGCCTGCAGGCAAGGCACAGGACACTACAGAGAGGCTGGCAGCTCCTCCCCTCCCAGACCTTCCTTTCAAACTGATGCAAAGGCTGAAGAAGAGATGACAGAAATGTTTGCAAACAGAATACCTTCTCTAGCTAGTTGAGACATGGCGGATCTAGTAAATCTGAGAACATAATGTGGCTTCTAGGGCACTGGTTTAATGTTCATCCTGAGAGCCTGGAGCACAGTGAACAGGAATGTAGAGAATTTGGATTTGGGTGGAAAGAGACTAGCTGGAAAGCAGGTTGGAAGAGAAGATGTACTGGGTGTGGTGCTGGATGCTCTTCATCTGAGCCTATCATTCATGTTCAAGGGTGGGAGGGTGGGGATGTGGCTTTCTGAGTCCTGGAAGAGGCAGAGAAACAGCTTGTTCTCATGGTTTTTGTGGGCCCATTCTCAGTAGGTGCTGGCTGACTAACAATTGCCTGGATGAGATGATTTAGGCAGGCCAGGTGGCCACCTCGATGATCTAGGTGGGCAAGTGTAAGTTTGAGAATCTATCTTGAAAAAGGTTCCAGTTGATTCTACATTTGGGAAACGTAGAATCTAAAAGGTATTTACAAGGATTAGGTTACTACATACTTTGTAGAGGTTGACACCTCCCTTATTTCTGAGTTGGGTGGAATGTGTGGGGGTAGGGAGAGTGGAAGATGAGAGCTTGTTAAGGGGTTTCGGGTCAAGGGCTTTCAGAAAGCGGCCCTGACAGACTGACGTCCGTGTGTAGGCAACTGCAGATAACATTACAGCGCTACTGTTGGTGAACTTTGGGAAACGCACAAACAAATGGGGTATGTGCCTGAAGAGTTTAGACTGGCAAACACCCTAGTTTTCACATAGGGTAAGAGGGCAGAGCACAGAGATTACAGAACAGGAGTCTGAACTTGATCCCTGCCAAACACTTGGATAGATGATTAAGCAGATGAGTTCTGGGCATTTACACTTGAATTCAGTGATCATTGGGAACCCCCAAAGATTCGTTAAGAAAAAAAATATGAGGGCCTCATCTAATTTACCAGGGTTATACCTTTAGTAAATTCAAGAGGAATTGCAGATGGAGTGAATTTTTATTTTGAAAAAAATATTTTATGGTCTCCTAAGGGAAAGCATTTTTAAGTGGATACTGAGCTTGTCTTCCTACCAAAAGAAAGTAGGTTAGTGACTCTGTCAGCCAGGAAGGAAGTCCCTGGTGTTATTTTAGTCCTTGTCCTATTCAATCTCTTGTTTGTTTGATTGTTTTTTTAATTCATGACTCAGGTGCAAGCATAGGGAAGCTTATCGAGTGTGTAGGTAACATTTGGAGAGCATAACTAACACCATAGAAGATGAATCAAAATTCAGAACTATCCAACAGCTTTGAATGCTAATTTGAAATCTGCAAGACAAAATGTTAGCAGGATAAATCTGGAATCTAGTGTTTAGGTTAAAACAAAAATAAAGCAGTGCAAATAGGAGACCTAACTTGCTGTTTGTTTGTGTGAAAAAAATGAGTTAGTTGACCACATTCTTAATATGAGTGATATATAGCTGACAAAAATCCAAGCAATGTTATTGATGCAGTATAATACTACTAATAACCACCAGTATTGCACACTTACTCTGTTAAACACTTTACATAAATTAACTAGTTTCATCCCTCTAACAGCCCCATGAGGTACATTTTGCATATGAAGAAACAAAGCCTCAGAGAGAACAAGTAACCTGTTCAGAGTCTTGGAATTAGTGATTTGCAAAACAAGGTTTAAAACTCAGATCTGTCTGACTCTGTGGTCTCGATAAGGGTTCAGATCAGAAAAGGTGATATATAAACAGTGTCTTCTGTGTGGTAAGAACACATCTAGAGTGATGTTAGTTCTGGGATCCCATTTCGAGAAGGACATTGTCTGCAAAGTAGCTGTCCAGAAGACAGCAGCTTGCTGGTGGAGCGGTGGCAAGTTCTGATCTGCTACCAAAGAGACTTGGAAATGCCAGTGTTCAGTGCTGCAGACACCCAGGCAGGGACCTGGAAGTCATCATCCAGCATAATGCCATTATGGCAAAAGAAAGATGTTGTTGGCTTCATGAGATTAAATGGCACCATCAAGTGAAATATCAAAGTAGGCCATATTTATTCATTGTAAGTGCACTGCTTCCTCACTAGAGCTGTCCAGCAAAGAGACAGTCTGCCTTGCAGGGAGGTGTGAGTTCTCTGTTCCTATTCAAGCAGAGACTAGACAGTTGTCAGTAAAGGATGCTAGAGAGAAGATTTCTGCTTTAAACAGGACATTGGACAAAATTACACCCAGAAACATGTCTAGTTCCAAGATTCCACACCCAGTTTCTGGATTCTGGGTGGTGCCTGTATTTCAGAACTGCAAGGGACACAGCATCCAGCCCAGAAGAAATCACCTCAGGAACCAAAGTGCAGGTCAGGTGTGTCCCTGAAGGAGGGAGACAGACTGGCAATTTTGGCTCCCTCTTCTGGAGGGTAACCAGAGCATTAGTCACTGAGAAGAGTAAATGAAGTCTTATTGGGAGAGGAGGAAAGGCTACTTGGTACAAAAGGTGGCTGAGTTTACAGCGGGGGCTTATTAAATGTCAAATAAATTTTATGAGCTAGATTCACCCATGTGTCTGCTGCTGGCTGTAAGCCGGAGACTCAAGAAACTGTGTTAACTCTTTTGGTGCTGAGATCATCAGCTCCTGCCCTTGGCTTCCCAACAACTCCTCAGTGACCCAGAATCAGTGGGCCTTGCTGGGAAGGACTGGCCTGTCCCCGTCATTGATACCCACAAAGCAGAGAGATGTTAAGCTTTTTTTCTGAAATACTTTCTTCAAGAGGAAGCAGCTATGGTCTACTTTCCTTTGGGAGATAGATGTTCAGCAATAACTGGTTTTTGGGGCAGATCCCAAAAATGTGGTAAAACACCCAAACACAAAGTGTCAGGAAGGTCCTCCTCCCACCCACTGCTTTTCCAGCCTGCATTGTCTGCCCATTGTCTGCCCTGAGGTTCCTGTCCTAGGTTCTTCCTAAAGCACTGGCTGGGCACCCATGACCCCTTCTTTCATGGAAAAAGACAACCACCCATTGTCCTGGTCTTAGCCCTCAGAAGTCGGTGGGGCAAACTATTTCTAGTGCTCTTCAGCCTTCACTAGCTGGTTTACTCCAAGAAACTGCCCAGTCCTCAGCCTTTCAGCTACCACCCATGTGCCTCCCAAACCCACAACTCCAGCTCCACTCTTCTGACTCTGTTTTCAGTCCGAGTTTCCTGACAAGCATCTAAGCACCTGCATATTTCATTTGTACATCCAAAGTCTAAAACCACATGTGCCAGCACCTCTTACGATAGGATTTCTTTCCAAAAGCCCTTCACCTGGTTAATAGTGCCATGTGATTCTAGAAGTCTTGGCATTGACTTGGATTCATCTTGCCCCTCCCTAATTCCCCATGTCTGACTGCTCATCAGCTGCAACCACTTCTTCCTTTGAAATTTGTCTTGTCTCTTCTGCTGTTCTTGTTGCGGCACTCCAGTTGAAAACTCTGTTATCTTACACGTGAATTAGTATTACATAACAACCTCATAGCTATTTTTCCAACCTCCAGCCCCTTCCCCACAGCACTACATACAAATGCTGTAGCTTGCCAGCAAAATGAGCCCCCCAATGCCCCACTTTCTGTACATCCATACCCTGCTGATGGAACCATTGTCAGCTCTGTGTGTCCCATGACATCAATCCTAATGTCTCTATTTGGTAACCAAGGCCTTCCCATGCTTCTGACTATCACTGATTCCCTCCACATTCAAGCTGGTATTACTCTCCCCACTCATGCACTGCCAGGCCTCTGTTAGCTGCAGCTCACGACACTCCAGGCCCCTCTTTTGCCAGTGCAATACGATGTGCACTTGTCCTTTCAGGCTCAAGCCGAGTTCTGATGTTTTCAGGATTCTGTCCCTGAGGACTGGCACCCATAGCCTCTGCCTTTTCTGGTCTCTGCAGCACTTGCAACCCATTTCCAGATGTGGGCTCCTGATCTAAGACTATCCAGCACTGTTCTCCAGTTATTTCATATCTTAATTGCCTAAAGAAACTTGTGAACTTTGTTTTGCCAATAGCTTCCACAGTTCTTAGCACAGTGCTGGTTTGGAGTCCTGATTAGTGTTGAGGAAAAGGGTTGATCAACATACTGAGGCAGAAGATTGGATGAAGTCCCTGTATGTAAAGATCTCCAAACACATAAAACCCCTTGTGATTAAATATCTGGACCAATTTTAGGGGAGTCACAAAAATGACATCATCTGCCTTGAATCCAGAATGAAGAACAAAAAGCCACACTTTCTCATTGGTCTGTTCAAACCTGCTGGGACACAAACATATTAAGACTAAATATAGCCTAATGCACTACCTCTGGCACCATATTGTGGAATTCTGGGCATCCTCCACCAGCTGGGAAGTGCCAGGTTTGTCCTGGCACCCCTGGAGCCATGTGGGTATTCGTGATATCCACTAAGATGTCCACGGTATTGATTTTGTACTTCCTAAATGCACAGGAGGCCTGGATAGAAGCATTCGCTCCTCTCTCTCCAGCTTTCAATCCCCAAATATCACCTACTGTTTAAAATGGCCCTTTCCAGCCCTCTTCTGCTCTTCTCTGAGACCCTGGCACTTGTAAAGGGTCTCCCCGACTTTTCAGATACGCTCTACGTGTCTGCGACCTCCCCAGAGACATGACCCAGCCTTTTCACTTTTGAGAGCATCCTGATCTACTGATGCAGGGTCTCTGATAATGCTCAGAAGTTTCTTCTGCTTCAAGAACTACTCCATTCCATGCAAAAAGGTTCTGGACAGTGGCTAAATCATTTCTCCCCAAACCTAATATATTTAAAGGCTTGGTTCATGTTCAAGATTTCGTAATTCTCCTGAGTCTATGGGCCTTTAAGGCTGTAGTTAATCTCAACTATAGCATAAGTGAATTTTGAGGTCAAAGAATACACATGAATGCAAAGTAGATCTTTAATCAAACTTAGTAAATTAAAAGAACATAAAATTAAAGATTTTTCTCTCTTTCGAGGTACTAATAATCAGCAGTTTAAATCAATACATAACATTTTTGTGCCAAAGGTATATGAAAATAATTGGAAACTATAAAATATAAATATGTTAACAATATTTATATTAGCAATAATGATAATATAAAGCATTGTACAAATCACTATAAAATGCTTTACATTATAGGGATATATTACATCTGATATTATTATTACTGCCACTAATAATATTTCCCCAACACTCACAAATCTGAGAACGTTTTCTGAGCCCTGTCTCCAAATGTTGGGCTGTGCCTGACTCTGTAGCTGACTTGAATTCCTTGTTCACTGTCTGATGATTCATTGCACTAAACACCATTTTCCTGATAATTAAAAACTGCTCACTGGCAAGTGGGAGCAGGAACAGGCTGATGTAGGATTTATGCAGAAACACAAAATGAGCCAAAAGACAAATGACCTGTTCTGCCTAGCTAAAGGCTTTTTTTTTCCCCTCATCATCTTCTAAGATTTGGAAAGGCTAGCTATACTGCAGGAGGGAGGTCTAGGAAGATGTGTCATTATGAGATGAGGCAGATGCAGGGGGAGCCCTTACATGCTTGGTTGAGGGTGCTCAACCAAGTCACTCTCCCAATTTAGAACACAGACTGTTGCCCCCCACAGAGGAGCAACACAAGGCCACCTTCTCAGCCCACCCTATCGGACCTTAGGGGAAAGTCATTGAGTTTGAGCCATTTGTTAGACCAATGATTCACTTTTTCAGTTTCCCTTCTTCAGTGTGACAATGCTTTCCTCAATTTCAGGGGAAATGAGTGCTGAGTCTAATTGTTGCATAGATGCAGCCATTAAGATGTTCTAAACTGACGTTGCATCACTACTCCAGGCAGACTTCTTGGCTTCTGGGGAAAGGCCTCAGTGACACCAATGCCCATGGCCCCAGAACAGCAGCTGTGACATCACATATATGTGTGCACACACACGCACACACATACTTCTTAATTCTACAAGCTAGCAAAGCAGCACAACTCTCTTCATCAGTAAAGTGCACCCATCTTCACAGTGCAGACTTTGTTCCATTTATGTGCACTTATTTGCACATTACTGGCCCAAAAGAATCCTGGCACCATTAAGAGGTGAGCCCTTTCCCTTCTGGGAATAGCTCCTCCCTCGAACTGATTGGGGCCAATATCTGTAAAACTCATTAACCCAGAATCCTTTCCCATTCATCCTTATGTATGTCTTTACTTGCAAACCATTCATTACTGCATATTCTAGATTGTTTAATTAATTTCCACGGAAGAGTTCCTGTAGGACAGCTTAGCATACATCGTTCAAAAGCCTTTGATCTAAAATAACAAGGTAGTTATTTTTGAAGTAACTAATATAACCCTAAGCGGCTTACAACCACCACTGCCCACCCTCCGCTTACTTCCTCTTCCTACCTCCCCAAACACTTCCTAGAACAATTTACTGATGATATAACAAGTCTATCAGTCAGTGAGTCATCACTGTACATCAGGCGCTGTGCTAGGTATGTCATCAGCAATATGTTCTTTAATCTCACAGCCAACTTGGGAGGGAGATGTTACCGCCCTCATTGGCAGGGGAGAAAACCATGCTAAGAGATGTGTGCCAACTTGTCACATTACACAGGGCTAGTAAAAGGTTTGGGGGCCCTGACCTCACCTGTGGGTCCCAGCATCTGGGCCGTTTACCTCCTCTCACCACGGCACAGAATTTGGGAGAAGTCACAGCTTGTTAACACTGACCTGCTGTCGCTTTTGCATTCTGAGTGCATCTGTTGCTGCCAGTTGCACACCAGCTGGCTTCTACCTGCGGCATCAGTGTTTCTTTGCCTGACTGCTTTCCCTGGCCCTGGAGCCTCCCCCGCCCACCCGTACAACAGGCCAAGCAGCCCCTGACCAATTGTGTGGAAATATCACAGCTCCCTTGACCCCAGAGTGGGACAACTCTGAAGTATGTGCTAAACTAGACATTGCTTAGATGTGAATCTCAGGGGAATTAGGCCTGCTCAATGACCCGCAGTGGTCAGTGGCTTGAGAACGCACCTCTTACAGGCTGCCTTCCTTTCCCTATCTTACTTCCCTTCTCATCTCAGGTACTTCTTGGGATCACCACCCAGATAAGCCACTTGCCTCTAGGGCTGCTTCTGGGGGAACCCAAGGTAAGACAGGGTGGCCTGGAGATGCTGACCTGGGTTCTCTATATGCTTCCAATCTGGTTTGGCTGTTCTTACTCTTCACTTGTTCTTTATAACAAATCAAAAATGACTGGCACCCCCATCTCCATTTATCTCTTTGTCCACTGTTACTAAAGTAGAAGTCTCTTCGTACACACACACATCCCTCATATCCATCCTGGGGACTAGAATATTCTACATAAAGGTGAGGATCTCTCAGTTTGCTTTGTCCAAACTTCAGTCTATACATTCCCAAGTCAGTGTCCTCCCAAAGCTTTCAAGGAGCCTTCTAGAATGGTGTGAACAACCCTAAAACAAGTGACTGGGAGTAACTCGTCTTTCAGAAAAAAACTGTTCTTCTGGGCAGGACACCTGGCCCTCCTTATCTTAAAAAATAATCCCCTCAGGCCAGGCGCAGTGGCTCACACCCATAATCCCAGCACTTTGGGAGGCCGAGGTGGGTGGATCATTAGGTCAGGAGTTCAAGACCAGACTGGGAAACCCCATTTGTACTGGAAATACAAAAATTAGCCAGGCGTGGTGGTACATGCCTGTAATCCCAGCTACTCAGGAGGCTGAGGCAGAAGAATCACTTGAACCCGGGAGGCGAAGGTTGCAGTGCGCCGAGATCACACCACTGCACTCCAGCCTGGGTGACAGAGCAAGACTCTGTCTCAAAAAAAAAAAAAAAAAAAAAAAAAAATTCCCCCAACGGTTTGCTTTGCTATATCTTCTGTCTTCCATTGGATTACACTCTAGTATTTCCAGTCCTTGCCTGAATTGGTGACCAAGCAACACCAGTTTAGGGAGCTATAGAGCCATAAGAAGTTTTTTGGATGGAAAATGTCAAAACTAGAGCTGGAGGTCACCAGGGAACAAGCTGTAGTGGCGAGGGGTGGGGAACATGAAGAGGGAGGAGGTGCTAAATGGAGCTCATGAAACCTGAGGCCTGACCTCAGCCTTAGGCCCCAGTCACTGCACCTGGAGCAGTGTGGCTTTTTTAGGCCTGCCTGCCCCTGCTGACCTGACTGTTTCTTGAATGAGACAGCAGTACCTGGCAGAGAAAGCCCCTACTCTTCCCAAGGCTGTGATACCAGACCTTGTCATTTGACCTTCGAAGCCCCAGCCTTTCCACTACCCACCACCATGTAAACAATTCCTGTACTTTGCTTAATGACATATCAAACGTGTTGAAAAATTACATTGAAAATGAATGCATTTGTTTCTTGGGTTCCATTTCCTTTTTTTTGTTCCCTCTCCTCTACTTTTTGAATGTATTTTTTCTGCAGTGACAATTCTCTACTTTGTCCCCATGCACACCTATTTATCTTGCCACTGTATATATCAGTGACAAGGTCTATATTCCTTTATGTATTTCTCATTCACCATTTTATTTGTTTTTCATACTTCATGTGTCCGAAGGCATGAAGAGTCAATCACCATTTTTCTTTCATACCACCTCATTTTTTCTATGTAGACTTTGCCCTTTTCTCTATTAGTATTTTCTAAGCTTTTCTCTCCACATTTTCTCTTCTGGTGAACCATCTTGGCACTTCCATCTCCAGATTTTTCTAACAGCAATTTCTCTCTTTGTAAAAAAATCCATCCTCATCCCTCTTACAGCCCTGCACCACAGCCGTCAGTTATAACCTTAACAGTGGCCTCCACTCAGGAAAGTTGTCAAGTTGATAAATATTGATATCTACCCTACCATTTTACCACCACTTTTCTGCTAATGCATTTGGTTGGCATCAATCAGCTTCCTTGCCTTCTGTGAGCGCCCGGTGTGGGAACAGGTCCTGATCTGTCACTTATAAGTAATCTGCTCCACATTTCATCAAGAGCTCAAAAAAAGAAGAAAATATGGAGGAGAAGTAGAGGACAGAGAATCAGTCTAGAATGACCCAGAAGGAAGGGAGATGGGGAGGCCCAGCAAGAGGAGGAGAGGCAGAGAAAAGTTACAGCCTGGTGGGTAGGAGAGCTCCTCCCAGGAATGCCCTTAGTGCTGGGGACATCAGCAGTGCTGAATGACAACCGTGTCCTCTTTGGGATGTTAACCCTGTTTATCTCCTCCAACAAGGCTCCCCAGGTATGAAGATCTACATTGACCCCTTCACTTATGAGGATCCCAATGAAGCTGTCCGGGAGTTTGCCAAGGAGATTGATGTATCTTTTGTGAAAATTGAAGAGGTCATCGGAGCAGGTATGGCTCTTCCCTGTCTTGTTTCGGTTCTCCTGGTGTCCAAACATCTTCTTTCCACCACCCTAGATGGTCTCTTTCAGTATGAAAAGCCCCATTAGGAGGAGAGCTTCTATCTTCTTTCTCCTCAGAAGATGAGTCTGAACTATCTACATATGTATCTAGGACAGAGAGAAAACATCATTTGGGATCTTTGGGGACCTTGACCATGGTGGCCAAGCTTGTCTGCTGTTGCAGAAAAGTCAGCTGCAGTTTAATAGATTCAGAAATAACTCTGGAAATGGGCCACCAAATGCAGATAAGGTACTTAGTTGAGAAGGCTTTGAAAGAAATCTACATTTTTGGTATTCCACTTATTAACAATGATATCTCAATGGCTTAAAGTCAAGATATCTTGCCATACTGTAAGTTCTCCATTTCCTATGTACATGAATTTGAAGACAGACCATGATGAGCAGAAGAGAGACCACTGTTTCCAGAAGAAAGTCAGCCTTCTTTTTTTGTTTTTTTTTGTTTGTTTGTTTGTTTGTTTGTTTTACAAAAAATCTATGGTATAGCTGGTAACAACACAAGACAAATTTCACTCTCAAGAAATGTGTGTGCCCTAATCCATCTTCCTGCACTGGAATAGAAACCCATCCCAGTGTAAAACTCACTGCCTGAGATGCTCTCAGGAAATCATACCTAAGACTGATCTAGAATTTTCATCTTCCTTCAATGGGTTAGTAGTTGAGTCAATTTGGTAATGGACCTAGCCTTATTAATGTAAATGAGATAAAACATCTCAAAAATCACTAAAAGAAATCTCATTCCTGTGTCTTATGAACCTTTTTAAAAGATGTTTAAATTTGTTTTATTTTCTTCTACAACATTCTTCATCTTTTCTTCCTCTTCAATTCTTTTTAGCCATTGTCCAAGCTCTCTTCACTAATATGCTGTCATCTTTTTTAGGTTCTTAGATCTAGAAGTGCTTTATTCATATCATTATTGGGAAAGCCATGGAATTGCCTCTCTCAATAATATTTTAACTCAATAAAATATGTTTAGTCAAAGTCTTACAGCTACTTCATATATTATCTTTAGGGGGAATGTCACCATCTTTCTGTTCACTGCTCTCTTAATGCACTCAGGGGTCAAAAAGCCATCTTTTAAATTGGAAGTCACATTTGAGAGTCTACCCCATTAGGCCGCCATCTTCCTGCTCTGGTTTCCCTCTTGAATAGCTTCGTCCTCACACTTCTTTCAGCATAAGTGTGGTGGGTGCTGGGAAATGACACACCACCTACTCCCACCAACCCCTCAGGAGTTTCAGCTGGGTCACCAGACTCAGATCCACTTGAGTTTATGCATATTTCTCATTGACGTTTACATTAAGAATGTTGCTGAACCACGACTTTCACTTCTGTGCAGATAATTTTCTCTTCCCCTTTAGATGCTGACATATTTAAGGATCATGCCTTGGAAGGCTGGGTACCAGATAAATTGGATAACTCTTAAGGGCTCAGATTTCTCCAGTAAACATCAAAGAGTGTTGGGGATGCGGGCTTTCAGTCTTGTACTCTGTTTGCTCGCGTTATTAATTGTTGTTATGGCTCGTGGTAATGGTGCTAGTGACTTTAATGTTGTTATTTATGTCATGTGCTTAGAGCGATGTGTTCTGGACTGTATTTCATCCCAGAGAGCACACATCAGCCCCACCCCTGCCTGCTTTTGTCAGAGGAGGAGTAAAGAGCTTTCTCACTTTGTGACCCTACTGGATAGTTACAATTTGGGGTGAGTTCACCAGCTGCTGGATGCCCGTAAAAGGACAATTGATAGTTCTGCCCCATCCTTCACCTCCATTTGTGTGTAGCATTTGCCAGTGCTGCCATGTTTGTGCATTCTGCTCAGAGAAGGTTCAGTCCTCTCCATGACTCACGTGGTATTGGGGAGAAATGATGCATTTAGTAGTTTCTGTGATGCCCAGTAGCATGGCATAAAGACCTCTGCCCAGTTACTCTGCCCAGTTACCCACTCTCTAGCAGAGACCCATCTCCTTGTAATTCAGAACGTCCCAGAGCGAATCCTTGTGGATGTTAACTTACTATGCATAACTTCATGCAATTTTAACAGAAGACACTCCTGAAGGGAACCAATTTTTCTCCAGGTCCTTTTCTCCTCTGTCATCACTCTCGTTTCCCCTCATACCCTGCCCCACTGAGGCTGACTCTTCAGTGCTAAAAGAGCTGGTGTGAAGGTCAAATTGTTTTAAAAGTAAGGAATTTGTTAAGGTAAGATTTATGCCATGTAACTGGCAGTGTTTCTCTTAGCCACTTGAAATACTTGAAGCAGGCAGAAAACGTGGGTTGCAAAATGGCAACGAAACATGAAAAGAAGAACCAGAGTCCTTTATTCTTCCTTTATTTTTTTCTCTCTCCCTCCCTCCTTCCTCTCTCCCTCCTCTTCTTCCCTCAGGCTTTTACTGAATACTTCTTATATGCTGGATGTGGAGTTCCAGAGGCAAATAAACAGACTCAGAGGTCTGACAGATTTAGTGGGAAAAAATCAGGCCAGTAACAGTTAATTATTCCACACCATCCACACAGGCATGTATTATGCAAAGTGTGGGGCCAGCGCAGAGCAGCATCCAGCTTGCTGTTCTGGGAGGGGCTGAGCATATCAGGAAGGCTCTGCAAAGAATGACCTTTGGCCTGAGCCTTCGAGGATAAACACTAGTAGAAAAAGTAAGTTTTTATGAGGCGTATGAGAGAATGAGATGGTGACAGAAGAGGAAAACTAAATGATTTAAGAAGGATAATGAACATGATCTTCCAGCAGTGGACATGCTATGCTGGACAGCCTGCAGTAGCTTGCAAGAGCCAATTATGCACATCTGTTTCTAGCCCCATGTTTAGTGACACCATGTTGGTAGCTTGACATCAGCCATAGTAGAAGTATTTACACCATGGGAACAGGCAAATGCTACAAATCCTGAGCCTGCCCTCTGTTTGTTCTTTCTTTTCTTTTCTTTTCTTTTCTTTTCTTTTCTTTTCTTTTCTTTTCTTTTCTCTTTTCTTTTCTTTTCTTTTTTCTTCCTTCCTTCCTTCCTTCCTTCCTTCCTTCCTTCCTTCCTTCCTCCTCTCTTTCTTTCTCTTTCTCTCTCTCTCTTCCTTTCTTTCTTCTTGACATCAATCATAGTGGGAGTATTTACACTACCTCCTTCTTCCTTCCTTCCTCCTCTCCTTCTTCCTTTCGAAAAGTGGTATTGAAACTTTATAAAATCCCCACCCTCAGACTATTTGCAGAAGAACTACTCTGCACCAGCTAAATATAGAGCCAGAGGAGAAGGCTGTGTTTGTTGCAGGAGGGATTAAGTTTAGAGTTCAGAAAGATCTTTATTCATTAAACATTGTTTCTGTGCACATGACTGGGGGTGATGCTGGAAAAATATACTCAATGCCTAACAAGTCCTGCCATGCAGGGGTTATTGTCTAAAGCACACACATTCAATGCCACTCAGTGAGAGGAAGGCAGTGATTGAGAGCTCAGATGAGGGCCCAGAGAATGTGTAGCCCTGGAGATGGGAGAGAAGGCTTGATGGCAGGAGGGGACTCAGGGAAAAGGGACAAAGTGGCCCCTGAGGTTGCGAAGGCTTTGGATGGACTGACGCTGTGTGTCACATCCTGAGAACAAGGGGAAAGAAAGTTGCTGGAGAGGGATTGCCTGTGGGTAAGTATTGAACACTAAATCTGGAGAATCAGCCCAAGATCTAGAGATCCAGAGGCTGCTATATGAATTTTATCCCATAGAAAATGGGTTCCATAGCAGGGTGGGTGAAAGGACCAAGGTTCTAGCAAGCTGAATCCTATAAATGCTGTGCTTGGATTGGGCTGGAAGAGAGGGATGGGAAAGAATGGGTAAAACCCTGGAGGTGTGAAGACGAGTTATGGGATTTTGTTTAGATGTTACGGAGAGGCTTTGAGATGGTTGATGCTAGGATCGAGGCTGCATTTAAGTGACTAAACTTACCCAAACTGGGGTATACCCAAATGAATGTGATGAATGGAACGACTAGTGGGCTTGGTTCCTGGAGTTGATGGGGAGTGGTAGCATGGAGGCTGTATGAGGGGCATCAGGTTAAGGGAGAGTAAGGCTGCCTGGCACCCAGGGTGTGGGGAGTGGCAGTTGTGCATGTGAGTGAAGACCCCTGGAGGAAAATTAAGAAACTGTGAGGCGGAAAAGTTGCATCAACTGCCAAAGTTTCTCCTAAAGTTGTTGCAAATGTTGATCAAAGAAATAAAAATATAATAATTGTGAGCCAGGTGTGGTGCCACCCAAGAAGACAATAATACATCATTAATTATTAAGTAATTATTTGTTTAATGTTCATCTTTCCTCACAAGGCTCAAAGTTCTATGGGAGCAAGGGAATGTATGTGTTTCGTTGGTCTGGTACCTGGCCTAGTGCATGGCACTTAAGTGCTCAATTAAATATTTGTTGTATATGTCAAATGAAAGTAGGTCCTTGGAGGGAGAACATGGCAGAGTTAAAAATCTGGAGAACTAGGTAGTGTTTGGGAGAATGAAGAGAGACTGGAGAGGTGGCATGAGATCATGAGTCATTTGATGCTCTGAAAGTGGCCCAGTGGAGTGAAGGAAAGCTGACCCTTCCTCTTCTCACTGCAGATAATGAGAGTAATTGAAGTATCTTTACAGAGGGCAGCAGGTTACCTTGGTATCTTCAGAGAATATCAGTTTGTTGTTACCATGAGTCTGACTAATAGGCATCATCTCATAGGTCAACTCCAATGCATCGGTTAATTCTGGTCAGTTTGATCAGTAGACTTGCCCAGAACATGAGTCAGGGCTCTACAGCTTGAATGGCACTCCTGGGTTGTGCAGTGTGAAACCTGTATAACTGTATGCAACAGCCTAAGCATGACTGTCAGTGTATGACTACGTAGGTAAAGGTGTCACCAGAAGTTGTTGGCAGAAGAAGACATGCCATTTGTATTTTCATTAATAAATATGTCTCCTCTGACTCTAGCAGCCAGTGATTCAACATTTCCAGGAATGGATGATCATCTGGAAGAAGGAAGCTTGCAGTGAAAGGGCTGTGTGAGAATAGTTGGGATGAGGGAATGTGTAATATGTGTGGATGGGGATGGAGTCATCTGTGAGGCCAACAAAGGCCCGGGTTTCCTTGGGGATGATTTGGCAGAAAGGTCACTTGCAAGTTTGACAGTCCTGGGGTCATTCAGAGTGCAGATGGGCAGCATGAGGGTAACTCCACATTGAATAGAAGTTACGGCAAGAAGCATTTCTAGGAGAAGAAATCATAGACATGTCTCCAGGAACATAGTCAAAGTAGCTAGCACCTCTTGAACACTCACCATGTGTCTGACAATACTCTACATCTTTCACAAGCATCGTCTCATTTAACTCTCTTATTGCTCTGTGAGTTAGAGCATATGTATGTGTATGCATGGATATTTTCTTGCAACTGGTAAGGAAATCAACATTCAGAGGATAGCTTGCCGAAGGCTGTGCTGCCAGTTACGTTTATGATAGAGCTAGAATTTAAGCCCAGCTAGAGCTGATCTAGGTCTGGAGAATGTAACCCTCACATGAATGTAACCCTTCGGCTGTTGCATATAGTTACAGAGTGGCCAGCTGCCACTCTTGTTGCTGTGGAAAAGAGCGGCTCGGTATACAGAGACATTGCTTCCGATGGCATTTTGGAATACCCATTGCTTCTGTCTAGCAGTTTGGAATACTCAAGCCTCTTTGTTGGGAATTATGATACCATCCTAGAATTCATTAGTACTCTATCGTGATGCTACAAAGACCGTCCCACATGGCCTGGAGAGAGCATGTCCTCATAGAATACCCTGGTCCTGTCTTCTGGTTTTCTTCTTCTAAGTGTGATCATTATCAGCGTTAAGAAGGACAACAAGGACTGAGATATTTAGCATCTTTAATTATAAGTGCTTGCTTATGAAAATAAGCTAATTATATATAAAATATAGATGTATGTATGTGGGTGAAGATATATACACACATATGTGATGTATAGGTATGCAGTTGTCTAACAACTATAAAAAGCTACAAGAGGGCCGGGCGCGGTTGCTCACGCTTGTAATCCCAGCACTTTGGGAGGCCGAGGCGGGCAGATCATGAGGCCAGGAGATCGAGACCACGGTGAAACCCCGTCTCTACTAAAAATACAAAAAAAATTAGCCGGGCGTGGTGGCGGGCGCCCGTAGTCCCAGCTACTCGGAGAGGCTGAGGCAGGAGAATGGCGTGAACCCAGGAGGCGGAGCTTGCAGTGAGCCGAGATCGCGCCACTGCACTCCAGCCTGGGCGACAGAGCGAGACTCCGTCTCAAAAAAAAAAAAAAAAAAAAAGCTACAAGAGAAAACCATTTTCCCTTACTCTCTGGATATTAGGTATTGTGAATACTGTAGCTGTCAAGCAGGTTCCATCTCATATGCCAACTCAATGGCCTGGTAATGAGTATCTGAGGAACTCTGATGAAAGGGTGAAGATGGTTGTGATCTACTAATAACGTCTATCCTTTGTGCAGGGTCAGGAAGTGGTGGAGTGTGTACCATGGTTCTGCTCTCCCTGGTTGAGCCATAACTCATTTATCTTGCACAGGCTAGTGTGTTAAAAACTTGCTTGAAAACATGCTTTAAAACCTAGTTTAAATGTATTCTTTAAAAATTCCATTTCTGGTGTAAGCTTGAATTAGTAACTAGAAGCTCTGCTTTCCCTTTTTTCCCCCCAAGGCAGTTTTTTACTTCAAAATGCTGCTTTTTTAAAAAAAGTGCAATTGTGTGTAGATTTGAGCTGTGCAAAACCAGAAGCTACTGCTTGAAATACCTGCTGGCAGGTGAATGTTTCATTTTCAAAAATTGAGAATTCTTTTCTTCTGATTTTACATATAATAGTTGAGGCATTTAATGCTGCTGAACCACATTTTCTCTCTTCCTCATTTTGTCAAGGAAGGTAGGAAAGAGGAATTGGCAAGGAGCTGAAACTTGCAGGGAAAAATTTCAGCAGCTGTCTGGGAGCAAATGCAGAGGAATTGGTTAAATTACCCTCAGCTGACAGCCTTGAGGGCCAGGTTCTGAAACAGATGAAGCAGGCATTAGAATCACCTGGAGGCTGCTAAAACCCAGGTCACAGGCCCCACCTACTGAGCTTCTGATGCTGTGGGTCTAGGTGGGTTTTGGGAAAGTGGATTTTCTAACAAGTTCCTAGGTGATACTGATGCTACTGGTCAAGAATCATAGTTTGAGAATCACTGCTGACCACACTGGCCACTAGACTGACCTACAGCTGGATCTCGGTCCTAACCAAATAGATGTTTGGCTATAGGAGAGGACCCAATGTCAGCCACAAAGATGTGTGCCAATCAAAGCCCAGTGGGACCAAAATTAGGCTGGCCACATTTACTGTCGGTAAAGAATCTGTGTGAAAAGAATCAACCACAACCACTCCCCAGCACAGTCGTTTCCTTTAAGCGTCTGTCTTAAATATGATGTTAATTCTTGAATTGCTGGAAATATTTTCTGGGTATTGTGAATTTTTATTAAAAATGAAAATGTTATGGCCATGATTTGGAGCTCATGTAAAAGGAAGCTCTTTGGAGTTCAGATGATGGCAAATTGAAGTACCACAGACATCAAGTCCTGGCCCTGATTACAGGAAAACTATCAAAAAGCAAAAATAGTTTCTTGTAGATACTATATTAAACTGAAGTCAGGGATCACAGGCGACAGCAATTTCTTAGATAGTAAGTGACATAGGGTCTTGATTTCCTGTTTGTTATTAATAATAGAAATACGCCCATCGACTCCTACCTCTCTATAAGGCTGTGGGTTGTGGTGTGCTCAAGGGCCAGAAACCTAGACTTTAGCATCCTAGGCTTACGTGAAGACACCCTCCATGCTCAGGCACCTGGCAGGGAAACTTCACCATGTCCCCTGGTAAAAAGCTCTGATGTGTCTTAGATCAGTCAGCATAAGTCTCAAAAGGCTGCAGAAACCTACTTTTCCTCTCTTTTCTCTTCCAGTGAGACCCCCCGACTCTGCACTCCCCCTCCCAACTACCTACTTCTGTTTTGTCTTTTTAAAACAGGCCTGGCATGGTGGCTCATGCCTGTAATCCCAGCACTTTTGGAGGCTGAGGCAGGCAGATCACCTGAGGTCAGGAGTTCGAGACCAGCCTGGCCAACATGGAGAAACCCTGTCTCTACTAAAATAAAAAAATTAGACAAGAGTGGTGGCACAAGCCTGTAATCCCAGCTTCTTGGGAGGCTGAGGCAGGAGAATCTCTTGAACGTGGGAATTGGAGGTGGCAGTGAGCGGAGATCACATCACTGTACTCCAGCCTGGGCAACAGAGCGAGACTGTCTAAAAAAAAAAAAAAAAAAAGGCCAGGAGTGATGGTTCACGCCTGTAATACCAGCATTTTGGGAGCCCAAGGTGGGCAGATCACGAGGTCAGGAGTTCCAGACCAGCCTGGCCAACATAGTAAACTACCGTCTCTACTAAAAATACAAAAATTAACCGGGCATGGTGGTGGGCGCCAGTAATCCCAGCTATTTGGGAGGCTGAGGCAGGAGAATTGCTTGAACCTGGAAGGCCGAGATTGCAGTGAGTCGAGATCACGCCACTGCACTCCAGCCTGGGTGACATGGCAAGACTCTGTCTCAAAAAAAATAGAATAATAAAAAAAAAACACGCACAAGTGTTTCGAACAGTTTGTAGTTTACAAAGCACTTTCTCCTAGACTTCTCTCAACACCCTGTTAGTAAGGCAAGACAGTTGGTCACTTCTTTTTATTGTATAACAAGGAGAAAGCTAAGTTCTGGAGAAATGAAGGGCCCGCCAACATCCAATGTCTCAGGTGTGGTTTGCGTGTAGACATGGAGCTTCTTCCTCCACTCACTACCAATTTTCCTCCCAACTGTACTCAGGGGCCTACTTAATTACAGGGGCGAACATAATCTCCTAGTGAGGATTAGATATTAAGTGACATCCTTTGCAGTTGGTGCTTTGAAAACCTCCTGGCTTGGAGAATATGAAGACATTTGTTTGCCAGACAGGGAAGGAGTTCTTTTTGCAGAATTTCCATTCTTTAAGTCACTGCAGAGCAGATTTCTGAGAGCAGTGACACCATGACCACGAAGGTAACCAACCACAAAGCCCACCATGCCCTACCCAAAGAAGGCATGTTTATATTTTATAATTTTTAAAAACTGTATGATGAATTTTTAGACTTGAAGACCAATCACGAAGATTAAAAATTAAATAACATTTCCCAATTAAGAAAGTAGTTTGATTCATACTGTCCTATACATCTTCATTGATTTCGTCCTTCCTTTTTTTCTTCTTTCTCTCCTCTCACATCTATAAAGTCCATACTATGTGCCAGGCCCTGTGCAGTATGAGGCAGCCTATATGTGTGCTTTGCTTTCAAAAGTATTCAGAAGTGCAGAGATAAATTTCAGGAATGCCATGGCTTTTGGCAGTTCACTAATTCATTTGAAAAGTGCTTGGATGGTTTAAGCCTATGATTTTCATCCTGAGCGGCATGTCAGTATCACTGGGCAGCCAGGCCTGGCTTCATGGACCTGTGACCGGTGCATTTTCACAGGGCCCGATGTTCAGAAGGACCTGCACTTGTTTTAATGCTCTGCTGTTACAGTATTGAAATTCTCAATAATTTTCGAACAAGGAGTCCTGCACTTTTACTTTGCACCATGCTCTGCAAATTATGTAACCAATCCTTTGGGCAGCTTTTAAATATGTCAATGTGCAGGCTGTACCCAGACCAATTCATCAGAATCTCTGAAGTGAGGCCTAGACCTCTGGACTCTGTAAGTCTCTTCAGGTGATTCCAGTGGGCAGCCAAGTTTGAGAACCACTGAGGTAGAACAGAAGTTCTCAACTGGAGTCTTTTTGTGTGTTGTGGGGGACATGAGATTCACTTGGAGCACTTTTCCAAACTCCACACACTGATAGGTAGAAACTAATACATACACTGATTTCCAAATATTCTGATGCCACCCAACTACCAGGCAGGAGGCTTACATGAAAGACATCTGCCTATTAAACAGTATCACTTCTTTTGTTCTCACCTGGCTGTTGGGTTGCTATGATAGTCACTATATATGACGTGTTTGGACCTGCACATTTGGGGCATGATGGTCCCTGAACTATAACTTCATATCTATGTAGCTTTTCATGGCCCTGCTAACTAAAACATAGCTATCTAGAGGCAGTATGGCAGGAAAAGATGGGTATGGACCACAGCCCTGGCTGTGACTCCCACCTGTGTGATTGGGACATGTTTTCCTTGTGCCTCAGTTTCCTTATTATTTAAATGGCCATAGTAATACCTACCTCACAGGTGTGTTGTGAAGATTGAATAAGTCACACAAAGTGCCTAGCACAGTTCCTGGCACATAGTAGGTGGTTAATAAATACATATTTGTGTACTGTCTCCTCCACAAAGAAATATTAACACAGCTTTACCCTCAACTATCAACTCTGGTTTTTTTTCTAAAAGAAAATAGAGCCCATTATTATGGCAACAAGGAAGAAATACTAACCAATATTCTTCCATTAGTATACTTATCAAATATGTAATTTGTGTTCATTCAGCTCATAGTTTTATATATATATATAGCATATATATGCTACATATCAACATGCATACATATATGCTACATATATACATGCATACATATATCTAGACACATATATACATACATCCACATATATACACACATACATATATACACACACATATGTGACAGGTCTGTATTGTCCAGTACTTTTCTTTAAATTTTGCTCATTTTAATTACTAAATAAGTTAAGCTATTGTAATGTTTGTCTATAGAAGAAGATGCTGCAGTAAATATATTTTTAACATACAAAGTCAAATACTGGTACTTCTATTTCTGGATGAAGCAGAGATAAGAATCTTCAGCAGTCTGTAACCCAAGAGTGAGCAAGGCAAAAGCCAAACATGTAATAATAAATAGGATACAACAACTTTTACTGGCATGTCTGCTATGTGCCAAGCACCACAGTGGAGTGGATGTGCAAGCTACAAACATGAATGAGACTTGGTCTGACCTCCAGCAGTTCACCAAAAGAATGTATGATTCAATGTGAAAACCAGTGTTGCAGCCAGGTGCAGTGGTGCACACCTGTGGTCCCATCTACTCAGGAGGCTGAGGCAAGATGATCGCTTAGCCCAGGAGCTCGAGTATAGCATGAGCGACATAGTGAGTGAGACCCTGTCTCAAAAAAAAAAAAAAAAAAAAAGGAGTGGAAGGAAGGAAGGGAGGGAGGAAGGGAGGGAGAGAAAGGGAGGAAGGATGGAGGGAAGGAAAAAGAACAGCCACCCAAAACACATAGTGTTGTAAATGATATTTATCTGAGTATTAGGTCCATGTTGAAATCTTCCTAATGGTGCTTAACCAGCCTCTACTCCAGCCCCAGTTTCTATCAAGTTCTGTTGACTCTGGAGCAGTTTTGCATAACAGTCCTTTCACACAGCTTCCTTCCAATCTTTTTTGCAGCAAGAAAACAAAAGGAACTCCCAAATGAATCACAGGAGCAATGTTAACTTGTCTTTCTCATATGGCGAGTAATTTATCTGATTGCTCAGTTTGCTCCATCATTTTCTTCCAGAAGTGGAAAGTGAGAGAGAAAGTTTTCCCAGCAGAAAGCCATGTTTCTCCTGCTGCACTTACAAGTAGACACTTAACTGCTTCACATGAAAGAATTGGAAGTAACCAAGCCAAGTTAAATTATAAAATAACTTTTGAAAGCATGTTAAACAGGATTCCACAGATTTTTTTTTTTAGGCAGCTATGAAATAGTGTCACCATATTGTTTCTACTCTTGGTGACTTTACTGTGAAAATGTTTCAAAGCTGTGGCATGCATGAAGGTGTGCAGCTCATGCCTGTTTGGAGAAATAACTTGCTATTCAGCTGCCAAAAGTGCAGTTAGCTGACAGCCTCCAGCTGCAGCACCTTCAGGGTCGGTCCTGGCTTCACTGCAGAGGCCCAGCTCTTCCCAGCAGCCCCAGCCAGTGACTGAGCATGGCAGGGATGTGAGGGCCGGGCTGCTTCTGCAATGGGAACTCTGCTCTGGCTCTCTCTTTTGGATTAGCTGGGATTTCATCAGGTCTGCATGGTGATCTTGGGCTGTCTCTGCCCAATCCTGCTTCCTCTCACTTTTGTCTTTCACAGATGAACCTCTTCCCTTCCTAACTCCTCAGTGTCTGTTTTCTGGGGCACCCAATAAACACAAATGCTCTCCCAGCAGTGTAGGAACATAGTATACATCTCATTCAGAGGGCCAAAGTACCTGAACATGTCTCCTATCCCCTGAATGTTCTTGCACCAGTATCTGCTAAAAATGAATCATGATCCTGCTAAAGTGAAACTGACCATTTCATTTCAATTATTCAGCTGGCACACAATGGAAAAATTAAGTGTGGGGAGAAACGAATTCACATATATTCTGAAATTCCACTTTAGTTACCCAAACTATGTCTAAGTACCAAGGTAAGGAATGTACTTTAGTAATCCTCTTGTGTTTGCCATGAACTTGTTACAGCCAAAACAATATAGTTACAGTGAGAGAAGACTGTTTTAATTTCTGCCGCTTTAATCACACTTCCACTTGGAGCACCATTGTTCTCCATTAGATGACTTCCCTCTTGGGTCCACAGACTGAGAAGGAAGAGGATATTAATGGCATTTTTGCTGTTGCAGGAGAGTTTGGAGAAGTGTACAAGGGGCGTTTGAAACTGCCAGGCAAGAGGGAAATCTACGTGGCCATCAAGACCCTGAAGGCAGGGTACTCGGAGAAGCAGCGTCGGGACTTTCTGAGTGAGGCGAGCATCATGGGCCAGTTCGACCATCCCAACATCATTCGCCTGGAGGGTGTGGTCACCAAGAGTCGGCCTGTCATGATCATCACAGAGTTCATGGAGAATGGTGCATTGGATTCTTTCCTCAGGGTAAGAGCAACTCAGGGGTTTGATGATGCACTTGGATGCAGGCGAATGATGGCTGGGGAGAGGGGTTCCATGAGCACAACCTACCATTCAGGAATCGCCTGATCCAGTGTGAATGGGCGTTGGAGATGTTAGCAGAGATTTGTTGCTAAAAGAACAGAACAAAACAGGGCTTGTGGGATCCTTAGGAGGAGGATGGCATGGAGTAGGGCGTTGACAAATGCTTGTTGGATGAATAAAATGAATAGAGAGGGGTGAAGAATGGCCATTGGCATCTGCATGAATCACAGAGATTGAAGAGACTTTTGGCTGCTGCATAGCCCTGTGTGATTCATGCAGACATCCGCGGCCGTCTCTGCCTTTCACCAGCACAGCCACCCTCCCAGACTGCTCTCTGCATTTACAGGCTCAGAAGTAAAATGGATTGCCATTTTATGATGCCTCGGCCACCTGCCCTCTGAGGAGGCACTTCTGAGTAGGGAAGGGGAAGACTGCGTCACAAGCATCTACGGGTATTTCTGTGGTTGGTGAAGATTCCCAACCAACTTGCAGCAGAAGTGGGGAGTTGCTGAAGGCCTTTGGCTGGGAGACCTGTAAAAGATCATTGTCAGAATATGCCCAAAGTAGAGCCAGGCCCACAATGAAACCGTTTTCATTTCTGTAGGATATCACTGAGCACCTAGAGGAAGGGTGAATGAGAATGGCCATGATGCTGATGTCTGGGGAGTGGAAGCTGATAGCTTCAGCCAGGAAGCAGAAGCTGAGAGCAGAGGGTCCAGTGGGCAGCATCAAAGAATGGGCAGAGCCTTCTGAGCAAGGACTTCAGGGTGATACCCAGTAGCTGGCTACACACATTACCAAAGCAACCAAACAATAGCTGTGGCTGCAGATTAAAGGGTCAGTCATTGAAACATTGCTGGGATCACTGCTCTTGGCCAGGCCCTATTCTGGATGCTGTCCCTATAGAGATAAAAGAAACCTTGCTCTAATGCTACATAACAAATCATCCCCAAGACCTCAGTGGCTTAGCACAACAACAATTTATTTTGCTCATGAATCTGCAATTTGGGCAAGGTTTGGGAGGGACACCTCTGATCCATGTGGAGTCAGTTGCAGTAGCTCAAGGGCTGAGGCTTAGGATTGTCTGAAGCCTCCTTCATTCATATATTAGGTGGTCAATGCTGAGTGTCACCTGCCTTCTTTCTAGGTGGCCTGCTTGGACTTCCTTAGAGCAAGCTGGGTCTCAAGAAAAAGCATCCCAAGAAAAGACTGGGGAATCTGTATTACTTTTGTGACCCAGCCTAGGAAGCCACATAGTGTCACTTCCAACATAGCGACAGGCCCAGATACACGGGGAGAAAACAGGCCCCACATTTTGATGAAGGGACATCAACTCAATGTCTTCTTACACATGATAGATGGGAGATCTTGTTGTGTTCATCTAAGAGAGTATAACCTGCCATCAACGTAGTCCCTACTCCTGCTAGGGCCCAAAGCTTCTAGCAATCATTTGCCTATCTTATACTTTTGTTTCCCCCATAAGTTAAGTACAGATGTAGTAAGTGAAGAAGTTCTTAAATCTTCCTGGAGAATCTAGGGAAGGCTTCAAAGAGGAGGAAGAATTTATCTGAGATTAGAGAATGAGGAATTTCCCAGACAAGCGAGAAGCAGGTAGGTAGGCTGATGGAACAGCAAAACAGTGTATATGAAGGCCAAAGTAAGTGTGGACCTGTTTGGTAATTTATCAGCCACTGCATGGTAGCTCCAGCACTCAGAAACAGAGCTTAGGGGCTGTAGTGTGGAAGGGTAGCTGGGGGACTTGTCTAGAAGCACACTACTGAAGCTACCTTTGTACAACAGGAACATGCTTTTTGCCCAGTCTGGGTCACTAGGCAGTAGGGGCTCTTGTTTTTCTGGGGGTGCAGGGGTGGAGAACAACTGGTGTAGATTACTGAGCCCATGTACTTTCCCTAGGACAGCCTCCTTGAGGGTATGGGGTTATGCTTTGTATTTGGAAACTCCAATACCTAATACAGTGTGCACCTGGTAAATGCTAGTTGACTAAAAAATTATTTCTCAAACAAAAATGCTAGGGAGTGGCATGAGAGCTCTAGTCATCCTGTGTGTACATTATCTCTCACTGTCCTTGCTGCCACACCTCTCATGTCAGTGCAATCATTGTCTATGCTTTCCTGGGGACATTCATTTATAATCAGAGATCTCATGAAGACAGTTGAATAAACAAAGTTGAATGAAGTTGAGTTGAATAAACTTGAATAAAAGGCAATGTCAGAAGGAAAAGCATTTTCTGGAACCACTGTCAAGACCCTTTCAGGAGTCATTTATTTCCTACCAGTCACCTGATTGGACTTCAGAGAGAGTCACTGCTTGATTTGGGGACTGTGATCACACTGCCCCGCTGGAGTGTGCAGGGGAACAGGGAGATTCATTCTCAGGAGCCTGCAGAAAATGAAAACCCCACACTGCTGCTCTTCCTAGGGTCTGTTTTCATTTGGGGCCCAGGTCACGGAGGCATGTTGGACACCAGCATTTCTCATGTTGATGAGCTGAGCTTGCAGGGGAAGAAAACCTGGGGGCAAGAGAGGAGCACGGGAAAACAGAGGAGCAGGCATGATAAGAAAGGAGTGGTGGGAGCAGGCAGTGCCAGGAGGAGAGGGGGAAATGAAGCGTTTCTGACTCCTCACACTGCATGGAGTCAGGTAATCTATAAATCTAATTTCAGCCTTACTACCGAACCCTGGAGCATAGCAACATTAATTGACGTATCTGCTGCTTGATAAAATCGAAAAATAGGTCATCAGTTCAGTTCTACAGGGTCCATCTTCTGGGAAGTAGGATAATTTCAGGATCGCTACTCAGAGAAGAAAGGAAAAGTATTAGTCTTCAATTTCTGGAACTGTTTCCTCCCCTCCAACTTCTCCTTTCCCACTGGTCATAGCGTCTTTGGAGAGTGGCTACAGTTCTAGCCCCGAATCAGCATCTGAGAGATACCATTATGCTTCAATCACACATTCAGTAGATGGTTCATTATTATCAATTTTCTAAAAATTATTGTGCCATGGATTATATAGCATACAAATCTGTAATTAAATTTTTCCTTCTTGACACTCAAATTCAAGGGATTCAACCTGGTGGCTCTTCCCTAATATTAGAAACAATTCCCAAAGCTGTGGCCAGTATCCCATGGTTTAGTTAACATGGTTCTTGACATGCTCCATAAGGCCTTCTTGCGTAAAGCTTGGCTTTGTGGTTGCTGCTGGTTCTTTCACAGATAATCATAACTGGAAGCCTCTTGAAAGTCGCTGAGTAATGTCAAACGGGGACATTTCTCATCAGAGAAGCTCATTCATGGGCTGCAGCTAGAAGATAGCAACCCAGAAATCAGGACGAGAACACCAGATTGGAAGTCCTGAGACCAAGGTTCTGCTTTGGCTTCTGCTGTGAGTCACCTTGTGGCCTGGAGCAAACCTGTTAACTCAGTTTTCCAATTTATAAACTAAAGGTATTGAGCTAGATGAGCTTGAAAGGTCCCTTTCAGTTAGAAAAAATCTATGATTCATTTTCTTCAAACAAATCAAATAAGAGTTTCATTTCCTGAAGTGGATTCGTCAATGAAAGTTGAAATACCTAAATCCTTCCTGTCTAATATAAGGGCCAGCAAGTGGCTTCGGTGCATTTGCAGAAAAGCAATTTCAGCAGAAAGCACTTCATGAAGGGAGGAAAGTTTAAATCACCTCACCTAGACCTGTATTTCTTCTCTGTACTGTTTTTACTATGTGCTCAGCATGGAGCCAGGTTCTTTCCCAAAGTCATCAAGAAATAAGTTAGTTTTTTTTTTTTTTTTTTTTTTTTATCTTGTTCATCTTTGAATGCTGCTGTTCATATCTCTGGAAGTTCTTTTTGGAGAATTACACCAATCAACTGAGCATGTAACAGTTAAACACACCAGAAAAATCTGAATATGTTTTTATCTTTAAATTTCACCAAGGTTACGAATTCAACAGACATGACCATACCTATCTTAATATGTGGTTCTCTTGAAGATTCTAAAGAAAATGTATTGCCCATTGCAGAGTCAGCATATTCCAATGGCAAAAGCACAGGACAGGAGTTAGAAGACCCAGATAAGAGTAGCATCACTAATCCATCATGGTTCTTCTCCCCACAAAGCTTATACACAGCCTTTTTCTCCACACAGCATTTGAGGCCACCATTACCAGTTGATCAGAGATGGGCTGTCAGTGGAGAAGTGATTTACCATTCTGAACTTTGATTACTGTTGTAACTCAAACCCACACCGTGATTTAAGGCTGATCACATAAATTTTCTGGACCTCCTTTATTTTGTCTGTGAAAACAATATAATATTGCCTGTCTTGCCTACTGCACAGGACCAGTTTTAAGGATCTAAACATATTCTGTAAGTATTATGTGCCGTTCAAAAGTCAAGTGATGGATGCTACCAACATTTGTGACTAATTGATCCAAAGTTTAGGCCTGCATCATTAGGTCCCAACCATCTACTACAATTACAGATGCCTATCTGTTACCTGCTGAGCTCAGCATGTGCTGAGTAGTGGGCTCCCCAAGGACAGTGATCCCAGGATGTTTCCCACACACACCCAGGAAGCCATGAAAACCTAGAGTTCTGGTCCCAGGTATCCTCAGTTTCTCTCACCACACTCATCTGAGGTACAGGGGAACTGACTTGTGAGCTGTTACTTAGGCTCTGCTGATGTTAGCAGGGATCATTGCCGCCATCTTAGGGTACACAAGGCACTGAGCTAGGGCCTTTCATATGTGTTGTCTCATTTAGTCTCACCAGAACCCTATGAAGAATGGACACTATGTTCTTATTTTATAGATGTGGAAATAACTGCTCTGGAGGTTAAATAGCTTGCCCAAGCCCACACAACCACTAAGCTGCAGAGCTTGGATCCGAATCAGGTCTGCTGGCTCCAAAGCTTGGACCTTTAATCATTTCTTGGTCTTTTTTGACCCCAGAAACTATAACATTTATAATCTAAATTTTAAAACAAATCGGATAATAAAGAAGTTCTAAGAAGACTTAAATGACTTAAAGCAAAAACGTAGACACATTGCTGCATGCACTTTCAACATTACTGTTCTCAAAGTTGTTTAAGCCACCCCAGTGCTCTCCCCAAATGCCATCATTTTTAGGGAGACATTCTGTATGTGTAGACACTGTTGCCTACACTTACGGAGAGGAAATAATAGACTGAATTGAAAAAATACAATCCATATGACTTGTGGCTGAGATACACCTCTGTAATATATAGAAATTGCATGACAACTTTCTGAAGAGGCAAATCCCCAGAGACCTACTTGGAGAAAATGCTTGGTGCTAGCAACAGCCTGGCTAACTTCTTGAGAAGGTGTTGATTGAAGTGTATTAGTGAGAAGGAAGATCTGCATCACTCACTGCACATCCAGCTCTCACAGATGGGCCATGTGCTGAAAACCAGTCACAGTTTCCAAAAAGTAGCTCTATACTTTCTTTTTGAGTTGCTTAGAAGAATCTATTATGGTGAAAGCATACATTCAATCTCCTGGGCAGGTTTGGAGGTGGTTAAAGTTAGAGTTAGAAATAGCCTGGAACTTGGAGTGTGTCAAACACAATATGTTTGGGGGCTCTTTTAGTGGCAGACATCTTCAGGAGGGGAGAAAGTCAATTTCTCTATTCCTTCAATTGATCAAGGAGCATAACCTCCAGAACATGGATCCAGGCTTGCAATCTTGCATGAGGAACAGAGTTTCCAACAATTCATGCAATCATTGTTAGACTTTTTGATTGTTGTTGTTGTTGCTCCTGAGTATTTTTATAACAGGTCTTTTATTTTTCCGTGCTTATTTTTGCATAGAAAATGCTTTTGCAGGAGCATATGCACGTGAGTGCATTGTGTAACATCTCACACACAGTAGATGCTCAATGATGGGAGCTCCTCTCATTGTCTATGCTTTCTGCATTTCACATAAGGACTCTGGGATGCAGGTCGTGGTTGCCTTGCTGAGTGCCTGTGTTTAGCAGTAAACATAGACTAGACCCCAGGTGTCCTGCTTCCACCTCTCCTCCAGTCAGAGCATTCTAATGACTAGGCTGTGCTCTACTTATAGAACACAATTCTCAGCCCTTTGGGGAGCATTTGGGGCTGGACTAGATGGGAAAATATGTTCTTGGCAGTATAGCCTAGGGTCTACTGATTTAACTGGTGTGTGCAAAGTCAAGACCCACTAGCCTTGGGGAGATAGGAGGAAGACACTGTTTTATTCACTGAAGATTCTGTTGTCTAACCAGAGGGAGGGCATCCACCCAAGAAATTCTGAGCCCACAAATGATGGGAGAGAGGACAGCACTGCAGGTTGCCATGAAGAGGAGCAGGAACAGCTCCCATTCACTAGGAGAGTTCCCTGTGCCAGATGCTGTGCATGAGGTTCTCCTGACCCACTGTCCCTAGGAGGTAGGTGTGGTTATACCAGTCTAAAGGCTGAAAGCCCAGGGATTACCCAGAGAAGGTGCTCTACATGCTTGATTTTGGAAAGAGGAAAAGATGTATTCAACATTCATTCAACTTATGTTTATTGAGATTTTCTATCTACCTTAACGTTTGCAGCACTGATAATACTATGGTGACCAAACAAGACAGAGTTCTTTTCCTTGAAGAGTATAAAATCAAGCAGCAGAGACAGACAGACAGCAAGACACACACACACACGATTAAAACTCGTGATATGTGCTAAGAAGAAGACTAAGAGCATACACTAAACATTGTCATGAGAAAGTGCTAATCATATTTTAGGGAGGGGAGGGGCTAGTTAAAGGGATGTCCTCTCTAAGAAAGTGATATTTAAGCGGAGAACTGAAGGGCAAGTAGATGTCGATTGTTGGAGGGAAAACAGAGGGAATAGCACATGTTAAGGGCCCTAAGGCAGGAAGAGTTTGTCTTGGAAAAGAAGAAAAGGTACCAGTCACTGTGGCTTTAGTACATTAGTGATGGGTATGGCGGCCTAAGGTAAGGCAGTAGCTGATCCCAGGCGGTCTCGTGGACCGTGCTAAGGAGTTTGGAGATTTTCCTTAATGCAATGGGAGGCTATTAGATATTTTTAAGCCAGGGACTGACATGGCCTGATTTATGTCTTAAAAAGATGGCTCTGGCTGGAGAGAATGGATTAGGGGGCGGGCAAGGAGGCTGTTATAGGTGATGGATGACGGCGACTTGGTTGGACTGGCGGCAGTGGAGATGGAAAGAAGTGAACGGGTTTGAGACATAATTTGGAGACAAAATTGACAGGGCTTGTCAAGGAGAAGAGAACAAAGCATTCAAGGAGAGGGATGGGGGATGGGAGTGGGGAAGGGAGGAGGACACAGTGAGTGGCTTGGCCTGGAGCAGAAGGAAGCTGACAAGCAGCAGGGCCACAGCATCTCTCCCTCTGCTTAACCACTGAAGCCTGTCTTGATCCCAATGCCCTCTATGTCTTATTACAGCAAAATGATGGGCAGTTCACCGTGATCCAGCTTGTGGGTATGCTCAGGGGCATCGCTGCCGGCATGAAGTACCTGGCTGAGATGAATTATGTGCATCGGGACCTGGCTGCAAGGAACATTCTGGTCAACAGTAACCTGGTGTGCAAGGTGTCTGACTTTGGCCTCTCCCGCTACCTCCAAGATGACACCTCAGATCCCACCTACACCAGCTCCTTGGTGAGTCCTTCTTGGCATTCTCAAATAGAAGCATGGCATGAGTGAAAGGGGACTCTACATGGCTGGGAACTGTGGCAGGGCACACTGGGAGGGAATGGAAGCTGAACTGAGCTCTCCACTGAAAGACCAAGATGCCAGGAGGACCATCCAGCCGTGAGAAGCCATAGCAGCTGGTTGTTCAAGCAAGAAAGCAAGCATTTGGGCTTAGACTGTGAGGAAGGGTCAGTGTCTATTATGAAGCTATAGTGTTCCTTGGGAAGAGGAAATTTTGGAACAGATGATTTGAAGGAATCCAAGCAAGTAGACACTGGCACCAGAGGCATCTGTCAGCAGAGAGCAGACCCCAGGCATGCATGAGGGCTTCAATCTGCAGCTGGGTTGGGCACTGTGTCACCAGGTAGACTCTTGATCCCCTTCTCTCTTCTCTCTATATTGCTTCCAAATAGCTCTAAGTACCGTCAACATAATGAGTACTCCTAAACTTGCATTTCCTGCTCAGCCTCCCCCTCTACATTCTGAGCAGCTCTAATCATCTATATCCAACTGCCTAGTTCACACAATTTCATTTAGAACTTTAACAAGCCCAAAATAGAGCTCAGAATTTACTCTCCAATATCCTCTCCCTAGTCCCTCCATCTCAGTAGTTGGCACCACTTAACTAAAGAATGAAACCTAGGAACGATCTTTGATTTCTTTCTGTGTCCATTTATTTTCAATCTCTCAGTGTCCCCCATAGGATACCAAAAAATCTATCCCTCTTTGCATCTCTGCTGCCCCCACCCTATTCCAAAGCACCATTCCCTTTCACCTGGATTGTTTCAGTGGCTTCCTAACTGGTGTCCCTGCTTTCCTTTTGTCTGCTTACATCCATTTCAACAGCACCCAAAGTGACTAATCTACCTACTAACCTGTCTATCTGTCTATCCTCTTTAAACCTGCAAAAGTAATGCATGATTATTACAAAAATCAAAACAGTACAGAGAAGTAAAAGGAAATGCCAATTAGAATGGCAATCATTAAAAAGTCAGGAAACAACAGATGCTGATGAGGCTGTGGAGAAATAGGAATGCTTTTACACAGTTGCTGGGAGTGTAAATTAGTTCAGCCATTGTAGAAGACAGTGTGGCGATTCCTCAAAGATCTAGAACCAGAAATACCATTTGACCCAGCCGTCCTTTACTGGGTATATACCCAAAGGATTATAAATCATTCTACTATAAAGACAGATGCACATGTATGTTTTTTGCAGCACTATTCACGATAGCAAAGACTTGGAACCAACCCAAATGCCCATCAATGATAGACTGGATAAAGAAAATGTGGCACATATACACCATGGAATACTATGCAGCCATAGAAAAGAATTAGTCTATGTCCTTTGCAGGGACATGCATGAAGCTGGAAACCATCATTCTTAGCAAACTAACACAGGAACGGAAAACCAAACACTACATGTTCTCACTCATAAGTAGGAGTCGAACAATGAGAACACGTGGACACAGGGAGAGGAACATCACACACTGGGGTTTGTCAGCAGATGAGGGGCAAGGGGAGGGAGAGCATTAGGACAAATTCCTAATGCATTCAGGGCTTAAAACCTAGATGATGGGTTGATGGGTGCAGCAAACCACCAGGGCACACCTATACCTATGTAACAAACCTGCATGTTCTGCGCATGTATCCCAGAACTTAAAGTAAAATAAAAATAAAAAAGAATAAAAAATAAACTAAAATTCCCCTGAGACAGAGATTGGTAAACTTTTTCTCAAAGGGCCGTCTAGTAAATATTTAGGCTTTGCCGGCTAAGAGGCAAAATGAAAGGTATCATGTAGATAATTATATAACCATGTAGAATGTAACTAACCCCTTAAAAAGTTATAAATATCATTCTTAGCTCATGAACTATTAAAAAAGGGACCAGCCAGGTTTAGCTTTCAGACCACAGTTTACCTACACCTGCCCTGACGCATCAATTTCAACAATTAGGTGTGCTTTCTTTGACATTTTTCTCTTTGGTCAAAAATTTGAAAATTTTTATTCTACAAAATTTGGATCATATTATGCCTATTCCTCTGTGATCTGGGGTGTCTTTTGGGCATCATCGCTTGCTGCCAAGATTACTTTTCTGAAAGTTAGCAAACATTCACACTCTACCAGGAGTGTGTGGTGCTGGGCTTCAGCATCGTCACCAGGCCTGGAGGTGATCAACCCTCACAAAGGGTTGCTGCTTCAACAATGAAAAATGATGTCTCATTTGTAAATTTCACATATGTCTACATTTTTTTAATTTTTAATTTTAATTTTTTGATTTTTAATTTTTGTAGGTACAGAGCAAGGGTATATATTTATAGGGTACATGAGATGTTTTGATATGGGCATGCAATGCATAGTAATCACATCATGGAAAATCGGGTATTCTCTCAAGTATATATCCTTTGTGTTACATACAATCCAATTATACCCTTTTAGTTATCTTAATTAATTAAGTTATTTATTTATTTTTTATTTTTTGAGATGCAGTTTCACTCTTGGCATCCAGGCTGGAGTGCAATGGCATGATCTCGGCTCACTGCAACCTCTGCCTGCAGAGTTTGAGCGATTCTCCTGCCTCAGCCTCCCAAGTAGCTGGGATTACAGGCACCCACCACCATGCCTAGCTAACTTTTTTGTATTTTTAGTAGAGATGGGTTTTCGCCACGTTGGCCAGGCTGGTCTCGAACTCTTGACCGCAGCTGATCTGGCCACCTTGGTCTCCCAAAGTGCTGGGATTACAGGCATGAGCCGCTGCATCTGGCCTATTTATTCATTTTTTTGGGGACAGGGTCTTTACTCTGTCACACAGGCTGGAGTGCAGTGGCGTGATCTTGGCTCATTGCAGCCTCCACCTCCTGGGTTCAAGCAATTCTCCTGCCTCAGCCTCCCGAGTAGCTGGGACTACAGAGGTCTGTCACCATGCCCTGCTAATTTGTTTTTTTTTTTTTAGTAGAGAAGGGGTTTTACCCTGTTGGCCAGGCTGGTCTCGAACTCCTGGCCTCAACTGATTCACCTGCCTCAGCCTCCCAAAGTGCTGGGATTATAGGCATGAGCCACCATGCCCAGCCTCTTTCAGTTTAAAATGTATAATTGAATTATTATTGACTATAGTTACCCTGTTTTGCTATCAAATACTAGGTTTTATTCATTTTTTTTCTTTTTTTTTTTTTGGTATTTAACCATACCCCTACCACCACCCGGTACCACCACCCTTCCCAACCTTTGGTAACCATCCTTCTACTCTCTATCTCCATGAGTTCAATTGTTTTAAATTTTAGATCCCACAAATAAGTGAGAATATATGATCTTTATCTTTCTGTACCTGGCTTATTTCATTAGCATCCATGTGGTTGCAAATGACAGGATCTCATTCTTTTTTATGGCTGAATAGTACTCCATTGTGTATAAGTACCATCATTTTGTTTTAATTTACATTTTCAACTGACTGCTAGTGATATTGATATCTTTTCATGTGGTGCAGGGATTTGTGTTTTCTCTTCTATTGTTTGTACGTGTCCTTATCTATTTTAATATCGGGTTGTTTGTTGATTTCTGAGAAACTTATTGAAAGTCTCTTTATATTACAGACATTACTCCTTTGCCTGCCATGTGTGATACAATTTATCTGTTCCCCCATCTGTTATTCCTTTATACTGTTTATGATCTCCTCTGGCTTATAAAGTAGTTAACATTCATGTAATAGCTATGTCTTCTTGGGTTACCTGGTTTATTTTAAAAGCTATATTCACTCCAAGGCTATAAAATATTTCCTAGTTTCCTGGGCTATTTTATTGGGAAGGGGGTTTGTTTTATATTTGAATATTTAGTACCTGTGAATTGTATTTATTTTTCCCACCATTTTATTTTGAAAAATTTCAAGCACACAGAGAACTTGATAGAATTTGGCAGAGAACTGTCATATGCCTACCACCTAGATTCTAGAATTAATATCTTGGTACATTAGCTTTATCATGTAACTATCCATCTATCCATTCCTCTGCCCATCCATCACACCATCTGTTTTGATGTATTTCCAAGTGACTTGCAGACATCATTACATATCACCCCTAGCCACTTTAGCATACATGTCTCTAACATGTATTTGTTTATGGTTCTTTTTTAAGGTAAAATGTGCATAGAGTAAAACTCACAAGTCTCAAGTGTACATTTATAGAGTTTTTAAAAATGCACACAACTGTGTAACCCAAACTTTCATCAAGATACAGAACATTGCCATCAAACCAGGAAGCCCCCTAACCTCATCCCTCCCCACTGCATCTTCACCCACATCCATACCCAGAGGCAACCACTGTTCTAATTTTTTTGACCATCAATTGGTTTTATAACTTCATATAAGTGGAATCATATGGCATATGCTTTTTGCATCTGGTTTCTTTCACTTGCATTATATTTAAGAGAACCGTTCATGTTGTGTGTGAAGCAGGAGTTTGTTCCTTTTATTGCTGAGTAATATTCCATGGTTTATTTGTCCATTCACTTGTTGATAGATACTAGCAATATTCTGGAATTCATTTTTGACTATGTATTGGGAAGTATATTCTCACACTGTTTTGTTCAGGTGAACAATTATGCCAGCACTACTTATTAAATATATTATTCATTTTTTATTGAATCATATGTCATCCTTGACATATTAAGTTCATTATATGAAACTATGTTTTGATTCTCAATTCTGCTCTTTTAATCTATTCTTATGCTCAACCGTGTTGTCCTGATTATAATAATATTAGCAAAAGTTTTCCTGTCTGTATTCTGATTATAGTAGTTTTTTTTTTCTTTTTTTTTCTTTTTTTTTATTATACTTTAGGGTTTTAGGGTACATGTGCACAATGTGCAGGTTTGTTACATATGTATCCATGTGCCATGCCGATTTCCTGACCCATTAACTCGTCATTTAGCATTAGGTGTCCGCCTCCCCTCACCCGACAACAGGCCCCGGTGTGTGATGTTCCCTTTCCTGTGTCCATGTGTTCTCTTTGTTCAATTCCCACCTATGAGTGAGAACATGCGGTGTTTGGTTTTTTGTCCTTGCGATAGTTTACTGAGAATGATGTTTTCCAGTTTCATCCATGTCCCTACAAAGGACACGAACTCATCATTTTTTATGGCTGCATAGTATTCCATGGTGTATATGTGCCACATTTTCTTAATCCAGTCTATCGTTGTTGGACATTTGGGTTGGTTCCAACTCTTTGCTATTGTGAATAGTGCTGCAATAAACATACGTGTGCATGTGTCTTTATAGCAGCATGATTTATAGTCCTTTGGGTATATACCCAGTAATGGGATGGCTGGGTCAAATGGTATTTCTAGTTCTAGATCCCTGAGGAATCGCCACACTGACTTCCACAATGGTTGAACTAGTTTACAGTCCCACCAACAGTGTAAAAGTGTTCCTATTTCTCCACATCCTCTCCAGCACCTGTTGTTTCCTGATTTTTTAATGATGGCCATTCTAACTGGTGTGAGATGGTATCTCACTGTGGTTTTGATTTGCATTTCTCTGATGGCCAGTGATGATGAGCATTTCTTCATGTGTTTTTTGGCTGCATAAATGTCTTCTTTTGAGAAGTGTCTGTTCATGTCCTCTGCCCACTTTTTGATGGGGTTGTTTGTTTTTTTCTTGTAAATTTGTTTCAGTTCATTGTAGATTCTGAATATTAGCCCTTTGTCAGATGAGTAGGTTGCAAAAATTTTCTCCCATTCTGTAGATTGCCTGTTCACTCTGATGGTAGTTTCTTTTGCTGTGCAGAAGCTCTTTAGTTTAATGAGATCCCATTTGTCGATTTTGGCTTTTGTTGCCATTGCTTTTGGTGTTTTAGACATGAAGTCCTTGCCCATGCCTATGTCCTGAATGGTATTGCCTAGCTTTTCTTCTAGGGTTTTTATGGTTTTAGGTCTAACATGTAAGTCTTTAATCCATCTTGAATTAATTTTTGTATAAGGTGTAAGGAAGGGATCCAGTTTCAGCTTTCTACATATGGCTAGCCAGTTTTCCCAGCACCATTTATTAAATAGGGAATCCTTTCCCCATTTCTTGTTTTTGTCAGGTTTGTCAAAGATCAGATAGTTGTAGCTATGCGGCATCATTTCTGAGGGCTCTGTTCTGTTCCATTGATCTATGTCTCTGTTGTGGTACCAGTACCATGCTGTTTTGGTTACTGTAGCCTTGTAGTATAGTTTAAAGTCAGGTAGTGTGATGCCTCCAGCTTTGTTCTTTTGGCTTAGGATTGACTTGGCGATGCGGGCTCTTTTTTGGTTCCATATGAACTTTAAAGTAGTTTTTTCCAATTCTGTGAAGAAAGTCATTGGTAGCTTGATGGGGATGGCATTGAATCTATAAATTACCTTGGGCAGTATGGCCATTTTCACGATATTGATTCTTCCAACCCATGAGCATGGAATGTTCTTCCATTTGTTTGTATCCTCTTTTATTTCATTGAGCAGTGGTTTGTAGTTCTCCTTGAAGGGGTCCTTCACATCCCTTGTAAGTTGGATTCCTAGGTGTTTTATTCTCTTTGAAGCAATTGTGAATGGGAGTTCACTCATGATTTGGCTCTCTGTCTGTCATTGGTGTACAAGAATGCTTGTGATTTTTGTGCATTAATTTTGTATCCTGAGACTTTGCTGAAGTTGCTAATCAGCTTAAGGAGATTTTGGGCTGAGACAATGGGGTTTTCTAGATATACAATCATGTCATCTGCAAACAGGGACAATTTGACTTCCTCTTTTCCTAATTGAATACCCTTTATTTCCTTCTCCTGCCTGATTGCCCTGGCCAGAACTTCCAGCACTATGTTGAATAGGAGTGGTGAGAGAGAGCATCCCTGTCTTGTGCCAGTTTTCAGAAGGAATGCGTCCAGTTTTTGCCCATTCAGTATGATATTGGCTGTGGGTTTGTCGTAGATAGCTCTTATTATTTTGAGATACGTCCCATCAATACCTAATTTATTGAGAGTTTTTAGCATGAAGGGTTGTTGAATTTTGTCAAAGGCCTTTTCTGCATCTATTGAGATAATCATGTGGTTTTTGTCTTTGGTTCTGTTTATATGCTGGATTACATTTATTGATTTGCGTATGTTGAACCAGCCTTGCATCCCAGGGATGAAGCCCACTTGATCATGGTGGATAAGCTTTTTGATGTGCTGCTGGATTCGGTTTGCCAGTATTTTATTGAGGATTTTTGCATCAATGTTCATCAAGGATATTGGTCTGAAATTCTCTTTTTTGGTTATGTCTCTGCCAGGTTTTGGTATCAGGATGATGCTGGCTTCATAAAATGTGTTAGGGAGGATTCCCTCTTTTTCTATCGATTGAAATAGTTTCAGAAGGAATGGTACCAGTTCCTCCTTGTACCTCTGGTAGAATTCAGCTGTGAATCCATCAGGTCCTGGACTCTTTTTGGTTGGTAAGCTATTGATTATTGCCACAATTTCAGAACCTGTTATTGGTCTATTCAGAGATTCAACTTCTTCCTGGTTTAGTCTTGGGAGGGTGTATTTGTCAAGGAATGTATCCATTTCTTCTAGATTTTCTAGTTTATTTGCATAGAGGTGTTTGTAGTATTCTCTGATGGTAGGTTGTATTTCTGTGGGATTGGTGGTGATATCCCCTTTTTCGTTTTTTATTGCATCTATATGATTCTTCTCTCTTTTCTTCTTTATTAGTCTTGCTAGCGGTCCATCAATTTTGTTGATCTTTTCAAAAAACCAGCTCCTGGATTCATTAATTTTTGGAAAGGTTTTTTGTGTCTCTATTTCCTTCAGTTCTGCTCTGATTTTAGTTATTTCTAGCCTTCTACTAGCTTTTGAATGTGTTTGCTCTTGCTTTTCTAGTTCTTTTAATTGTGATGTTAGGGTGTCAATTTTGGATCTTTCCTGCTTTCTCTTGTGGGCATTTAGTGCTATAAATTTCCCTCTACACACTGCTTTGAATGTGTCCCAGAGATTCTGGTATGTTGTGTCTTTGTTCTCGTTGGTTTCAAAGAACATCTTTATTTCTGCCTTCGTTTCATTATGTACCCAATAGTCATTCAGGAGCAGGTTGTTCAGTTTCCATGTAGTTGAGCGGTTTTGAGTGAGTTTCTTAATCCTGAGTTCTAGTTTGATTGCACTGTGGTCTGAGAGACAGTTTGTTATAATTTCTGTTCTTTTACATTTGCTGAGGAGAGCTTTACTTCCAACTATGTGGTCAATTTTGGAATAGGTGTGGTGTGGTGCTGAAAAAAATGTATATTCTGTTGATTTGGGGTGGAGAGTTCTGTAGATGTCTATTAGGTCCACTTTATGTAGAGCTGAGTTCAATTCCTGGATATCCTTGTTAACTTTCTGTCTCGTTGATCTGTCTAATGCTGACAGTGGGGTGTTAAAATCTCCCATTATTATTGTGTGGGAGTTTAAGTCCCTTTGTAGGTCACTGAGGACTTGCTTTATGAATCTGGGTGCTCCTGTGTTGGGTGCATATATATTTAGGATAGTTAGCTCTTCTTGTTGAATTGATCCCTTTACCATTATGTAATGGCCTTCTTTGTCTCTTTTGATCTTTGTTGGTTTAAAGTCTATTTTATCAGAGACTAGGATTGCAACCCCTGCCTTTTTATGTTTTCCATTTGCTTGATAGATCTTCCTCCATCCCTTTATTTTGAGTCTATGTGTGTCTCTGCACGTGAGATGGGTTTCCTGAATACAGCACACTGATGGGTCCTGACTCCTTATCCAGTTTGCCAGTCTGTGTCTTTTGATTGGAGCATTTAGCCCATTTACATTTAACGTTAATATTGTTATGTGTGAATCTGATCCTGTCATTATGATGTTAGTTGGTTATTTTGCTCGTTAGTTGCTATAGTTTCTTCCTAGCCTCGATGGTCTTTACAATTTGGCATGTTTTTGCAGTGGCTGGTACCGGCTGTTCCTTTCCATGTTTAGTGCTTCCTTCAGGAGCTCTTTTAGGGCAGGCCTGGTGGTGACAAAATCACTCAGCGTTTGCTTTTCTGTAAAGTATTTTATTTCTCCTTCACTTATGAAGCTTAGTTTGGCGGGATAGCAAATTCTGGGTTGAAAATTCTTTTCTTTAAGAATGTTGAATATCGGCCCCCACTCTCTTCTGGCTTGTAGAGTTTGTGCTGAGAGATCAGCTGTTAGTCTGATGGGCTTCCCTTTGTGGGTAACCCGACCTTTCTCTCTGGCTGCCCTTAACATTTTTTCCTTCATTTCAACTTTGGTGAATCTGACAATTATGTGTCTTGGAGTTGCCCTTCTCGAGGAGTATCTTTGTGGCGTTCTCTGTATTTCCTGAATCTGAATGCTGGCCTGCCTTGCTAGATTGGGGAAGTTCTCCTGGATAATATCTTGCAGAGTGTTTTCCAACTTGGTTCCATTCTCCCCATCATTTTCAGGTACACCAATCAGACGTAGGTTTGGTCTTTTCACATAGTCCCAAATTTCTTGGAGGCTTTGTTCATTTCTTTTTATTCTTTTTTCTCTAAGCTTCCCTTCTCGCTTCATTTCATTCATTTCATCTTCCATCAGCGATACCCTTTCTTCCAGTTGATCGCATCTGCTACTGAGGCTTCTGCAATCTTCGCATAGTTCTCGAAACTTGGCTTTCAGCTCCATCAGCTCCTTTAAGCCCTTCTCTCCATTGGTTATTCTAGTTATCCATTCTTCTAATATTTTTTCAAAGTTTTTAACTTCTTTGCTATTGTTTTGAATTTCCTCTCGTAGCTCAGAGTAGTTTGATCGTCTGAAGCCTTCTTCTCTCAACTCATCAAAGTCATCCTCCATCCAGCTTTGTTCCGTTGCTGGTGAGGAACTGCGTTCCTTTGGAGGAGGAGAGGTGCTCTGTTTTTTTAGAGTTTCCAGTTTTTTTGCTCTGTTTTTTCCCCATCTTTGTGGTTTTATCTACTTTTTGTCTTTGATGATGGTGATGCACAGATGGGTTTTTGGTGTGGATGTCCTTTCTGTTTGTTAGTTTTCCTTCTACCAGACAGGACCCTCAGCTGCAGGTCTGTTGGAGTTTACTAGAGGTCCACTCCAGACCCTGTTTGGCTGGGTGTCAGCAGCGGTGGCTGCAGAACAGCGGATTTTCGTGAGACCACAAATTCAGCTGTCTGATAGTTCCTCTGAAAGTTTTGTCTCAGAGGAGTACCCGGTTGAATGAGGTGTCAGTCTGTCCCTACTAGGGGGGTGCCTCCCAGTTAGGCTGCTCAGGGGTGAGGGACCCACTTTAGGAGGCAGTCTGTCCGTTCTCAGATCTCCAGCTGCGTGCTGGGAGAACCACTACTCTCTTCAAAGCTGTCAGTCAGACAGGGACTTTTAAGTCTGTGGAGGTTCTTGATGAGTTTTTGTCTGTGCCCTGCCCCCAGAGGTGGAGCCTACAGGGGCAGGCAGGCCTCCTTGAGCTGTGGTGGGCTCCACCCAGTTCGAGCTTCCTGGCTGCTTTGTTTACCTAAGCAAGCCTGGGCAATGGTGGGCGCCCCTCCCCCAGCCTTGCTGCGGCCTCGCAGCTTGATCTCAGACTGCTGTGCTAGCAATCAGTGAGACTCCGTGAGCATAGGACCCTCCGAGCCAGGTGTGGGACACAATCTCCTAGTGTGTCGTTTTCCAGGCCCTTTGGAAAAGTGCAGTATTAGGATGGAACTGACCCGATATTCCAGGTGCCGTCTGTTTCCCCTTTCTTTGACTAGGAAAGGGAACTCCCTGACCCCTTGCACTTCCCGAGTGAGGCAATGCCTCGCCCTGCTTCGGCTCTCACACAGTGCGCTTCACCGACTGTCCTGCAGCCACTGTTAGGCACTCCCTAGTGAGATGAAACTGGTACCTCAAGCAGAAATGCAGAAATCACCCGTCTTCTGTGTCACTGGGGCTGGGAGCTGGAGACCGGAGCTGTTCCTATTCGGCCATCTTGGCTCCCAAGGCTTGGTTGATTATAGTAATTTTATTAAAAGTCTTACTGTAGGCTGGGCATGGTGGCTCATGCCTGTAATCCCAGCACTTTGGAGGCTGAGGTGGGTGGATCACCTGAGGTCACGAGTTCGAGACCAGCCGGACCAACATGGTGACACCCCGCCTCTACTAAATCCAAAAAATTAGCTAGGTATGGTGACTCATGCTTGTAATCCCAGCTACTTGGGAGGCTGAGGCAGGAGAATTGCTTAAACCCGGGAGGCAGAGGTTGCAGAGAGCCAAGATTGTGCCATTGCACTCCAGCCTGGACAACAAGAGGGAAGCCCATCTCAAAAAAAAAAAAAGTGTCTTACTGTATGGGTAAAGCAAGTTATCCTTCATTATCCTTCTTTTAAGAAAAAAATAGCTTCCTTGACTGTTCTCAAATATCTTTTCTTTCAAGTGCAATTTAAAATCTTCCTGTCCAGTTTCAGAACATGCACATATACATGTATACTCACATGTGGATTTTGACTGAAATTCTACTCTATCTTTGGGAAGATTAACATTTCAATGATCCTAAGTCACCTAAATAATGATGTGAGCCAAATATACAATTTACATATACACAACATTAAAAGTTTCTTTGGTAAAAGATTTCCCGCATTATTTTTCTGTACACGTTATTTGGATTACTTGCTGTGATTTTGTAAGTGTCTTTCTAGATGATAGAGCTTATATGCTTCTAGGCCTAAGAGTTTTCAGGATTCTACACAGTGATATATCCACCTGTCTCACTATATTTTACTGTCATTTCTCCACACTTGCCTTTTATTCAAAATAGAAAAAATTATGTTTGATTATTAAGCAAATATTTTTTCTAAAAATACAAACAATTTATTCAAGTGACAAATATTTATTGAGTATCTACTATGTGTCAACATTAGGCCACAAGCTGGGGGGACATAATCATGATCAAAAGGAGACATTTTTACTGCTGTCAGTTAGGTGAGGACTGGGGACATTAATCAAACACACGCCCAAATGAGTGCATAATTACTGGCTGAAATAAGGGCCGCTATGTTTTGCGAGAGCATGAATAAAACAATAAATAACAGAATGGCCTAACTGTGTCTAGGAGGGCTTCCAGAGGAAGAGATGGTGCTACAGCAGAGACTTAAAGAATAGTCACTGTTTTAGTCAGCCTGGGCTCCCATAGCAAACTACCACACACTGGATGGCTTAAACAGAGGTCATTTATTTCTTGTCATTTGTAGGCTTGGGAGTCCAAGATCAAGGTGCTAACTAGCATGGTTGGATTCTTATTGAGGGCTCTATTCCTGGTTATGTCCTCAGATGCCTTTTGTTGGCATGTGCACTGAAGGAGAGATCTTGCCTCTTCCTCTTTTGAAAGGACATCAATCCCATCTTGGGGGCTCCACCTTCATGACATAAACTAACTGCAGTGACCTCCCAGAGGCTCCACTTTCAAATATCACCCAATTGGGGATTATTCGGACTTAAACATATGAATTTGGGGGAACACATAAACATTCAATCTATAGCATTCTGCCCCAACTAAATGTGGCAGATTGGACTACAGAGGCAGAGGGGCAGCATATACAAAGGCCCTGTGGCAAGAGGGAAGGTGGAGTAGAACTGAGAAGGGACCCCTGTTTAGGGCATTTGGAGAATTAGGGAGGAAATATCTAAGGAGGCCTGTAGCAGTCCATCATGTAGGATCTTCCCCAAACCTTTGTGATAGGAGTTGCAGCCTTAGAGCAATGGGAAACCTTTCATGACTTTTGTGTGTACGTGTGTGTACGTGTGTGTGTGTGTGTGTGTGTGTGCTGTGCACACAGAGAGATGCACACCTGTGGCCCGAAAGTGATGGATTTGAATTTTAGAAAAATAACCTGGCTTTTCCTTAGCCTTTTCCTTCCAATATCTTTACTTGCCTTCTTTAGAAATAACTTTCTTGGATTTCTTCCTGTTTTCTTTCACCAAAAAGCCATTAAGCAGACTCAACCAGGGTGGATGTTCTACACAAGGGAGGCAAGCCCCAGCAGAGATCAGGACCCATGTGTGAATGGGCTGCTGGCTCAGCAAGACTGAGAGATAAGCTATATACAGGGAGATTTAAAAATAAATTGGAAATAATGGGAACTGTGGGAACAGAGGTATAAATATGGAAAGCATAAAAGCTAGAATGAATTGTATGCTGTGGAATCAAAATTGGAGGTATTAATGTGAACTGGTGGTTTTAAATATATAGAAATGGAGAAATAAATATAGGCTGAGAGTGGCTTTGAAGCAGTAACATCTACATAGCAAGGAGTACAGCTGGCACTCACATCTTGGATTCCATATACTCCCCTAAAAGCAACCAGGACTCCTTAGAGACATGGCCCCTTCCAAGGCCTGGACAGGGAAAATGTGAGATGAGACCAACACGTCTTTTTTTGGTGCCAGAAAATGAGAAAGTACTCAAAGAATAATGGGAACATACAACAAAAACAACATCCAGCTTGAAGGGCCTCCAAATGTCCAAATCTGGATAATTTGAGCCTCACAATATATAATAATAGTAACAAGTTATAATCTACTGAATAAGATGGGGGCTATTGAGTCCACACTAATATGCATATAAATGAACAAATAGAAACAAGAGAAAGCTCTTCCCTGTAGAGGAAAGAATGATGATGTTAGAAACTCACTATTTGGCAACCATCAGATTAATAGCTAATTCAGATAAGAAACATCAATGGATGCTTAAACTTAAGGTGAACATCAGGAGAGAAACAGGATTTTACATATCTTCAATGTTTCTCCCCCCAAAATATTTATTTATTACAAAGAGGGAGAAAGTAACTTTACAGAGAAGTTTGGCAAATGCCATCTGAATCAAGTGATTAAAGTCAACATCAGCAATAACAGGACAGGTAGATATTCTGTGCAACTTAGAGGATGCAGTGAAAAGGACATAATGCTTGTAATACTCTGTTCAAAATTTATAACTTGGCTCTCATCATGAGAAAACATTAGACTACCTAAAATTGAGGTACATTCTATTAAATGTGTGGCCTATGCGCTTCAAAAAATGTTAGGGTCATGAAAGTCAAGGAGACAGAGAAACTGGTCCAGATTGAGGGGCATGACACTGGGTATACCATGTGATCCTTAACAGGACATCTCTGGGACAATTGATGGGCTGGAATAGGGTGCCTCAGGGAAGAGTGTACAGGTATTCATTGTAGTATTCTTGCAACTTTTATAGATATTTGAAGTTGTCTCAAAATAAAATATGTTTATTTTTAAATTTACCTTGACTGCAGCATGGAGGATGGGTGGGAGAGGCACTAGTAGAAACAGGAAGATGCGTCAGGAGGCTACAGGACAATGGGGCTGGGATGCAGCAAATGAATCCTAGAAGGTCTAGTGGGGTGATGCAGAAGGACTTGACAGCAAATGGCATTTACAGGTGAAAGTGACAGATGGCGGATGATGACTCCAAGTATCCAGCCTGTGCCTCTGGATGGGTGACGGCTCCATTCTCTGAGAGTGAGGATGCTGGAGAGAAATTGGTTGAAGGAGTAGAAGAGTTGGGAATAGATTGTGGGTTTGGTTCAGAATAGTTATTCTCAAATTCTCAATTCTCAAATTCTCAAATGTTGTTGAGTATCAGATTTACCTGGAGAGTTAATACAGAGCACAGAGGCACAGACTCATTGAAGTAGAACAGTCTGGACCTTTTCATTGTTACTAAAATTTTCCATGTGATTTTGATACTTACAAAATTCTGAGAGACACTTGTTTAAACATTTTGAACTTTTATGTGTCTATAGGATATCACAGTAGAGCTGCTGAATAGGGAGCTGAATATGTGGGTTTGGTGCATAGAGGAGAAGTCCAAATGAAGATGCACATTTAGGAGTCATCGTTGGCATACAAACAGAAACAAAATAGTGGTTGCAAATGTACTTCATTTGGGAAAGGATGGAATGGGAAAAGAGCCTGGTTCTGGACATGAAGGAGCCCAGTTTGCCAATACAGATGTACATAAGATAGGAACAGTAGCTGTCCAATTGTCCCTTTCCTCCTGACAGTCAGTTAAGAAATGAGAATTTGCCATAAACCCAACCTCCTCACTTTTGGATGAGGAATCCATGACCCAGAGTGGTCAAGTGAGTTAATCAAGCCACACAGCGTGCTATTGCAGTGGCAGCTTTGGCCCTTCAGTCTCGTTCTCCAGACTCTGAGTCCAATGCTCAGGACACTGTGATTCCCTCTCTGGCCCCACAGTGTGCCAGACTCCCTGCTCAACTTTGGTCATTTGTGATATTCTAGAAAGCCTGTTTCTCTGGCTTCACTTTTCCCTCTTTTCCTCTCAAAGGCCCAGCAAAGGATTCTCTGTAGAGTCCAAATCAGCCGTCATCTTTGCCACTGGCTCTACTGGCCCTTGGGTGAGGCACAGAGAGGCGGTGGTATTGCATCCCTCTCCACCCCATGTACAGGGAGAGATGGGCAGACACTTAACTTTTGCTTATTCTTTTTTTTTTTTTTTTTTTTTTTTTTTGAGACGGAGTCTTGCTCTGTTGCCCAGGCTGCTGGAGTGCAGTGGCACGATCTCGGCTCACTGCAAGCTCCGCCTCCCGGGTTCACACCATTCTCCTGCCTCAGCCTCCTAAGTAGCTGGGACTACAGGCACCCGCCACCACGCCTGGCTAATTTTTTGTATTTTTAGTAGAGACGAGGTTTCACCGTGTTAGCCAGGATGGTCTCGATCTCCTGACCTTGTGATCCGCCCGCCTCGGCCTCCCAAAGTGCTGGGACTACAGGCTTGAGCCACCGTGCCCGGCCAACTTTTACTTATTCTTGATTTTCAGCTTTACTTCTTTGTATTTACTTTTTTCATAGTTACTCTAGAACCAACATAATAATATATAATATATACATATATAATATATACATCTTAATTTTTTCTAGTCTACTTAGAGTTCATATTGTACCACTTTACATAAAACATAGAGACCACAAAATCCTATCATATAGATCCATTTAACCATCCACTCCCACTGCTCTTTATGTTATCATTGTTATATATGTTCCATCTACATACATTTATAGTCCCAAAGACAATGTTACAATTTTTGCTTTAAACAGCCATGTGTATTTTAAAGAAATCAAGAGGAAAATGTTTTACATTGCCTCAAAATAGTTACCATTTCTCTTGTTCTTCTTTTATTCCTGAAGATCCAGGTTTCCCTCTGGCATCCTTCCTTCAGTCTGAAGAACTACCTTTAACATTTTTTGTAGTGCAGGTCTCTGGCAATGCATTCTGTTAGTTTTCCTTTATCAGAGAAATGTCTATATTTTGCATTTATTACTGAAATATATTTTTGCTGGATATACATTTCTGGTTTATAGTTTGGTTTTTCTTTCATCACTTTAACATTGTTGTTTCATTGTCTTGTGGTTGCCATGGCTGCTGATGAGAAATCCCACAGTTACTTGAATCATTGTTCTCCTACATATATATAAGTATGCACACACACATATATATTCACATTCATATATATTCTGTGTCATAGTTCTCTGGCTGCTTTCAAGTTTTTCTCATTATCTTTAGTTTTTACCTTGACTATGATATGCCTGAGCATACTTTTTTCCCCAAATTTATCCTGTTTGAGGTTCTCTATGCTTTATAAGATCTGTAAATTTCTTTCAGCATATTTGCAAAGTTTTCAGCCATATTCTTCAAATATCATTTTTGTTCTTTTTTTTCTCCTTCTGGTAGGGCTGCAGTTATCTAGAGGGAGAACTTTTGAAAATGTTCCACAGGTTCCTGAGGCTCTGTTCATTATTTTCTCTTCTCTTCTTCAGGTCTACCTTCAAACTCATTGATTTTATCATTTGCCATCTTTGTTTTGTTTCTGAGCCCTTCTGGTGACTTTTTTCTAATAATTGTATTTTTTAGAGCTCTATTTTCTAATTAATCCTTTTTTATAGTTTCAGAATCTCAGCTGATATTTTATCTTTTTATCATTCATAAGCATATTTTTCTTTACCTCATTGACCATAGCTATAACAGCGGCTTTAAAATCTTTGATAATGTTAACATCTGGGTGGTCCTGGGATTAGCATCTTGTTTGTTTTTTCCCATGAAAATGGGAAACATTTCCCTGGCTCTTTATACATCTAGAAGTTTGGGATTATAAACATGAACGTTATGATGTGGTGATTGGATTCTGCTGCACTGAACCAGTGTTGGTATTTTTGGTGTAGCAGGAAATTAACTTGGTTAGACTCAATCTGTAAACTCTGTCATGTTTGCAGTGGGCAACAGCTCTTTATGGTTTTCAATCTGTCGTATACATGCGTGTTTCGGGAGTCAGCTAGAAAATTGGGAAGACTTTATGCACAGAATTTGGTATTACCTTTCCCTTGTTATCTTGTTTCTAGGGATTCTCCCTCAACTCTCCAGCAGCCCTGATTGTGCTGAACTCCTTCCCTTGGTTCCTCCAGTCAGAAAGACAGTGGGGTTTTCTACTGGGCTTTGAGCCACTGAGCAGACTATGGCTGCCCTTAGGGAAAAACTACAGAAGATAAAACCTTGTGCTGTTCAGTTTCCAGAAACTTCAGTTCATTTTTCCTGTATTTTCTGTTTCCTTCTCTTGTGTTTTCCTTCTCTTGTTGTTTGCTAGAGTCCATTTGTTAGAAACATACTTGACACCAAAAGTGGAACATTCAGCTTATCCCCCTAATCAGCAGTTCTATAAGACAGTACTTAAGACCTCTCTACTCCATCTTAATTCCCCTATTTTATGCAGTTCTTTCAAGATCTTTTTAAATCACCATCTTCTAATACATCTGGTTTTACTTTATAAGTGAAGACCTCGCTAATAGCTGTTAAAGTTTTCTAGTTTTTCCTACCAGGTCCTCAAACTTTGTCTTTCACTCTGACTTAATTCTCCACCTTACTTTCCCCCAGGTGTTCCTTCTCTGTTTTAGATTGCTATTTCTAGCCCCAGGAGCATTTCCTTCCCAACAAGCTCCTGAAATAATGAACAGATAGAATTTTCTCCTTTGTGCTTTCTTATGACTGGAATAAATTCACTAAACTAAGGAATAGTTCTGAACTGCTACTAATATTCCTGCTCTTTAAGAGAAACAGACAAATGAGCTAGGCTGGACTCTGAACACTTGCATGGTTTACACAACTTTGTTTTTGGCAGGTATATTTCTGAATGCCGTTATGTGTGTTCAAATAAACATTCCCATGCTTCTGTTATAGACCAGTTCTTGATGTTTGACCTCACAGGTCACCTTCTCATTGTTACTGGTTCTGTCTAATGTTGCCAAGAGAAAAGAGGGCATACACATACCAGGAAAGGTGTCACATCTTTGATTAACTTATTGCATTTGGAGCTCACGTACACACCCACAAACTTGATCTTTACCTTTCATCGGCTGACATTGGTGGGCAGAGCCCCAACAGGATCCCATAAATCTCTGGATAGCAGCTTTATGCTGGTTAAATCAAAAGCTGTATTTCAGCATGGCTTTCTTTCTCTTCTGATCAGTAGGAAGAGGCCCATCCAGTCCCTTTGTGAGCATAATTTTCCCTTCTTAGTATTCAGTCAAGTTCCTTCTGCTAAAGTAGTGTCAACTTTCCCATCCTTCAGAGCCCCCAGGCTGTCTCTCTAAGAAGCCTCCAGCTTTGCTCGAGCCTTCTGCACAGCCGTGCTCTCTGCAGGCCTCCCTGTTTTATCATGAATTGCATTAAGTCTTCAAGGCGCCTCTGATCTCCCTCAGCCCCTTCCCCTTTGACTCCTCTTGCAGCTCCTTCCTCCTGTCTCAAACTCCCGGTTCCTCTCACACTCTGTGTTTCTGCCACTTCTGAGATTTCCTTTCTTCCAAGCCCACCAGTTCCTCCTCCTTACTTTCTCTCTTCTCATGTCAGCTGATGTTCTCTGCCCTGCTGCTGTTTCCTTCTGGGAACCACAAACAGAGCCATTCCTTGGCCATCTGCCCCCTCCTCTCAGGCCATTTTCCAGCTGTGCTCTTGTCCTTCCTGGATCGTTGTCCCTTTGTCAGCTCTTCCTCACATGCTGCCCTGGTGGTTGCTGCCCCTGTTTCCCACATTAACTGCTTGGATCCACTTGGGGATAGCTCAGCTGTTCCATTTCCTCTAGAATCTGCCCCATTGCATCAGACTCATTTCCGGTACTGCTCTAGGGCACCAGGAATGAAGGGTCCAGCCTCCCCTCATGGGACAAGTGACAGCCTTCCTACAAGGGTAATGTCCGTGAGCACCTGGTGCCATGGCCCATCCTGAACCTGCTGGAGGAAGCCAGGCCTGTCGCTCATGTGCGCTCCAGAGGTCTTTGTTCTGTGATGAATTTCAGTCATCCCAGGACATGGTGTAGGCAGCACCCTCATCTCACCACCACCAACCCCACACACACCCATTATCCATTATTCCCATGAATTATTGTCTCAGCTGCAGCCTCCATCCTCTCTGTGCTTCCGGGAGACAGCATGCATTTCAGCCACAATCGCTTCCATGCTGAAATCTGTAGGGCCTTTCCTTTCACAAAATTTGGCCTTCATTCATGATATTGTACTGCCCAGTTGATCCCTGTGTTCAGCAATGTCGCCTGAGAAAGGGGCAAAAAGACTATCTCTAGAATTTTCTTTCCCAGCATGGTGTGGTGAAATAGTTCTTTGGCATGGTACGAGGAATGCAGGGTTTGGATCACACTGTGCTTTATGAACTTGGGCCTAGTTCTCTTCATCCATAAAATGGGGTTTGTATGATTTTATTAGATTTGTAAAAACCCATCTGATAAACTGGTAAACATGCTAGGACAAGTCCCATCCTGGTCACAGCTTATATGAGTGTTGTAGATGCTACCATAAGTGCTTCCCCATCTCTCAGAATCCCTATCCCATGGCAAGAGATGTCAGATGTACAGTTTTCTTTTCTTTTTCTTTTTTTTTTTTTTTTTTTAGACAGAGTTTTGCTCTTGTTGCCCAGGCTGGAGTGCAATGGTACAATCTCGGCTCACCGCAAGCTCCACCTCCTGGGTTCAAGTGATTCTCCTGCCTCAGCCTCCTGAGCAGCTGGGATTACAGGCATGCGCCACCATACCCAGCTAATTTTGTATTTTTAGTAGAGACAGGGTTTCTCCTTGTTGGTCAGGCTGGTCTTGAACTCCCGACCTGAGGTGATCCACCTGCCTTGGCCTCCCAAAGTGCTGGGATTACAGGCATGAGCCACCACGCCCGGCCCAGATGTACATTTTAAAGCTAACTAGCGAAAAGGATCCTATAACTTTCTCAATTTACAGTCACTCTATGACAGGAAACAATAAGGCAGACAGCCACCAGAAACCCACAAAAGCTGATATTCGCAAAGGAAAATTGAGGACCTCGTGGCAGGATCACCATGGGAAAATTCTGAGGAAACCCTGTCAAGAGAGAACAGGGGAAAAGAAACTAAAATGACTGTGTCCATTGAAACCTGTGGTTCTCATGCTTCCCTGGGGACCAGAGTTTCCTGGAGGGCTTGTAAAGACAGACTGCTGGGCCCCACCCAAGAGTTTCTGATTCATGGATCTGAGGTGGGGCCTAGGAATCTGCATGTCACGTGAGTTCCCAGATGATGCCGATCCTGCTAGTCCTGGAGCATACTTGAAAAATCTCTGCATTGAAACCGTTTCAGGGAGCATAAATTTTATTTCACAAACTTGCATTGTAAGAAATGTCAATTACCGTATTTCTCAAAAATCCAAGTAAATCTGACACCAAATCCCCATCCTGTCAGGCTGGAAAAGAAAGTATATTTTCGATCATCTTAGAACTTCTCCTTCTCCAAGCCCAGGGAAGCATGAAGGCCCCAGGCCACACTTGGGCTCCAGCATCTTTTCACGGGGTGGCAACACCTGTGCTGTGACTCAACTTCCCAGATGCCCACCCAGCCATCACGTTGTCTGAGACCGAGGAGACAGCGAGGGCACAGGGCCAGTAGGTGCCGCCAGCACAAAGCTCCACACCGGCATCTGCCTCTAGGTCCTGGGACCCTCATTCTGATCCTGCCACGTCTTCCTCCATAACTACCCATTTTCCAGAGTCTGAACCCTTGCCCTCATCCATCAACTCTTTTGTGGAAAAGAAAAAGCAAAAACCTGTCAAATCAGCCCTGGAGATCCTGGCTGACCAACCCTGGAGACCAGGCTGGCCAACATGATGAAACCTCATCTCTACTAAAAATAGAAAAGCTAGCCAGGCGTACTGGCACTCGCCTGTAATCCCAGCTACTTCAGAGGCTGAGACATGAGAATTGCTTGAACCCAGGAGGTAGAGGTTGCAGTGAGCCGAGATCATGCCACTGCACTCCAACCTGGGCCACAGAGTGACACTCTGTCTCAGGGAAAAAAAAAAAAATCACCCTCAGTCTTGAGATTCTTCTACACCACTGCAACAAAAATATGCAAATTAACACCTCAGTCATTTCCATTGTTATGCACCTATCAGTGAACCAGATGCCCAGTTAACTGGGGTTAATCTCAACAAAGAAGACTTTCTTGCATCACTTTGGTTGCAAAGCCCCATCTTTTCTAAGTAAATCAGTGTTCAAGGAAAGAAGGCTGTTCGGTGTGCCTGATGGGGGTCACCTGTGACTGGAATGAAGCGGTCTTTTCTCTGCAGGGAACTTGCTAGGTGTCTTTCAAAGAAGGGATCCATAAGAGAAAAGGTCAAGAGGATGCCAAAACTTTAGCCTTAGGGGCAATTCCCTTCCTCCTGCCAGGCCCTAGACCTGACCTGCACAGGAGAAGTGGGTGCACAAACAGCCCAAGACCTTCTTGGCTTTGACACAGCCAAGATGAGTAACAGACCTGCCACCACTGTCCCTGGTAGCAGCAGGGCACTGAGGGCAGTGCTGAGGGTAGGCATCACCCTGTCCACACTGCCCAGACATTGCCGCTCCACCAGGGACCAGCAGTGCTATGCAGATTCCTCATGGGTAGAAAATGGTTAGGGTTAGGGGAACTCTGTGATGAGGACAAAAAGACTTTGTGAACTTCCCGTAAAGCCTGCAATGAATAACTCCCATCAGTACCATAAACACACACACACACACACATACACGGAGAGAGAGATGTGTGTAGTGTAGTTATGCACACATTGTTACACAAAGTATAGTTAGAGATACACAGTGAAATTCAGAGGGATGTACACACAGAACTACACACAACCACCCAGGGCTACCCAGAATACAAGTACAGACACAAACATTCCAAGTAGGCACCAGGTAATAGCTGGACTTTTTTCTCTCATTACCCTGAGCAGTGAGTTTGACTGCAACAGTACTCTGTTTCAGATTTTTTAAATAGTGCACTCAATACATTATGAAAGGTGCAAAGAAAGCAGAAAATTATCTCGAAGGTAATCCTTTCTGCAAGATTTTCAGGAAAAAGCCCCTTCTGTCTGCACTTTGCTGCACCACTGTAAGAAGTTGCTTCTCAGTCGGGTCGGTCCCTCTGCCTGATAGATTTTGGCTAAGGCTATGACCTTCATCTGTCAGAACAGGCAAGGTTTACTGGCTTTCTGTCCAGTGACCCCAGGTCCAGCTTTACTTCTCCCCATAGTTCCTGGCAGTATTTACATTTAAATCATACTTTTCTTCTCTTCTGATTCATGGCCTGCCTCATGAGGCAGTTTTCAAATTATGATTTCTTACTCATCTTTCAATCATTGAGCTTGGGTAGCCGGGCTCTCTCTTGGGGGTAGGAAAGTGGAGAGGGATGAAGACAAGCAAAGACAAGACAGAGAGACCCTTTAATTGAAGCCAGGATAAAACTGAGTCCTGGTCCCCTGGAAATTCTGCTCTAACATTAATTAAGCTGAGAGTAAAACAATTCAAATGCCACTCTATCCCTTATTCCACCACTCAAATAATTCTTCTTCAGACAGATTTGGCTCCTCCTTGCTCTGCTATCTCTCCCTGGGTCACTTTGTTACCAATGCTCAGTTAGGGATATCAGGCCCTGACTGAAATTCTCTTTTGAAAAAGTCTCAGCATAATTATTCTTAGTAAGGCCTGTATATTATTAGCATGGGTGGGATCAGTATGGAATTTCAGAGCCTGAGCCAGCCTATACTCCAGGGACTGGAACAAGGAGTGGGTCAGGTTTCTCAGAAAACACATCTCTCCATTCTGGGCCCCACAGGGGTGTGATATGCAAAGCCCTCTTCCTCAATATGCCTGTCATCATGTGGGAGGGGCCAGCCACCTGGGTGCAGGCCCATGCAGTGCCTCTACTGGCTGTTCTCCTAGCCAGTACATCTTTTTAAAGCAGCTAATATGTGCATAACACTGCAGTTAACAAAACAGGTAGTTCCTGAGCTCCTCAAGTTTCCTTCCTAGCAAAAAAGACAGACATTAAACAACTAATTATGCAAGGAATTATATAATTGCAATTGTTAGGTGCTATGGTGGAGAAGCATATATCAAGCGTGTATCACAAGACCCTGAAAAAGGAACACCTGTGTTGATGCCCAAGGACGAAAAGGGGCTAATTAGGGGAAGAGCATGGCCAGTGCCTCCCTCATGGGAATGATCCCAGAGCTGGACACAGACTCTGCTTGCTCAGCAAGGACAGCGTGTGGAGGAAAGGAGGGAGTTGGAGGAGCCTGAGCTCAAGCACAGGTGGGGGAACAGTTGCTGTCCCGTAGAAAAGGCCCAAGAGATACTGAAAGAAACGGAGGTAGACGTAAGCCTCATCAGAACAGGGGAGGCTAGAAAGTACTTGATGTGCTTACTGGATAGTGAACAGGAGGCCTACTTGGCTAGTGTTTGGAAGACAGTGTGAAAGGTGTGTTAGTTCTGGAAGGGCCCTGGGATCAGTTGAATTGTATCCCTCCCAATAAGATACATTGGAGTCCTTACCTCTGGCACCTGTGAATGTGACCTTATTTGGAAATAGGGTTTTTGCAGGTGTAATCAAGTTAAGAATGAGGTCATAATGCATTAGGATTAAGTCTGAGTCCAATCACTGGAGTCTTTAAAGAAGGGGGATTAGACAGAGACACACAAGGAGAAGATGGCCATGTGATGGCAGAGGCAGAGGTTGGGTGATGCCAAGGAATGTCAAGGTTTGCTGGCAAACACCAGAAACTAGAAGGAGCAAGTCAGGATTCTCCCCTGGAGGTTTCAGAGAGAGAATGGCCCTATGAACGCCTTGATTTCAGACTTGCAGCGTGAGATTTTAGAAAGATGTAAAAAAGAAACAAAAAATCTTTATAACTCTTGGTTGTTATGTTCACTGAGTTGGCAATGTAACTTTGCAGAAGCATTGCCTTCCAAGAGCTGTGACCACAAGATGTTAAATAACAGGGCCTGCTCCAGTTTCTAAAGCCCTGACCAGCCTTGATACTGTAGGAGTCTGCAAATCTCTGTCCAGTTCTGTAAGAGTCCTGTGCATTGTTACAGAAATTGATAAGGAAGGCAGGGATCTTGTCCCATGCACCCAGACTAGTAGGGCTCCAGATGTTGTAGGGTTTGGGCCCTACACAGAGCAGAATTCCCTCCCAAAGAAGGCCTCTGGATCTAGCACATCTGTGTAGGCAAAATGTTTATCCAGGTAAGGGAAACTAGGCCCTTCAATTCAGCTCTCCAAGAGCACACAGGCAAGAGTTTTTTTTCTAAAGACCCTGGTAGCTCAAAACCAGCACGATTAAGGCTAATCACATTACACTTCCTGTGGGAAAGCTGAATTCAACAATCTGAAGGTAGTCAAGAAACTCTCATCCAGTATAGGCTACAGATGTCTAGGGAAAAGAGAGAGTGAGTCCAAGTCAAAGCAAGGGGGAAAGAGAGCAGCTGAGTGAGGAAGGGAAAGACCAGGGGGATGGCCAATCAAAGGCTGCTCTGTGGATGCTCACCCCGCAGGCATTCTAGCTGCAGGGGGAATATGCAGGAATGATTTCAGAAATGAAGATTTTATTTTAATCCTACCACAAAAGCATTCAAGTAAGCTCTTTCTCTGTGAGAAAGCTAGAGAGTAAGAAACAGGAAAGGAAGGTTCTCAGCGAAAAGATCCATGTCGACTTCTAATATTGCTCACTTAGAGAATACATGCCATCTGGGCATTTGATAAAAAGAAAAAAGGGCGTAGAAAAAAGCTCAAAGCCATGGATTCTGCTTGTGAGTGCAAGGTGCTCGCCTTTCCTCATGGCCAGCTCTTTCCTTTGTTGGAGGCCTTTTTTTTTTTTTTCCTGGTCAGCAATGACTTTTTCAAAGTGACCTGTCAAGTCTTCCTTCCTTTATTCCCTGTGGCCAGGGAGCCAAGCAGTGGGCAAAGAGGAGAGAAGAGGAGAGGACCCAGGTGACAAGGGCAAGGCTGGTATTTTATTCATTAATGGTCTGAGTGTTATCTATAAAATGCGAACTCACAGCCCACTTGTGCCTGAGGCTGACCCCAGCATACTCACAACTTGCTATTCCAAGCCAGAGAGGACAAGAATACCTGCCTTGTCTTCATAGATTTTCTTACTGTCTCTTAGAGGTTCATGTTTTGGGCACAAAATCCAGGGCTTTCTGGCCCATGACTTGGTCAGGAGTGGTCATGGGTCTCTCACTTTAGCCCTGTCATTTTGAAAACCTTTTCCTTTTGGAAGGGAATTTGGCCCATTCCAGGGATTATGGAAGACAGCAGAAAACCAAAGAGCTAAGCAATTAAGTTTATGTGCTTCTAAATTGACATCCCCAATAAAATGATATGAAATGGCTTTGTAGCTCGATATTCTACCCTGAGAAATTAGAAGGGCAAAAGTTTGGCCAAGAAGGGGACGGGGAGTGGGTGGAAAATCTTTTAGTATCACTTTAAGATAGCATGTGTTCTTCCCAATTTTCTTCCCATTGCATAGGCTATGGTTCTATTATCCAAAAATAATGATTATTTACATTACTATTCTATACTAGTTCTCTGTACTAGAAAATTATTTTAGTAAGTAAATTAGGCACCATCACTTAAACCTCATTATTCATTTTTGTTGTTGTTTATTTGTTTTGGCTTTTGGTGTCCATTACTGTCCTAGTAATCATTATCTTCAGTAATAAACACAGTGAACTCATTCTTTCCTTGTTCTATTTTTCAATATTTTTATCACATTTCCAATCATTTAGCATAATAAGTCCCAGTAGCTCTAATGACAGACAATCTAATGCACAGGACTTAACAGGAGATAATTCTGAATGGTGGTCCCCTCAGCAGTTGAGGCTGAATTTTGATCCAGAAAACATGATTTTAGTTCTGATTCTACAAGTTGTTAACTTGGAGTCAGTTACTATACCTCTCTGAGGCTTCGTTCCATTATCTGTCAAAGGGGATACTATATTACGCCTCATCTACATCACGTGACTACTGTAACAATGAAAGGAGACATATTGTTTTGAAATTCTTTTAGTAAACCCCTAATGTCCTAAAAATGTAACAAATTAAAAATTATTACAAAAGCTGATGAATTAGAATCACTAGTAAATGATTCTAGATCTTAGTAAAATACTTTTACTTGACTTAGGGGGGAAATTATTTCAAGAACACATGAAATTCTAAATACAATTATTAATAGCAATGAGCAGAACTATTTCTTTCCAGCTAATAATGCAATTGGTGGGATCCTAATATAAAATTTCACCAATGTGATGCAAAGAGCACAAGCTTGGATAGCCAAAAATTTAAGATGAAAATTTAAACCCTGGCTCTGCTCCTAACATATTATTGTAGTAACCTAAGTGAGGTATTTACTTCATGAGCCTCAGTTCTCTAATATGGGGGTAAGAACTTACATTTTAGTAGAAGTATGAAGATTGGATCATAATAAATATGTACAGTGCCCAGCAGAACAGTTGATGCCTAGTGGATGCTTGAAAAAATGTCCATTTGCTCTCATCTCCTCTGAGATGCCTCATAAAATGGGAATGGGGATCCAGCCTGTTCTGTTCCATGCCTGTTTCTCCAATGCAAACGCAATATGTGATTGGTAAATGGGAGAGTGATGCCAGTATCGCGTGGAAGTCCCGCAGTTCTCATATGATCTTTTCTAGGATATTTATATTTTGAAGCAAATAGGAGCACACTTTCTTCCAATTAAAGAGAAAGCCTTAGCAAAATGAGAAGACCTTAAGAAACAAGTCGAACACTGACAGAGGGCCTTTCCTTCATGCAAATAGTGGCCAGCTTCGTGGTTTCCAGAGCCACTGTATTTTTCACTGTTTTCTGATAAAACAGGGAGTAAACATGAGGAAATGGAACACATTTTCCTTTGTGTTAAATTTTAATTTTATGACAAAAGAGTCTACACATTGGATTGGATTTTTAATTTGGATGAAACTGATCTATGTGAGATGTGAATGCCCTCTAGGACCTACATCTCCAAGAGGAAGCACAAAAATCCAGAGTTTAAGCTTGCAAAGGATCAATGAACCAATACACTGGGTACAAATGCAAATTATAATTTACCTGTGCTGCTATTTATATTAAGATTGCTGTGTTTTTCGTTAGATGTTGAATGGTCTCCTCCAAATGCATTTTCTCTCCATAGGCTCTGTTATTTTATTGTGCAATTTTGCAGAGTATGAGGTTTTACTAAAATATGTATATGAAACTATGGCAGAAATGCCTGTATTAGGAAATTACAGTCCAGTCAATCACATTCAGAAATCATGTACTACACTTAGGCATAAGAAGTAGTTGAAACATCAGTAAGCCTAATCATGTGAGACCATTTGACATCAAAATTAAGACAATTACATTAGAACATATACTTGAATCAAAGGAAAGGAAAAAATGTAGGCTCACCCATTGTATATGAGTCTGTCCACATGTGAGATGTGGCCAGTCCTCTTCTCTCCACATCCTAGAGTTTTATAGGAATGGGCCAGGGCACTGCTGGGTATTGGGGAAACCTTGCAGGGCTCCAGACCACCACCTTGCTTCAACCACAGCAGCTCCTCTCTTACCTCTTTTAGATATTATGCTTTTACCAAGGTTTCCTTTCAAACAAGTTTTGCCAACATGAGTTCAGTATTTGAAAAGTATAGGCTATCAAACCTGATGATAATGGGTTGTTTAATGTGGTCAACATTCCTGTCCCCAATCATACTTTTTCTAAACTTAGAAGACAGTTTACAAACCATGTCCAACACTGGCTTTTAAAGAAGATTGAGAGACACTTTATTGTATTTTAGACGTTCCAAAGCTAGGAGATTGTCCATATTGCATTTTATTTATTATCCGTATTTGAAGCCACGATAGAGATGTCTTGGCACACTCCTCATTGTCTTCTCTATAAAAACAACTTCAAAAAGAAATGTCATTGTTTGGTCAGATAACTCTTTTAGATACCTGATCAATTAGCAAGAGGATTTTTAAAAACTTGTTATTTGAATAAAATTTCAAAAAATTGTTTCATGAATAAGTCTACACCATGGATCAAAATATTAACATTGTTAAAACCAATCCTTACTGAAATAAATGCCCTCTGGAACCTTCAGTCTAGGATCAAGTGTTGCATTTAGTTGTCATGTCTCTTTAATCTCCTTTAATCTAAAATACAGTTATGTGCCATATAATGATGTTTTGGTCAGCGACAAACCACATATACAATGCTGATCCCATATTATATTACTGTGTTTTTACTATACCTTTTCTGTGTTTAGATACGTTCAGATACACAAATATTATTGTGTTACAATTGCCAACAGTATTCTGTATAGTACCCTGCTATGCAGGTTTGTAGCCTAGGTGTGTAGTGAGCTATCCCATTTAGGTTAGAGTACATACACTCTAAGATACTTGCACAACAACAAAATCATCTAACAACACGTTTGTCAGAATGTATCTCCATCGTAAAGCAATGCATGACTGTATTTCCACTGATTTTCTTTGCCTTTTGTGACATTGACTTGTTTAAGAATAGAAGTCACCTTTTTTCATTAATAAGACATTCCTCATTTGGGGTATTTTCTGATATTTCTCATAATTAGATTCAGATTCTACATTCTTGACTATAATCCTACATAAATGATGTGTCCTTCCTAGGCTATTATATCTTGAAACACCTGATGTCCATCTGTTCCTCATTGGTAGTATTACTTTTGATCACCTGGTCAAGGTTTTGTCCAATTTCTCCAATGTATAGTTATGTACAGTATATATTACATATTTTTCTCTTGTAACTAATTAGCAATCTACAGGAAAATAATGTTAGGCCATGCAAATATCCTGCTCCTCATAAAAATTCACCTCACTGCCCCCCAATTTCAGCATCCATTGATGAGTCTTATCTGAACTAATCTTTATTATCACAACGGCAAAATAATGTTTTTTAGCTCCAGCCACCATATACCAGTCAGCACTTGTCATTGAAAAGAAGATATTTTGGATAGTAGTTCCATAATCCAATCAAATGTTCCTTTGTTCTCCTTAGAAACCCAACCTAATGACATTTTGAACATTACATTCTCTTTGATTTTTACCTGAGAAGCTTTGGAATGACCTTTGGCCGAGAACATTAAGATTCTCATGTGTTTCCAGGCCGCTGCTCCCTGTTCTAGGCTAAGGCCTTTCAGACCTAGGCTATTCCATCACTCTCTACTCTGCCTGCACCTTTGATTTATCTCTGTCTGGGATTTACTTGAGGGGAGGGGAGAGCACGTTGAGGGGGGAAGCAGACAAGCTCCTCTCTGCTCCACTGATGTGCTGGCTGTTTAATTTCTGTTTCTGTCTTCACGCCTACTCTGCTGCAGAGCTAGGATGCCCTGTCCCCACCCCCACCTGTCCTCATTTCACCCACCCTTTGCCACAGGCAGTAAAATACAGCCCTGAAGGGCCCAGAAAGATACAAGGCCCAATCCAAGAGATGTATCTCCCAATCCTTGGGAGATACTGAAATATTCCTGTAGGATGCAGAACCTCCAGGGTCAACAAGGCCCGATGGGAAGGCTTTTGCTTGCCACCAACAGATGTCACAGAGCTTAGGCCCTTCCCTGGGCGTCTCCTGACTTGTGGTTAAGGATTCTCTTCTGAGCCATCTGAGTTCCTCTGATGCCGTGAAAATGAGTAAGTTCTCTAACCTTGGGAGACCATGGCATTAGAGAAAATGGAAATTGTTTGCGCGGCTCGCAGTTCATTAGCCTCGTATAAAATGAATTTGGAACCCTCTGAAAAGAGGAGTTTGGGGGCTTCAGCTGAAGGTACTGCTATGACTCTCAAGATTCCATAAAATTCTGGAACTGAAGCCCCACAGTTCTTGGCAGAGCTTTCAGGCTGTGGCAAGTTTAGGAAGGCCACACCTCTGGTGAGTGGGGATGATGATAGTGGCCACCAAGAGCCACAGGTCCAGTCCCAGGATGGAGGAGGGGAAACTGAGGTGACTCTGCCTCCCCCTCTGACAAGCCCAGCTGCCCTTGGGACAGCCATACTGTAAACCATAGGCCCAAGCAGGACAGACAGGGAAGCAAAGACCAGGGTTCTAGACCCACCAGGCTGGGTGAAAGTTAGGTCTGGGAATGTGGGAGCAACTCCAAGGGCTGGTTTTCTAAGGAATGGGAAAATGGAAAGTAAATCTTGAAGTAGATCAAATAATAAAGAGATTAGTCAATGGGGAAAGAACAGGTAAGATGCAAGCATCATTTGCTAAAGCCTAAATCGAGCTGGGGAGCCTCAGCTTACCCCCAAGTGAGGTTTCTGTGGTGCAGGCCTAGGCAGGCCAACGGCATCAGAGGCCTCAAGAATGAGGCTTGGGGACAGCTGTGGGCAGCTTGGCCCACGGTCCAGCCTGCACCGTGGCTTGCATGCTGCTCTTACAACCTGTGTCCTGTCTCATGGCAGTTTCCTCCCACATCCTGCTCAGTAGCTCTTCAAAGCCTTCGCCACACTCCTCATGTCCCTGCCCTACTGCGGCACTCTTCTGTCCCAGCAGCTGGCCTGGCTTCCTCTTTTATCACAGTACCTCTGAGCTTTCATGTGCTGCTCAGTAACAGTTTGTGGAATGAATTAAGAAATTAACGAATGAGTGACAGACATGTCCCTGGAGATCTGAGATATCAAGGAGAATGGTCAATGTAGAATGGGGCAGGAGCCCGTGTACTCAGGGAGCAATATGGCTGCCCCCAGAGACCTTTCAGTTTCTGCTCTTCCAACCCTGAATTCGACTCTTTCCCTGTGGCTCTGCACAGCTGTGATAACCAGCCCCATTCACCAGACTTCTGGCCTTCAAAACCTTCTACTTTCTTCCCCTACACCTAGGGGAGGAATAATCCCAGAACATGCAAGAGAAGGGGGCTTATTGGTCCAACTTGGAAGGTTGTTGGCCTACCTGAAGAAAGAAATCTCTAGAATGCCATATTTTTTAAATGTTACTATGGCTTTATTTAAAAAACAATGCATCATTTTCTTAACACAGTCATTAAAAAAAAAAAAAAAGAAATCATGTCCTTTGCAGCAACATAGATGGAGCTGGAGGACATAGTCCTAAGTGAATTAATGCAGGAAAAGGAAACCAAATACCACATGTTCTCACTTCTAAGTGGGAGCAAAACATTGAGCACACATGAACACAAAGATGAGAATAATAGACACTGCAGACTACTGAAGGGTGGGGGACCAGGAGGGCGTGGGTTGAAAACTCCACTATTTGGTACCATGCTCACTATTTGGATCCAATATACCCATGTAATAATCTTACACATGTACACCTAAAATAAAATAATCTAAAATAAAATCTGAACTTTAAAAACAAATGAAATGCTTCAAAACATCAAAAAATAAAAATGTGTTTAAAGTAAAAAGTGAATCTTACATATGTACCCCTAAAATAAAACCATCTAAAATAAAATCTGCAATTTAAAAATAAACAAAATGCTTCATAACATTAAAAAATAAAAATGTGTTTAAAGTAAAAAGTGAAACGGACTCCCCCTTCCCAATTCCCAGAAATTACTATCATTCATAGTTTGGTGTGCTTTCTTCTCCTCTTTACTGTGTGTGTGTATGCATATGTGTATTTTTTGTGTATACGTTTTAGTCTCAAAAAATGGTCTCATACCATACATAATGAACTACTCATAGGCTGCTTGCTTTGTTACTTAATGACTTACCCTGAATATTACCTTTCCCCTTCAGCACTTCACTTCATGCCTTTGGAGACAAGCTCTTTTTAAATGGTCGTCTAGGTGGCTTCTGATGTTGTGTTATTTCAAACAACATTTCAGTGAAAATTCTTATCTAGACATATCTGTGCACTCGTATGGATATTTCTCTAAAATAAATTTCAAGAAGATAAATTTCTAGATCAAAGAATATGCACATTATTTTTTTTTTAAATGTCAAACTTAAAGAAAGTTCTCAGAATAAGAACAATACAGACAACACCCATATAACATTTGCCCAGATTCTTTACCTACTGTTATCATTTGACCTCATTTCTTTATTATTTGCTCTCTTCCTTTCTTTCTTTCTCTCTCTGTAAAATATTTTTTCTGAACTCTTGGAAGATACGTTACATACATCATCGCTCTTTATTCTTAGACTCTTCGTGTGTATTTCCGTATTTCCTAAGAATAGGGAAGGATATTCTCTTACATAACTATAGTACAGTTATCAACTTTAGTAATTTAACATGGATAAAATACTTTTATCTAGTGTACTATCTATATTCTAATTTTGTCAATTGACCCAAAAAGTATCTTTTTTAGCCTTTTTTTTTTTAGCTCTAGTACAGGACCCAGTCTAGCTTCTGAGACTGCATTTAGTTATCATATTCATTTAATATCTTTTAATCAGGAAAATTTTCACAATACTTTTTAAATTTTTAAAGGATACCTTTCAAATATTGTGTAATAGAATCTTCCTCATTTTGAGTTTGTCTGATGTCCCTTCATGCTTAGATTCGGGTTATTTATGTGTTGCCTAAGTGACAGTGTGCCCTTCTTAGGGTATTGCTTCTGGAGGCACGTGATGTTCGTCTGTCCTTCGTGTGATGTTAAGAACTTGTATATTTTAAATTTTGGTGGCTGTTTATTCCCCAAAGCCTTTTGCCAGTTTATACTCTTGCATAGCTTACGAGATTTGCCCATTTTCACATCCTCTTCCTCACACAGAGTGTCATCAGTCTTAGTCACAGTGTAAATGTGCTTATTCATGCTTTATTTAAAAAACAAAGCATCAGTGTTTTTTCCCATTTTACTCTGAGACACTTTAATATTCTTAATATTCTTATCTCTCAACCAACGTTTCTCAACCATCAAAGATATAGTAAACTGACATGCTCTTTTCTATCCCAGAGCTCACTGTGAGTCGGGCAGTCTGAGGGGTGACAGCGTGGGTCGGGTGGGACCCTTGGCTGACAGTTAGGGACTCCATGCTCTGGGAAAGTAAAACGCAAGCCAATCCTTTTGTTTTTCCTTTGGGAGATTTTTATCTGCCCTCCATATGCAAGGACACACTTCTCCATGTATCTTCCTTCCTTCTTTCCTGTCATCCAATATGAGGAAATGACAGCATGGGATCTGGAATGGGAGGTTTCAAGATCACCCCCCCACACACACTTTTTACCAGGTGTGGACCCCTGGCCACCCTCGTCTCCTGTCCAGTTCCCAGTGCCTGTAAAAAGAGACTCAGAATACTTGGTTTACATCCCCAGTGTAGAAGATACACAGGAAGGAGCTGGCCCCCCAGTACAGCCTTTGAAGCAGACTCTGCCCCTCCTTGGCCATCCCTCACCACCACCAGAGGAGGACAGACGGCCCAGAGAGCAGGGCTCATGCAGGGAGGCAGGTGGAGCAGCTCCGTCAGCACTGGCACACTCTGCCAGCATTAGCTAACAGCTCCTCATACGCCCCTCTGAGATAATTAAGTATTATTATCCCTGTTGGCAGGTGGAGACGGTAAGACAGAGTGGTTAAGTGACTTAGTTGTAACTGCTGGGATTGTTTGAGGGAGAAACCATGCCAAGAAGGAAGTGCAGTTCAGGAGGCCAGAAGAGCTTAAGCTATTTAATGTGACTGATTATTTTTAAATAGCTGTTGGAGGGCGGGGGCAGGAAGAGAGACTAGAAGCATGGCCAGTGGACACTGGTAAGGCATTCAAACATTGCAATGAAAAGACAGAATATACTTAGTGTGTCTCTTAAAACGGGTTGCCATAGACAGTCTGTCAGCTGCTTACCCCACGTGAAGAGGAGAAAAAATAATTGAAGGCCATGATAAGGACGAAAGAAAACACCCCACAGCCTTCCCACAGAGTTGTACAGAGGTCTCCAAGATGGCTAAGCAGTGGCCAGTCTCCATCTGAGAGCCCCAACCTTCTCCAGAGACAGAGCATCCACTGGAATCAGCAGCCCCACCTCTAGCCACTCGATGTCAGGAGGACTTGCCAGCTGTATTGCCATAGCAAGTGCAGCTTCACCTCAGAGCAGCAGGAAGCCCATGTAACCTCCATGCACAAGGCAGGGACAGAATGGGAGAAGAGTTTGGGTGACCAAGGGTTGTTGGGGAGACACATGGGAAAGGTGGAATGGCATCATGGCCTACTGATGGATGGAAGCCATGGAGACATGGGGAAAGGCCCAGGGGTCACTGGTGTGGCAAACAGACTGGCTGACAAAGAGGAGGCTATGGTCTCTTAGGATGAGCCTGGGGCTGAGGGTGGGCAGCAGTGAGGCATGGGTATACAGAGGCTCTGGGAGAAAGTACAGCTCCTCCCATTGTCAGAGAAGCAATGGATGAACACTGGACGTGGCCTGGAAACAGAAGGGGAGATAGTGGGGTGGCCTCTGAGCCTCCTCCTGTACCCTTCTTGCCCCCTGTTCCATGATCCTCCATGCCAGCCTGTCACCCAGAGGGCCTGGAGGCTCATTGTCCCCTCCCCACCTGCCTTGGAGGAGGGCATTTTTGTTTCAGCAGCAGGGCAAGTGCAGCCCTGCTTACTACATTCCTGATGGGAGGCTGGCTCTCTCTGTACATTATCAGTAGCCCACCATCTGGGAGAGCAAAGTGTCTAGAGAAGCTAAAACCCTTTGGGGTTAGTCCAATTGCTCTTTCTCCAGAGCACGCAGTTCAGGAACACTGATAGCAGGACCCAGGCTTCAGGGACTGCACAAGGAGAGAACACACCTGCACCATTATTTTTTATTTTTATTAGCAAGATCTAAATTAGGGTAATTTAATTTAAATTTTTAAAATAATTTTGGCTTTTACTTTAGATACACGAGGTACATGCATAGGATTGTTACATGGGTGTATTAGACCCAAGTAGTGAGCATAGAACCCAATAAGTAGTTTTTCAACCCATACCTCCCTCCCTCCCTCTCACCTCTAGTAGCCTGCAGTGTCTGTTGTTCCCATGTTTATGTCTATGTGTGCTCCATGTTTAGCTCCCATTTATAAGTGAGAACATGTGATATTTGGTTTTCTGCTCCTGCACTAATTCATTTAGGATTCTGGCCTCCAGCTCCATTCATGTTATTATGAAGGACATGATTTCATTCTTTTCTATGGCTGCATAGTATTCCATGGTGTACATGTACCACATTTTCCTTATTTAACCCACCATTGATGAGCACCTAATGTTGATTCCATGTCTTTGCTGTGCTGAATAGCGAGGCGATGAACATAGGAGCTGCACCACTAAAGACCTGACTACCACTGTGGGATTCCCTGGACAGTGTCCTCCTCAGGGCAGAAGGGATGCTGTTTCTTTGCCCTTTATTGTCCCTGGCCTGGCTCAGAGAGGGGTCTGCTTGTCAAATGAATGAAGGCAGCTAGTTAATTATTTAGCCCTTGTCTCTCCATCCTTTCTTTTTAATTGTAAACTCAAGAAGCACTGGATAATAAATAGAAATAATAATGCCTATATCCTGGCCATCAGAGGCTGTTTTGGGTGTGGATAGTAAAAGACAGCTGTTTGCCCAGTCAGTATAGTACAGAAAAATGACGTCTGTTTGGTTGAAGATTTTTTTTCCAGTTGGGAAATGTCACCAAGTGGCCTTTCTGTTCTTCACACATGAAATACACACTATCATCCGCATATTTTTAGTTAATTTATGTCCAAATAAGCCTTTCTGTAGCTGCTGGAAAATTATGTTTGGGCTGCAATTACCTTTCGCAGCATCGCACAGAAGGGTTTCAGCGCTCACAAAGCTCAGAGGAGAGGCAGCAAGGACCCCACCTGGTTGTAAATCTTTCCATTTGTAGTAATTCAAATCACACATTTTATTACTAGAATGAAATACATTCTGCCATTCATTTTGGAGGAGCAGCTAATGCTTCAAGAAAAGCTTTGAAAAACATTCAATTTAGAAACAATTTTGTCGGCAGCTAATGCTGTGTGTCTTTTTGGGTTGTCTTTTCTCCCAGCCCTTTTCTCTGTTATATGTGCCATTTGCATGACAAACGAGACCCTCCTCTCCAAAAGCTCACCTTTTTCTGCAGCCTACTTCCCACCTCAAGTTTTCATTCTCTGTATGTTGCATCATAATCCTTAGCACAGTAATAAATTACAGTGTCACCATCAAGATTGTGGCTTCTGGAAAGAAATAAGCAGCAGGGCCAGATGAACTCTTTCAGAAGATGAGAGACTGTTTTCATGCAAATTCCTGGCATCCTGGGGAACTGGGAACAGCCTCTTTATTATATAGACTCGGTTGCAGTTCAGCAGCCAGAAGCCATTTCCACTAGCTGTTAGAAGCTGGTGACACTCAGAGCAAGATAACCTTTTAGGCAAAAACTTCTTTTCCTTCTTAGCTGATACGAGTCTTATCTGGAAAAATATCACTTTACTCATTAGATTGAGGAAAATGGGTCAGTGTACTTTCAGAGTACTTTTAAGTTGAGACATTTATTCTAAAATACCTTTCTAATTTGACACAGAAACACTTGCAGCTCACTTTAGAGCAGTGCAGTAGACAGTTACTGTGGAACAGAAGCAAGGGTGTGCCACATGGATGCCCCCTGAGGGCAGGCCCATCTGTGTGTGAACTTGTCTACAATGGATTGCACAAACCCTCACTCACAAGCAGGTGCTGTACCCAGGCTGGTCAACCACACAGTCAGGAGGGTCACTGCTCCAAGGCAGAGTGTCCAACCTGCCAACTCCAGGTTGACATACAATGTAAACTTTATCTCAATTTGCCCTCCATTTCCTTTGGGCCACAGATACACTTGACAGAAACATTAATGAGGCCAATTTGCTGCTTTTTTCCTTTTTCATCATTTTAAGATCTTTTGAGGCTTAGTACAATGTTGAAAAATATTTGCTGTATTAGTCTGTTCTCATGCTGCTAATAAAGACGTACTCAAGACTGGGTAATTATAAAGAAAGAGGTTTAATTGACTCACAGTTCAGCATGGCTGGGGAGGCTTCAGGAAACTTACAATCATGGTGGAAGGAGAAGCAAACATGCCTTTCTTCACATGACGGCAGCAAGAAGTGCCAAGCAAAAGGGGGGAAACTCCTTATAAAATAATCAGATCTTGTGAGAACTCACTCACTAGTACAGTAGAACAGAAGGGTAACTGCCTCCGTGATTAAATTACCTCCACTGGGTCTCTATTACAACACATAGGGATCATGGGAACTACAATTCAAGATGAGATTTGGGTGGCGATATAGCCAAATCATACCATTCCACTTCTGACTCCTCCTAAATCTTATGTCCTCACATTTCAAAACATAGTCATGCCATTCCAGCAGTCCCCCAAAATCTTAACTCGTTCCAGCATTAACCCAAAAATCCAAGTCCAAAGTCTCATCTGTGACAAGGCAGGTCTCTTCCACCTATGAGCCTGTAAAATCAAAAGCAAATTAGTTACTTCCTAGTTACAATGGGGGTACAGGCATTGGGTAAATACACCCATTCCAAAGGGAAGAAATGGGCCAAACAAAGGGGCTACAGGCCCCATGCAAGTCCAAAATCCAATGGGCAGTTATTAAACCTTAAAGTTCCAAAATGATATCCTTTGATTCCATGTCTCACATCCAGGTCATGCTGATACAAGAGGTGGGCTCCCACAGCCTTGGGCAAGTCTGCCTCTGAAGCTTTGCAGGGTACAGCTCCCCTCCTGGCTACTTCCACAGGCTGGCCTTGAGTGTCTGCAGCTCTTCCAGGTGTACAATGCAAGCTGTTGGCAGATCTATAATTCTAGGGTCTGGAGGATGATGGCCCTCTTCTCACAGCTCCACCAGGCAGTGCCACAGTGGAGATTCTGTGTGGGGCCTCCAACCTCACGTTTCTCTTCCACACTGCCCTAGCAGAGGTTCTCCATGAGGGCTCTACCCCTGAAGCAATCTTCTTCCTGGACATCCAGGCATTTCCATACATCCTCTGAAATCTAGGCAGAGATCCCCAAACCTCAATTCTTGTCTTCCACACACTCGCAGGACTAACATCATGTGGAAGCTGCCAAGCCTCGGGACTTGCACCCTCTGAAGCAACGGCCTGAGCTATACCTTGACCTCTTTTGGCCATAGCTGGAGCAGCTGAGATACAGTTCTGCAGTTCCAAGGCTCCACACAGTAGGGGGAAACTGGACCTGGCCCAGGAAACCATTTTTCCCTCCTAGGCCTCCAGCTCTGTGATGGGAGGGACTGTGGTGAAGGTCTCTGACATGCCCTGGAGACTCACCTCCTTATTAGTTATGAGAATTTCTACAGCCCCTTAAATTTCTCCCCAGAAGATGGGTTTTTCTTTCCTATCTCATCATCAGGCTGCAAATTTTCCAAACTTTTATGTTCTCTTCCTCTTGAATACTTTGCCGCTTAGAAATTTCTCCTGCCAGATTCCCCAAATAATCTCTCTCAAGTTCAAACTTCCACAGACCTCTAGGGCAGGGGCAAAAAGCTTCCAGTCTCCTTGCTAAAGCACAGCGAAAGTCACCTTTGCTCTAGTTCCCAACAAGTTCTTCATCTCCATCTGAGACCACCTTAGCCTGGACTTCGTTGTCCATATCACTATCAGCATTTTGGTCAAAGCCATTCAACAAGTCTCTAGGAAGTTCCAAACTTGCCCACATTTTTGTGTCTTCTCCTGAGTCCTCTAAACCGTTCCAACCTCTGCCTGTTACCTAGTTCCAAAGTCACTTCCACATTTTCAGATATCCTTATTCTACTGGTACCAATTTACTGTATTAGTCTGTTCTCACACTGCTAATAAAGACATACCCAAGACAGGGTAATTTATAAAGGAAAGAGGTTTAATTGACTCACAGTTCAGCATGGCTGGGGAGGCCTCAGGAAACTTACAATCATGGTGGAAGTGGAAGCAAACTTGTCCTTCTTCACGTGGTGGCAGGAAGGAGAAGTGCTGAGCAAAAGGGGGAAAAGTCCCTTATAGAACCATCAGATCTTGTGAGAACTCACCCACTATCACGAGAACAGCATGAGGATAACCACCCTCATGATTAAATTCCCTCCCACTGGGTCCTTCATACAATAAGTGGGGATTAGGGGAACTACAATTCAAGATGAGATTTGGGTAGTAACACAGGCAAACCATATCACTTGCCATACAAACAGCTGCCTACTTCCTCACCCAAGGAAGACATTGCTCATCAACACAAATACCCCTCTTCTCTCCATACCTGGAAGGTCTAGCCCAGTGGTTCTCAAGCTTGGTTGCTCATTGGGGTCACCTGGGGAAAGTTTTATTTTTTGTTAGTGCCTTGAGTATTCTAATTTAGAGTCTCTGGGAGTGGTGCCTGAGCATTGATGATTTGAATATGCCTCAGATTATTCTTACATGTAGTCATTAGTCACAACCCCTTGCTGAACCCAGTCATGAAGCCTCAGAATCCTTCTTAAACCAGGCACTAACAATTATCAGAGTTTGTATTTAAGACAATTCCTAAAGCAATGCATGACTTATGTCGGATTGATCTATGCCAACAGTTCTCAAAGTGTGAGAACCACACTGGGAATTTGTTAGGAATGCAAATTCTCAGGCCCTACCCCAGAACTAGTAAATTTTAAAGTCTGGGTTAGAACCAGTTTTATGAGCCCTCCAGTAGGTTCTGATACACATTCAAATTTGAGAACCACTGCTCCAGCCAGTAGCTGTGACTAATGGCCTGACATTCAAATCACCTGAAGCATCACCAAAAACCTACCAATGCTTGGGCACCACTCCGAGAAATTCGAATAAATTAGAATATTCATGGCTTTAAAAACAAGCAAACAAACAAACTTTCCCCAGGTGATTCCAGTAGGTAACCAAGCTTGAGAACCACTGGGCTAGGCCTTCTGAGTAATCAAAGAAAAGGTGTATTGGCCTAGCTTTCAGCCGGTGTTGTGCATTTACCTAGGCCACTCTTACCTAGGCCTGGAGTGGCCGTCTGAGTCTGGGGACACTGCTGGTAGAGTGAGGATAGAATTCTCCCTCAGGCAGGGTGACAAAGGGCAGTGCTTCAAGGTATGAACTGTGGCTGAGGTCTGATCATCAGCACTGATGAAATTTTAAAAGGGCCCTGTGGTTAATTGAGGGGCTTTGATATAAAGTGTTGGAGCTATCCCTCACTCCCAAGTCCTCTTGCCCCCTAATAGTAGCCCATGATGGTTCTGCCACCTAGGAACTTAACAATAGTATTGTTAAACTAGTATCTGATAAAATTGTATATACTCAATGTATTAGTTTCTCATGGCTTCTATAACAAAGTATCACAAACTGAACAGCTTTAAACAGAAATTTATTCTATCATAGTTCTGGAGGCTGGAAGTCTGAGATCAAGGTGTTGGCAGGGTCATTCTCCCTTTGAAGGCTCTAAGGAGGATCTATTCTATGTCTCTCTCCTAGTTGCCATCAATTCTTGATATAACTTGGTTTGTAGATGCATCACCCCAATCTCTGCCTACATCTTCATCATGGTGTTCTCCCTGGTGTGTTGCTGTATTTTCATTCGGCCTTATAAGGATGCCAGCATGAAATTCAAGGCTCATCCTAATCCAGTATGATGTCATCTTAACTTGATTATATTTGCAAATGCCTTGTTTCCAAATAAGATCACATTCACAGGTATCACAGGTTAGGACTTCAACATGTCTTTTGCGGGGATATAACTCAATACACAACATTCAATGATTTATTGTTTAATGACAATAAGAATATATTGTGTGGTTTTTTTTTTAATTTTCAAAAGTGTTTTATTGATTGCTTTACATTCCCACCAGCAGCTTATAAGAGTTCTAACTGCTGCATATCTTTTCCAACACTTGGTGTGATCACCAGTTTTTATTTCAGACATTCCAATAGAGATACAGTGGTACTTAATTGTGGTTTTACTCTGTATTTCTTCTATGTTTTAATCTGCATTCCTCTTGAGCATTTTTTATGGATTTACTGGTCATCAATATATCTTTTTTGGTAAAATGTCTATTGAAATCTTTGCCCATTGTGCAGAGGTTAATTTTCTTTTTTTTTCTTAATTATTTCTTTTTCTTTTTATTTTTTGTATCTATATTTATTATACTTTAAGTTCTAGGGTACATGTACACAACGTGCAGATTTGTTACATATGTATACATGTGCCATGTTGGTGTGCTGCACCCATTAACTCATCATTTACATTAGGTATATCTCCTAATGCTATCCCTCCCCTCTTCCCCCCACCTCACAACAGACCCCAGTGTGTGATGTTCCTCTTCCTGTGTCCAAGTGTTCTCATTGTTCAATTCCCGCCTATGAGCGAGAACATGCAGTGTTTGGTCTTTTTGTCCCTGCGATAGTTCGCTGAGAATGATGGTTTCCAGCTTCATCCTTGTCCCTACAAAGGACATGAACTCATCATTTTTTATGGCTGCATAGTATTCCATGGTGTATATGTGCCACATTTTCTTAATCCATTCTATCCTTGTTGGACGTTTGGGTTGGTTCCAAGTCTTTGCTATTGTGAATAGTGCCACAATAAACATACGTGTGCATGTGTCTTTATAGCAGCATGATTTATAGTCCTTTGGGTATATACCCAGTAATGGGATGGCTGCGTCAAAAGGTATTTCTAGTTCTAGATCCCTGGGGAATCGCCACACTGTCTTCCACAATGGTTGAACTAGTTTACAGTCCCACCAACAGTGTAAAAGTGTTCCTATTTCTCCACATCCTCTCCAGCACCTGTTGTTTCCTGACTTTTTTTTTTTATTATTATACTTTAGGTTTTAGGGTACATGTGCACAATGTGCAGGTTTGTTACATATGTATCCATGTGCCATGTTGATTTCCTGCACTCATTAACTCGTCATTTAGCATTAGGTATATCTCCTAAGGCTGTCCCTCCCGCCATCCCCAACCCCACAACAGTCCCCGGAGTGTGATCTTCCCCTTCCTGTGTCCATGAGTTCTCATTGTTCAATTCCCACCTATGAGTGAGAACATGCAGTGTTTGGTTTTTTGTCCTTGCGATAGTTTACTGAGAATGATGTTTTCCAGTTTCATCCATGTCCCTACAAAGGACATGAACTCATCATTTTTTATGGCTGCGTAGTATTCCTTTGGGTATATACCCAGTAATGGGATGGCTGGGTCAAATGGTATTTCTAGTTCTAGATCCCTGAGGAATCGCCACACTGACTTCCACAATGGTTGAACTAGTTTACAGTCCCACCAACAGTGTAAAAGTGTTCCTATTTCTCCACATCCTCTCCAGCACCTGTTGTTTCCTGATTTTTTAATGATGGCCATTCTAACTGGTGTGAGATGGTATCTCATTGTGGTTTTGATTTGCATTTCTCTGATGGCAAGTGATGATGAGCATTTCTTCATGTGTTTTTTGGCTGCATAAATGTCTTCTTTTGACAAGTGTCTGTTCATGTCCTTTGCCCACTTTTTGATGGGGTTGTTTGTTTTTTTCTTGTAAATTTGTTTCAGTTCATTGTAGATTCTGGATATTAGCCCTTTGTCAGATGAGTAGGTTGCAAAAATTTTCTCCCATTCTGTAGGTTGCCTGTTCACTCTGATGGTAGTTTCTTTTGCTGTGCAGAAGCTCTTTAGTTTAATGAGATCCCATTTGTCAATTTTGGCTTTTGTTGCCATTCCTTTTGGTATTTTAGACATGAAGTCCTTGCCCACGCCTATGTCCTGAATGGTATTGCCTAGGTTTTCTTGTAGGATTTTAATGGTTTTAGGTCTAACATTTAAATCTTTAATCCATCTTGAATTAATTTTTGTATAAGGTGTAAGGAAGGGATCCAGTTTCAGCTTTCTACATATGGCTAGCCAGTTTTCCCAGCACCATTTATTAAATAGGGAATCCTTTCCCCATTTCTTGTTTTTGTCAGGTTTGTCAAAGATCAGATAGTTGTAGCTATGCGGCATCATTTCTGAGGGCTCTGTTCTGTTCCATTGATCTATGTCTCTGTTGTGGTACCAGTACCATGCTGTTTTGGTTACTGTAGCCTTGTAGTATAGTTTGAAGTCAGGTAGCTTGATGCCTCTAGCTTTGTTCTTTTGGCTTAGGATTGACTTGGCGATGCAGGCTCTTTTTTGGTTCCATATGAACTTTAAAGTAGTTTTTTCCAATTCTGTGAAGAAAGTCATTGGTAGCTTGATGGGGATGGCATTGAATCTATAAATTACCTTGGGCAGTATGGGCATTTTCACGATATTGATTCTTCCAACCCATGAGCATGGAATGTTCTTCCATTTGTTTGTATCCTCTTTTATTTCATTGAGCAGTGGTTTGTAGTTCTCCTTGAAGAGGTCCTTCACATCCCTTGTAAGTTGGATTCCTGGTTTTTTATTCTCTTTGAAGCAATTGTGAATGGGAGTTCACTCATGATTTGGCTCTCTGTTTGTCTGTGATTGGTGTACAAGAATGCTTGTGATTTTTGTACATTGATTTTGTATCCTGAGACTTTGCTGAAGTTGCTAATCAGCTTAAGGAGATTTTGGGCTGAGACAATGGGGTTTTCTAGATATACAATCATGTCATCTGCAAACAGGGACAGTTTGACTTCCTCTTTTCCTAATTGAATACCCTTTATTTCCTTCTCCTGCCTGATTGCTCTGGCCAGAACTTCCAGCACTATGTTGAATAGGAGTGGTGAGAGAGGGCATCCCTGTCTTGTGCCCGTTTTCAAAGGGAATGCTTCCAGTTTTTGCCCATTCAGTATGATATTGGCTGTGGGTTTGTCATAGATAGCTCTTATTCTTTTGAGATACGTCCCATCAATACATAATTTATTGAGAGTTTTTAGCATGAAGGGTTGTTGAATTTTGTCAATGGCCTTTTCTGCATCTATTGAGATAATCATGTGGTTTTTGTCTTTGGTTCTGTTTATATGCTGGATTACATTTATTGATTTGCATATGTTGAACCAGGCTTGCATCCCAGGGATGAGGCCCACTTGATCTTGGTGTATAAGCTTTTGGATGGGCCGCTGGATTTGGTTTGCCAGTATTTTATTGAGGATTTTTGCATCAATGTTCATCAAGGATATTGGTCTGAAATTCTCTTTTTTGGTTATGTCTCTGCCAGGCTTTGGTATCAGGACGATGCTGGCTTCATAAAATGTGTTAGGGAGGATTCCCTCTTTTTCTAACAATTGGAATAGTTTCAGAAGGAACGGTGCCAGTTCCTCCTTGTACTTCTGGTAGAATTCGGCTGTGAATCCATCAGGTCCTGGACTCTTTTTGGTTGGTAAGCTATTGATTATTGCCACAATTTCAGAACCTGTTATTGGTCTATTCAGAGATTCAACTTCTTCCTGGTTTAGTCTTGGGAGGGTGTATTTGTCGAGGAATTTATCCATTTCTTCTAGATTTTCTAGTTTATTTGCATAGAGGTGTTTGTAATATTCTCTGATGGTAGTTTGTATTTCTGTGGGATCGGTGGTGATATCCCCTTTTTCATTTTTTATTGCATCTATTTGATTCTTCTCTCTTTTCTTCTTTATTAGTCTTGCTGGCAGTCTATCAATTTTGTTGATCTTGTCAAAAAACCAGCTCCTGGATTCATTAATTTTTTGAAGGGTTTTTTGTGTCTCTATTTCCTTCAGTTCTGCTCTGATTTTAGTTATTTCTAGCCTTCTGGTAGCTTTTGAGTGTGTTTGCTCTTGCTTTTCTAGTTCTTTTAATTGTGATGTTAGGGTGTCAATTTTGGATCGTTCCTGCTTTGTCTTGTGGGCATTTAGTGCTATAAATTTCCCTCTACACACTGCTTTGAACGTGTCCCAGAGATTCTGGTATGTTGTGTCTTTGTTCTCGTTGGTTTCAAAGAACATCTTTATTTCTGCCTTCATTTCATTATGTACCCAATAGTCATTCAGGAGCAGGTTGTTCAGTTTCCATGTAGTTGAGCAGTTTTGAGTGAGTTTCTTAATCCTGAGTTCTAGTTTGATTGCACTGTGGTCTGAGAGACAGTTTGTTATAATTTCTGTTCTTTTACATTTGCTGAGGAGAGCTTTACTTCCAACTATGTGGTCAATTTTGGAATACGTGTGGTGTGGTGCTGGAAAAAAAATGTATATTCTGTTGATTTGGGGTGGAGAGTTCTGTAGATGTCTATTAGGTCCACTTTGTGCAGAGCTGAGTTCAATTCCTGGATATCCTTGTTAACTTTCTGTCTCATTGATCTGTCTAATGTTGACAGTGGTGTGTTAAAGTCTCCCATTATTATTGTGTGGGAGTTTAAGTCCCTTTGTAGGTCACTCAGGACTTGCTTTATGAATCTGGGTGCTCCTGTGTTGGGTGCATATATATTTAGGATAGTTAGCTCTTCTTGTTGAATTGATCCCTTTACCATTATGTAATGGCCTTCTTTGTCTCTTTTGATCTTTGTTGGTTTAAAGTCTATCTTATCAGAGACTAGGATTGCAACCCCTGCCTTTTTTTGTTTTCCATTTGCTTGATAGATCTTCCTCCATCCCTTTATCGTGAGTCTATGTATGTCTCTGCACATGAGATGGGTTTCCTGAATACAGCACACTGATGGGTCCTGACTCCTTATCCAGTTTGCCAGTCTGTGTCTTTTGATTGGAGCATTTAGCCCATTTACATTTAACGTTAATATTGTTATGTGTGAATCTGATCCTGTCATTATGATGTTAGTTGGTTATTTTGCTCGTTAGTTGATGGTTTCTTCCTAGCCTCGATGGTCTTTACAATTTGGCATGTTTTTGCAGTGGCTGGTACTGGTTGTTCCTTTCCATGTTTAGTGCTTCCTTCAGGAGGTCTTTTAGGGCAGGCCTGGTGGTGACAAAATCACTCAGCATTTGCTTGTCTGTAAAGTATTTTATTTCTCCTTCACTTATGAAGCTTAGTTTGGCTGGATATGAAATTCTGGGTTGAAAATTCTTTTCTTTAAGAATGTTGAATATCGGCCCCCACTCTCTTCTGGCTTGTAGAGTTTCTGCTGAGAGATCAGCTGTTAGTCTGATGGGCTTCCCTTTGTGGGTAACCCGACCTTTCTCTCTGGCTGCCCTTAACATTTTTTCCTTCATTTCAACTTTGGTGAATCTGACAATTATGTGTCTTGGAGTTGCTCTTCTCAAGGAGTATCTTTGTGGCATTCTCTGTATTTCCTGAATCTGAATGTTGGCCTGCCTTGCTAGATTGGGGAAGTTCTCCTGGATAATATCTTGCAGAGTGTTTTCCCACTTGGTTCCATTCTCCCCATCATTTTCAGGTACACCAATCAGACGTAGGTTTGGTCTTTTCACATAGTCCCAAATTTCTTGGAGGCTTTGTTCATTTCTTTTTTCTCTAAACTTCCCTTCTCGCTTCATTTCATTCATTTCATCTTCCATCACTGATACCATTTCTTCCAGTTGTTCGCATCTGCTACTGAGGCTTCTGCAATCTTCGCGTAGTTCTCGAAACTTGGCTTTCAGCTCCATCAGCTCCTTTAAGCCCTTCTCTCCATTGGTTATTCTAGTTATCCATTCTTCTAATTTTTTTTCAAAGTTTTTAACTTCTTTGCTGTTGTTTTGAATTTCCTCCCATAGCTCAGAGTAGTTTGATCGTCTGAAGCCTTCTTCTCTCAACTCGTCAAAGTCATCCTCCATCCAGCTTTGTTCCGTTGCTGGTGAGGAACTGCGTTCCTTTGGAGGAGGAGAGGTGCTCTGCTTTTTAGAGTTTCCAGTTTTTCTGCTCTGTTTTTTCCCCATCTTTGTGGTTTTATCTACTTTTGGTCTTTGATGATGGTGATGTACAGATGGGTTTTTGGTGTGGATGTCCTTTCTGTTTGTTAGTTTTCCTTCTACCAGACAGGACCCTCAGCTGAAGGTCTGTTGGAGTTTACTAGAGGTCCACTCCAGACCCTGTTTGGCTGGGTGTCAGCAGCAGTGGCTACAGAACAGCAGATTTTCGTGAGACCACAAATTCAGCTGTCTGATAGTTCCTCTGGAAGTTTTGTCTCAGAGGAGTACCCGGCCGAATGAGGTGTCAGTCTGTCCCTACTAGGGGGGTGCCTCCCAGTTAGGCTGCTCAGGGGTGAGGGACCCACTTTAGGAGGCAGTCTGTCCGTTCTCAGATCTCCAGCTGCTTGCTGGGAGAACCACTACTCTCTTCAAAGCTGTCAGTCAGACAGAGACATTTAATTCTGAGGAGGTTCCTGCTGACTTTTTGTTTGTCTGTGCCCTGCCCCCAGAGGTGGAGCCTACAGAGGCAGGCAGGCCTCCTTGAGCTGTGGTGGGCTCCACCCAGTTCCAGCTTCCTGGCTGCTTTATTTACCTAAGCAAGCCTGGGCAATGGCGGGCGCCCCTCCCCCAGCCTCGCTGCCGCCTTGCTGCTTGATCTCAGACTGCTGTGCTAGCACTCAGCGAGACTCCGTGGGCATAGGACCCTCCGAGCCAGGTGCGGGACACAATCTCCTAGTGTGCCGTTTTCCAGGACCATTGGAAAAGCACAGTATTAGAGTGGGACTGACCCGATATTCCAGGTGCCGTCTGTTACCCCTTTCTTTGACTAGGAAAGGGAACTCCCTGACCCCTTGCACTTCCCGAGTGAGGCAATGCCTCGCCCTGCTTCGGCTCGCGCACAGTGCGCTTCACCAACTGTCCTGCACCCACTGTTTGGCACTCCCTAGTGAGATGAAACCAGTACCTCAAGCAGAAATGCAGAAATCACCCGTCTTCTGTGTTGCTCAGGCTGGGAGCTGGAGACCGGAGCTGTTCCTATTCGGCCATCTTGGCTCCACCTTTGTGTTTTAAATATCTATCATGTTGGACTTTCACAACAACCTCAATATACTTTATATATTATAAACCTTTTGGAATAGCGGGCATTATGAAATTCAGAGCCATTTCATGATACACTCAGCCATGAACCTATCACTTCCAAACTTCAAGGGGATTCTCTCATGCTGCACAACAGAAATATTTGGTGAACAAGTCCATGAACACAATACTCAGTATTCATGAGTGGCTGGATTTCTGCCATAATCCCATTGAGATTTCATCTCACACAAGATGGTGGAGAAAAGTGCTGTAGCAATGCCCAGACACATAGAAGTGCTACCCTCTGGGCTTCTCAACAATAAGTAATTAGGAAAAGGAATCAGTCATATGCCTGGACCTTGGCCTGGAAAACTTCATACTTGGGTGGGCTCTAGAACCAAAGCTATGTGTTGTACTTCTGTAACCTCACTGTGGCAAGACAGTGTGCTGGCTGTATGGTGTTAGGGATATCCATTGCCCATTGAGAGTAGGGCTGAGGCTCATCATTACCATGTCCCCAGCAGAGTACTGAGGACAGAATGGGTGCTACATAGATGCTTGCTGCAGGCTGTCTGAAGCTGAGGGACTAAAATGCCTCTACACCAAGAGCTTCTACCTGTTGGCATCATACCTGCTGGCAGGTGTGGATGTGGGTCAGCAGATGACCTTGAGGATGGCAGGGTTAGGATTAATTCACCGCCAGATATCTTCTCTTAGTTCAGCAAATTCTACACACACACACACACACACACACACACACACACACACACTTAAGTTTATCTTATATCTGAGCTAAGACATAATTATTCTGAAGCAGTGGTTTTCAAACATTTGAAGAATTCTTGGCAACACAACCATTCAGTGCAAAGCTTTGTGTGGAAGGTGTGTATGAAGTCTTGAAGGGAACTCAGACCCCTAATGACAGTGAGCTGCCTCTTCCTCTTCTTCTCTTCTCCCTCCCCCATGCTCCAACAGTGACCCCTGCGGCAGCTCTAGGGAAATCCAGTCCCTGCAGAAAGCAGACCCATGCCCTTAGCATCCCCAGGGGAAGCAAGTCATCTGGTACCTCGTAGAAACCCCTGCCAGGAACAGTGCTCTCCCCAAGCCCAGTGTCAGCACTTCTGTGTCTGTATGAATGCAGATTCCTTTCCAGTGAGCCCCATGCATTCTTCACTGCCCTGAGAATTTTTCCCTGATGTTCCTCACCACCCAATGGAGCAAGCACTCCTCTATGCCCCTTCCTCATGCCTGCACTGGGGAGCTGGGGGCTCTTAGGGCACTTTAAAGTCACATGGCTGTGTTGGCCCTGGTGTCTGGTCCAAGTTCCTCATGCAGCAGCAGCAGGACCGCCTGGCTGGCAGAACCCTGCCTGCTGCAGCAGGGTTCTACTTCCTTTTCTTTTGCTTCCCTCCACAGGGCTGGTCACCGTCCTCTAAATTAATAGATTTCCTTTCACATAATTGAAGACAAGTTATAATCATCACTTGATAATATTAATTATGTCAATAATTGATATTGATATTGATTATATCAATAATCATCACCATGACTACCTCTGAGCACCAGAAGGCAACATTGACAATGATGTTTGAAAAGATGGAAGGAAGGTTTAAAATTCCTAGGAAACAAAGTGCCCACTCTTGTGCTCCCCTGACTTTGCATTTCCTTTTGTTCTGCCTCCCAGGTCAGTGTCCCCCTTCTCTTCAGCTGAGCAGGAGAGCCTGCCATGACAAGCTGTCACCTGCCTGTCCAGGGGCTCTTCTCGAAGGCTCAGCCACCTGCTGGGATGGAGGGGGGCGGCGGTGACAGCCCAAGCTCCATGTTCAGTGAGGCCCAACAGTGCAAGGTGGCAGGAGGGCTGGAGGCTCCTTGCCGTGGGCCAGGCACTGCCACTTTCCAGGCAAGAGGGAGCGGCTCCACAGCTGTCACTGACAGCCCCTGGGGTTTGCTCCAGACTTGGCAGAGGAGGACACTCGCAGACTCCCAAATCACCTCTTTGAAATTCAGAAGAGCCACACTGTCATCTCCCCTCCTCTCTCTGACACAAACACACACAAAAGATAAGCAAGCCCTAACTCTCTTTTACTCAGAGACCTACACTGCCAAGTTTTCTCTGTCTCCCACTCTCGCACACAGATTGATACATTCTCACACACAATCTGGTTCTCTGTCTCTGTCTCTCTCTCTCACTCACACACCACACACACACAGTATACTAATTAAACTCCAACTCTCTCCTACCTCACTTAACCCAGGTATTTTGAGAGAACCAAAGCCCTTCTTTTCTGGGGGAGCCCAAGCCATCTCGAGGTGTGACAACAGCACCTCCCCTAATGGCAACACACAACTTGGGGTCTCTGCACTGTCAGACATTGACCTCCAGGTGTTTGGTAGCTGCTGCTTCACTGGATGAATTCTCCACCTCTCTTCCCAGCCATGGGGAACATGTAGATAAAACCAGTAAATTCATTCATGTTCTGGGGGATGATGAGAACAGAGTCCTGCTGCAGCCACAGCCTGAGCATGCCCTCCAGGCATTTGTCGTGTAGCTGGCACTTGAGCTGAGGACATCTCCCCCACCACAAAAGCTTGCCAGCATCCTCAGGGAAAATTAGGACTGTCTTCTTTGCAAAAGTGGGATGTGTGCCTGTGGAGGTCCAGCCTGGTTGCCTTTATTCCTCCCAGGCTCCAGATAGGAAACCAGATAAAAATACACTTTGCTGTTTGCTCCTTTCTTTTTTTTTTCTGCCTAGCTCGGGTTAACCATTTTTACATTTTTACAGTATTTTTGCTAACGTCAACCATGTATCTTTGGTGACTTGAGCAGATTGTAAGAATGGGCAGTATAAAAATATCCTCTTTCAGTGGAGGCATGAGGTAAATGAGGAGGGGAGTGAGGGAGCTGCCGTCCCTGCTCTGTGCTGTTACTGCTGCAGTCAGCAGCTTCATGATCCATGTAGTATGGAGTGAGACAGAGCCTAAGCATGGAAAAAAGCACGATGGGGTGAAATCCTGGCATTTGGCATGAAAAACTGAAAAGGGGGGTCATATTTGCTATAGGGAGTGATGAGCTTTGGAGGACAGCCTTGGTGAGCACCCTGTTTAACAGCTGTAATTGGCACTGATGCTGGACAGCACAGGCCATGCCAGCTGTCTGCTCTATGCTCACCTCCCATTACTTCTCCTTCAGAAACTCCGTGCTTCAGCCATTGTAGATTGCTTGTATGTCCCAGCCTCTCTCTTATCCCTGGCTATTGAGAAAGCTGCTCTCTGCCTGGACTTCCCTCCTCCAGTCACTCTGCCTGGTTAACTTCTACTTGTTCTCTAGGGCTGAGCATAGTGAAAATAATAGTTAACACTGGGCTGTGTAGGTGCTGATGAGAGACTGAGGCACAGAGAGGTAGGTTACTTGCCCCCGCCGCACAGGTAAAAAGAAGCAGTACTGGTATCCAAATCCAGACAAGGCCTCCAGGAGTTCTTAACCACCACCAGAAACTGCTTCTCTAACAGCTCCTGCCTTCCCTGACCCTTCCCTCTGTTGGGGAGTCTCCTCTGGTTTTCAGAACACCTTGTACCCACTCTCATCTTCACCTTCTCTCACTTTTCAATGTTTTTAACAATACATTTTAAGTTTCTGTTTTCTTGTCTGTCTCCCCACTGTCCTGTTCAGCTTGAGGGCAGGGACACTGGCTCATTTCTGAGACACCAGCTTCTCAGCAGACCTGGCACAAAGTGGTGCTTATTGCCTATTTGTTGATGGGATGGATGAATGAATGGATAGATGTGAATCCCTTAGGTAAACAAAACTGGCCAAGGTCTGGCAGACAAGCTGAGGGCCAAGCAGAGAGCCAATTTAGAAACTTCCAGTGTGGGATTGGAGGCAAGAAGGAGAAACAAGCCTAAGAGTGGCCCTATAGAAAAGGGCATCTCCAGACTCTGGAATCTTGACCTCCACTGAAGGGCTGGCAGGACAGCCAGCATGTAGAAAGACCACAGCACTGGGACCATTCAACCCTCATGAAGCCCAGGGCTATCTGCATGCTACAGTTAGGGAAACCTGCCCCCCAGAGGTGGAATGCAATGAAAATGGGGAAGAGGGCAGCATAGCATGACCTTGTAGTGGCAGGGCTCTCCAGGAGGCATGCCTCATCACTATTCTTTCCTTTTGTACCATTGCAATTCCTTCTGACCCAAATGTGTTTGCTTTTACATTGCCAGGGAACAAAGAAAACCATAACTTGTTTCTCATATAGCCAATCTCAGGTAGTTCCAGTGAGTTTTATGACAGTTACCCTCTCTCCTCCCATCCACCTCCCCTGCAGCAACATTGGAATCCACATATAGGGAGCCAGGGCACATGTGGTGTATCCACATAAGGCTAGAGGCCAGCACAGGCATGCTGGTCACCTTGAGCTTCTCTAACTAGGCACAGCAACATAGCTTGTGCATGAAGCAAGAATAGCCTGTCTGTCATAATTCACAAGATATGGGAGTGAGAGTTTGGAAGAATGTGCATGCCAAGTTTTTTATTGCCTGCCTTCAATCAGAAACCTGATTGTTGGGCTGACCACGCTTTCTCCTTCTTTCAGGGAGGGAAGATCCCCGTGAGATGGACAGCTCCAGAGGCCATCGCCTACCGCAAGTTCACTTCAGCCAGCGACGTTTGGAGCTATGGGATCGTCATGTGGGAAGTCATGTCATTTGGAGAGAGACCCTATTGGGATATGTCCAACCAAGATGTGAGTATCAGCAGCACTTGGTCACCACAAACCCCCATCGAAGGGATCCCAAAGGCAGTAGCATACCAATTCCTCCTGTTTTCAGCTCACGGCCTCATAACCTGAACCTGCAGTGTTCAGGGCAGGGGATACAGGGACACCCTTAGCATGGATGTTGGAACTAATCAAGGAGCCCAGCATGGAGGTATGAAAGTCCCTATAACCACAAAGCCTGTAGAGGTGCCAAGGCCACAGACTCCAACCCAAGAGACAACAGGCTGTTTCCAAATGGCTGAGGACCATGAATAGATCAGCCCCAAATTAAGCAGTAAAGTCTATCCTGCTTCTAAGCATTCAGGTTCTGTGTTTTCCTTCCCCATGAACGACAGAGGGGAAGGAGGCACTGGACTGAGGGCCAGGGCCTGGGTCTGCCTCTGATGGCTGTACTCCATTGAGCCAGTCGCAGTTTCTGTGTGGGACTTGTACCTGTTAGCTTTAAAGACAGGAATTGGAAAGGGCCCTTCTTCCCTGAGAATTCACTCTTCTATGATCCCATATCACCTATCAGTGAAGGAAGAGGTGGAAAGCTTTCCAAAGCTGGTCAGCTTCAGATGGGCCACAGGAGAGGGTCCCTGTCTGTGGGGAGGTCAACACTCCCCCAGGATGCCCTCAAGGGAAAAGGGTGAGAGAGGAAGAGAAGGGTCATCTAACATGCCTTAAATAGAGGCTTTTTGGAATGTTCCACATGAGAACCTTTGCTCCATACTTACTGAAAGGTGAGGAAGCCTTTTTCGGATGATTTGCTTTGATAAGTCTCCAATGAACAGTCCTGCCTGAATTTCAACACTGCCTCTCACCCTCTCCAGGGACCAGGCCTCTTTTGTGTTTTGAATACATACCCTCCCCTTGGAGCTGAGAGGATTCCAATTTGTAAAGCTGCATACCTATGTTCTCTGCTTGCCCTTCCCATCACTTTGGGAGGGGGCAGTTTTTATCCTTCCCAACTCACAGCTTAAAGAGAAAGAACGGTCCCCAGTTCAGATCTGAGTCCACTGGCAGCCAGCCACACTGTAACCCCCTCTGTGCTGGGGTGGACACTGAGGAACTTGTAAGCTGTGGAGTCAGCAAGCCTCCTATCCTGCGAAAGGTTTAGTGCCATGGCAGCTGCTCAGAAGATTGAGAAAGGTGACAATTTCCCAGAGAGACTGTGGAAAGAGGAGCTGGGGTACTTCTATGACAGTACTCCCTGTTGCCATGGGAAGAGTGGCTCCAGCCTGGAGTGGGTGAAATGGCTGCACCATTAACCAGGTCCTGAAGTCAACTATGGCTGGTGTCTAGGTCCTCTATTATCTGGGATTAGCAACACCTTGCCTCTGCTCCTGAAGCATGTCAAATCAGTAAGCGGTGGAGTTAGTGCAAAGCCTGCTTTTATGAAATCAGCTGCACCCCGGTTCTGTCTATACCAGCTGCTAAATAAGTATAACGTGTTAGTAGAAAAAGCAGACCCAGCAGGGCGCAGTGGCTCGCGCTTGTAGTCCCAGCACCTTGGAAGGTGGAGGCAGGTGGATTGCTTGAGATCCGGACTTTGAGACCAGCGTGGTCAGTGTGGTAAAACTTTGTCTCTGCTAAAAATACAAATTAGCCAGGTGTGGTGGCGCATGCTTGTAATCCCAGCTACTCGGGAGTCTGAGGCACAAAAATTGCTTGAGCCTTGGAGGCGGAGGTTGCAGTGAGCCAAGATCGCGCCACTGCATTCCAGCCTGGGTGACAGAGCGGGACCCTGTCTCAAAAAAAAAAAAAAAAAGAGGGAGAGAAAGAAAGAAAAAGAAAAAAAAGAAAAATCAGACCCATCTTATCCTGCCCAGAACCTTAATCTGATTAAGAACAATTCAGCACTTACAGAATGAATTACAAAACTGTCTGACAAGCAAGATTTCACATTCAAGATATTTTCTGTCAATGCTAAAAACAAATACAATTTCTGTCAATGCTAAAAACAAATACAATTTCTGATATTAGACTTCCAGAATTCCCAAATTATTCATTTAACACACAATCAGTGTATGCTAGTTGTGACTAAGCACTGTGCTTGCTGATTCTAGAGGGTTTTATAGTCCAGTGGCATAAACATGGGGCTTTGAGAACATTTCAGTGGAGGAGGTAAGGGAAGACTTCCTGGATATTTGACGTTTGAGATGGGTCTCAGAGGGAATAAGAACATCTGCAGAGTAGCAGTTTATTCTAATTTTGCATGCTCCTTCAAAATAAAGCCCCTAAGCATTGTCTCAAGTGCAATTTTGCTCCTCGTGGGAGGCAAGAGGTGACTTCATGCCCATTCAGAAAGCTTCTTACAACCTGGCCTGGGAGAGAGCCAGGAGGGGCTCCCAGCTGCCGGGCTGAAGCCTCACTCATCAGAAACCACCAAGGTGGTGGCGGTAAAGGATTTTACAGATGACAATTGAAAGGTTTTAAGGAAGAGAATTGCAGAGGCAAGTCGGAGTGCCGGTAATTAGGCTTCCAGAGCCCAGGAAGGTCTTTGAACATGTACAGAGAGTTTGTCAGCCAGAGAGAGCAACTTGGAAGTTCTGCTGCTTGGATCTGATTGACAGAGATAATGAGAGTGGCAGTGTCTGTGGAGAGGAGCTGCAGTCTTACTGAAACATCAGAGCTTGACTTAACCCGCTCTGCCCTGGTTTCTCCACTGCTCTGAGTTCCTCCACTTCCCTCTCCCCAGTACAAGGCACTACCCACAGCCTGACTCACTAATGGGAAATACATGTCTGGGGATAGCCGGGAGCAGGCCCTGAAAATACAAGGGCAACAGGAGGGGCTCTGCCCACTTCCCAGAGGAGTTCTAGTCACTCCACCCAGTCCCGGAGAGCACCTGGGGTCAGACTACCTGCACCTGATCCCTACAGAACCTGTGTACCTACCATTTCTCAGTACAGGTGAATAAAGGCAACCCCTCACCACACCTCCTCCCTGCCCCTTTAATTAGATCCCAGGACATTTGCTTACACTGGCCTTTGCAATGGCCGAAAGAGTTGTTGCTGAACTTGCAAAATGAGACAGCAGAGAGCTCTGGGTAACAGTTGCCTAGACTGGTCTCCTTACCCCCAGAGATTTACTTTTGCTTCTCTCTGGAAATGCTATCTGATTTCATTCTAATCTTCAATCTTCTTAATAGCCACTTATCTCATCCTCTTATGGACCAATGAAAGGAGCCCAGAATTCACTTCTGTTTTCAACTCTGCTCAGTAGGACATCCTGTGCCTCCAACCTTAGGCCATATCTTTCCATACAATTCAAACGTGGTCACTGTCATTCACATGGCCAGAATGAAGGCATTTCTCCACTCCTCCTCCCTGTTCCCCATACCTGCTAGTGAGGCAAATGTGACAGAGAATGATCTCAAAGTCTCATTAGAAGACCAAAGTTATTTTTTGATATAATGATATTGTAATTTGACTATAAATTTTATGTGCTCAGAAATTTAGAAAACACACATATCCTAAAGAAGAGAATAAAAATCTCCAAAGGCATTGTACTTCAATCAAAGACTTGAGTGGATAAATGCTACTCATATACCAATGAGTGACCTCAGTATTTTTTTCTTTGGGCTGAAGGGTAAAGGACACTTTTTTCCCTATGTGCAAAAAGTATTAATGCTCCCAGATTATCAGCTCAAGTAATAACAAAATTATTTACAAGAAGTAACAAATGAAGTAAAGTCCCATTTTCTAAACACAAACATGGTAGGGGGTTTCCACGGCTATGCTCTACCCTGGAAAGTGAGAAAAGTCCTTGGTGCTTTTCAAATACTATCTTCCTGGACCTCCAAAATGAGCAGTAGTAACTCCCTTCTTTGCTGAGAAGACATCTACTAAAATAGACACAGCCGTAATGACACCTTCTGTATGATGAGGATTCATCCTACTACTCCTCTGCGCTGTGCTCAACACGCATCACTTCAGTGTCATTTAATCTTTGTAACAATCTCATCTGTGAAGTTTCAGGAAGTCAGGTGACTCTCCCAAGGTTCTATAGGTAATAAGAAATGGAACTTGGATTTGAAACCAGCCTTCCAAGGTCTATGCACTATGTAGTACTATCACCAACACAGCCAAATGGACCTGACCTGCCCAGAAAGGAGAAATCAGTGACTTTTTGATGTCCTCTTAAAAAGAAAGTAAACACACCAAACAAAGAGCAAATACGAAAACAAATACCAGGACAGTCTTCAAAAAAAAAAAAAAAAAAGCAGCCCGTGCCTGTAATCCCAGCACTTTGGGAGGCCGAGGCGGGCAGATCACAGGGTCAAGAGACCGAGACCATCCTGGCCAACATGGTGAAACCCTGTCTCTACTAAAAATACAAGAGTTTGCAGGGCATGGTGGTGCATGCCTGCAGTCCCAGCTGCTCGGGAGGCTGAGGCAGGAGAATCGCTTGAACCGAGGAGGTGGAGGTTGCAGTGATCCGAGATTGTGCCGCTGCACTCCAGCATGGGTAACGGAGCAAGACACCATCTGAAAAAAAAAAAAAAAAAAGCCAATGAGATGCCATGATGCCATGCAGTGGAGGCAACAAGGGAAACAGAATTGAGTTACATTCAGTCTAGAGCTCACAGGCAGAAGACTCAGCATGTGCATGAGTCCCCATTCTCTTGATCCCTTGCCAAAAGAGGTTGGGTCAGCTGGTCACATCATGGAGCTGTGCTCTTGCAGAAAGGCCCTGACTCCAGTGCTCCTTCTTGTTCCAGGACAGGTGGTAGAGCTGTCTTGTCAGTGAGGAAAATTAGTATCTGGGGCTCTAGCATCTAATGATCTGAGCAGAGATGCCATTAGTTTAGGGGACCACCAGGAACATTAACTGCCCTGCACTGGGAGAATTTGGGGACCCCTGGCATCGTGAGAGGTTGAATTTGGACTCTAGCTCCTCCTGCTGGCCCTACCTAACTTGCCCTTATGCAACCCAGAAGGAGCTCTAGGGGCCATTCAATTGGTAATCCCACTTGGAGATTCTGTGACTGGGACCCTCAATCTAGTTACTTAGAAGGAACTGGAAAAGGGTGCAGGGTTTGTGAGCCAGGCTGATGGGAATGATGCACAGCTGCTCATTCTCATAGATTACTTAGTTTAGCCCCATGCCTTTGTTGCATGCCAAGAAGACACCCGACACCTCCAGGGGCTGTTCTCCAGGCTGAGATTACTATGGCAGCCCAACAGAGGCCTAGGAAATACGGCTTTTGAAGTATTCAAAACTTAAAATCAAGCACCGCTGTGATTTATTTCCAGCCCTATCTTTTGCTAGATGCGTGCCCCTGGGCAAATTATTTCACTGCTCATGCCTCCATTTTCTCATCGGAAAATAGGGTTAAAACGGTTGTCCTCAGAGGATACCAGGGGAATTTGATTGACAACAGTTTAGAGGAGAAAAAAGGTTGTCAGTGCAACACAGTGTTCAAAAGTGAGTATTCCCAGTCACTGGATTTTTAAATATAGTGATAAAATTGATATGGTTTGTATGCTTGATTTTCACCCTATTGAATGGAAGAACTAATACACTTTGATTATCTCCAGTGACTTGGTTATCATTTTATCTCATGTCCTACATACTATGCATAGAAATTGTGAAAACTAAACTAACTGAAAATACTCACTTTTTGACCAATTTATAAAGTATACAAAAAAGAAAGAATAATCAGTTGAAATGAATCTCATTATTTTTTAAGTAGAGGCAAAAACACCAAAAACACCCTGAACTCCAAATTATTTCCTTTGTTGTTTAAAATGCTTTAACTGTTTATTTTAATATAAAACCAATGCAGGAGTATTATAGAAAATAAAAAAATCAAACAAACAAAGAAAAAGACATGAAAAATATTCAGGTTTCTGCCTATCCAGAGGCAACTGCTATTAACACCATGCTGTATATCCTTCCAAGGTCTTTTCTATGCATATCTATGATAGTTGGTTTTTATTTTGTTTTTTACAAAGCAAGATTATACTATACCTGAAGTTATGCAGCCAGCTCTTTTACCTATTACAATATGAGCATATTTCCATTTCAATAGATAGACTTTTGTAGTATCACTTTAGGGCCCACATTGTATTTTAGGCCTTCTGTTGCATTATGGGTGTACCATAATAAATTCATATGTTTAGCACTTGCGTCACTTACAATTTTTTTTAATGTAAAAAGCACAGAGTAGGCATAATTGATTTAAATGTATTTGAAGTTAAGATGTACTGGATGAAAAACAGACAATGTACTTAACGTTCCTAAAATCTTTACAAAATTACTCTCTGGCGTTTGTGAAAATTACCAAAATCTGATTGATGGTATTCATTTTGGACCACCTTGTTATTTTGACTGTTGTCATTGATTTGAACCAATTTGTTTAACCAAGCCCATTCATGTTGCTGCCTCATGAGGAATATGGCAAATAATGCAGAGGAGGCTTCTAGAGGGTCTCTAGCCTGGAGTAAGTGCGCCATCAATGCTCATCCCTTTCCTCCCTTCCTCTTCTCTTCCAAATGAAAGAATGAGTCCATCACAAGTTTTGAGGACATCCTTTATAAATAGTGGGGTCACTGGGTTTCCGATGTGTCATTGTTTCATCACCCCTGGTGCCACCAGCTTCCAGTAAGGCAGAATTGGGCCCTATGTCTTCTTAAAGAGCGGAGACGCTCAAGCTGTTCACTGGCTCATTCTTCAACAAACATTTACAGAGGTCCATGTGTGTCAGGCCCTGCACCAGGAGCTGGGGACATAAAAAGTACTACAATGTGGCCCCCGCTTTCTAGGAGCCCAAAGTCCAGGGGGCTAAACCAAGTGCACAGAAAATCCATTACAGCGGAAGGTGAGTGAGCACAGAGCAAGGGCATCTGAGCCAGCCTGGATCAGGGAGGCTCCATATAAAGGGGATAATTTGTGAGTGACTGGCTGGTGGCAGTCACTCAATCACATCTGTTCCCTGTATGTCACTGTAGGTCATCAATGCCATCGAGCAGGACTACCGGCTGCCCCCACCCATGGACTGTCCAGCTGCTCTACACCAGCTCATGCTGGACTGTTGGCAGAAGGACCGGAACAGCCGGCCCCGCTTTGCAGAGATTGTCAACACCCTAGACAAGATGATCCGGAACCCGGCAAGTCTCAAGACTGTGGCAACCATCACCGCCGTGTGAGTCTAGTGAAATGGTGATCCCTAAATATGGCTGGTTTCATGGTCAGGGGCATAGCCAGCAGCCTCTGACCATGATCATGTTGGAATTTTTTAAAGAGTATCTAGTTGCAGTGTGGGCCTTATGTTGAGGAGAGCAACATGCATGAAGAAACACAGGTAGGAGAACATTGCAATGATCATGATAGAGAAAATAGTGTCTTAAATCAGGATAATGGTTGTGGAAAAAAGTAAATGAGTTTTGGGGATTTGAGAGACAAAATCTTTATGACTTGGTGAAGGATTGGTCATGGATGTTGAGGGTGAGGGAGATGTCAAGATAGCACCCGCATTTCTGGTTTGGATACCTGGGTGTCTGCTTCGAAAATGTGCCAGAGAAGGTCGGCAATGGGTCTCACTGCTCCTTTTTTTTTCAAATAGCTAAGGATGAAACTAGGAAAAACAATGTTACCAATATATCTGGGGAGGTTGTGGTAAAATATGCATATTTTTAAAAGGACTACGTCTTTGAATGGTGAGGCTCCTAAATTTTGGTTTACAAAGGAGTTGGGAGCCTTCCGTTCCCTTCAGACTGAACACTATGTCAACCTGTCTGTCTGGGTTAACTGACCTGTGACAGTGCCCAGAGGCAGAGACACTGGCCACCTGGATGTAGAAGTCATGCTGATTTAGGATTCCATGAGGAAGAAAGGTTCAGCCCAGGGCTCCACTATAACCCTCATTCCATCAGGGATGCTGCCTTCCATGAAGTCAGCTATCAGGCCAGACTGGGGCACTGTCCATGCATCTCTGCAATGTGTGGTCACCTGCCCCTCTCTGTCTCACCAGGCCTTCCCAGCCCCTGCTCGACCGCTCCATCCCAGACTTCACGGCCTTTACCACCGTGGATGACTGGCTCAGCGCCATCAAAATGGTCCAGTACAGGGACAGCTTCCTCACTGCTGGCTTCACCTCCCTCCAGCTGGTCACCCAGATGACATCAGAGTAAGTGATGAGAATCTGTCTGTCCAGACCACACCTAGGGGTCAGTGCTCCTTCCCTGCTATTGCAGATGATGTGAGTCCTATTTCTGGCCTCATCCCTGGAGCTCCGTCTCTGTATAGACCACGCCTGCATGGGGAGCACCTTGGAAAGATGAAGGGGGATGTGAGGGTGGGATAGGGAGGTGGAGATCCACTCTGGGCCCCAAATGAGAGTTCTTCAAAGTTATAGCCATATGTCATTTGCCTAATCACCAAGAGTCTCTTCCCCATTTAAGTTTATAAACTCAACTCATCAAAGAGAGCATCCAGATGGAAAGAACACAGCCAGCCAGTACTTTAAATAACATAGCAGGAAAAGCATTGCACTGATTCAGCAGCAGTCTGAGATGTGTGGGGAGCTTGTCCTTATACTTAGATAGCAGTTGTCAATAAGCATGCATTTCCATCCCCCACAATTATTTACCAGTCTGTGGCTCCCTCAGGAGTTTGGAGGAATACACAAAATAAAATTATTCAAATAAGGTGAGAGCCAGAAAGAGTTTTAAAGATCTATGTGGTCCAGCATTTTCCCCAAGAATGTTCTGAGAAGCACCAGTTGTGGGAAATGCTAATAGGTTCTCCTTGGAAAAAAGGTCCCACGGTCAAATAAATTTGGGAAATATTGTGCACTGTATCACCCTCTTGGAGATTCACTGCTCATATTCGCATTATAAAGGCCATGAGAAATCCTGAAATAAAGGAACCCATTTAAAATTATTAAATACCATAGAACCATATTTTTGAGGGGCACGGTTTTATAGAACTGTAGTCTGGGAAATATTTATCTAGTTCCACCCCTTCCATTCAGCAGATTCTGAAATTACATGACATTGGTCCTCACAAGTGGCAAAGCAGGGACACAAGCCTGCTTTTCTGGCTGCCAGTTCAATATTCTGCTACCTGTCCACCCCAGGGCCTCAGTGGTTCCCAGGCTTTGCTGCACACTGGAATCACCTGAGGGCCTTTAAAAACTATTGATGCCTGGTTCTCACTCCCATACCTTCTCCCATATCTTTCCCTAATCAGTGGTGATATCTGAGCATCAGGGTTTTTTAAAGCTCCTCAGGTGATTCTAATGTGCAGCAAAGTTTGGGAACCACTGGATTAAGTTTGGTAAGGGTAAAATTTCACCTTCTACACTCACAGAAGTTCAGATAATCCTACCTAGGAAATTTACTCTTCAAACACACACACATACACACACACTGGGGGGACTTCATGGGCTCCGTGGGCTACAACATGTACCGATAGCACATATTGTGGGATCTGGCAGCCTGTAATACACATTTCCTATGGTAGAAGATTCATCCATCCATCAGTCTGCAAACACGTATTGATCACCTGTTATACAATGGGCACAGTGCAAGGTGCTGGGATTCCATCCTTGCAGCTGGGGCAAACCGGTTGCTGAGTCCCAGGAAAGAGCGATGGTGATCCACCCCTAGTAGCTGAGCCCCCAGGGACAGCTTCCTGACATTCCAACCATTTTCCTGTCAATATTCCTGGAGTCCAGCTCTACCTCTCTGAGGTCTATTTTATTTTATTTTTTTTTTTCAGAAATGATGGAGCCACTACTTTCTCCAGGGAGATGGTTTGAATGTGTGTCTAGCTTTGGATCCACTGAACATCAGAATACATTTCTTAAAAACTAGATTCATTCCCTGGTGATGCCAAAAAAAGATGGTTCCTTCCATTAAGAATGACTGTCAAATAGACAGCAAAAATAAATAAATAGACAGCAAAAATAAATAAATAGAAAAGAAGCACTTACCAGTGGGAAACCAGCTTCCTCATCTTTTAGAGTGAAAATTGATGCCCCTAGATAATCAGAGGGACTGAGTTCAGGGATCGAAATGGGTGTTTATGAAGACCGGCTACTCCCATTTTCCCACTGTGATTTGCCTGCCTGTGGGGGCCACTGTCACGTAATCCCCCAGGATCTAAAAGAATTCTCTTAGTCTGAGAATAATCAATGAAAAAGATAAGGGGAAGACCAAAAGGAAAGTGAAACTACAAATTAAGGGATTTCATTCAAAGTAAAACATGTCCACACACTATTAGAGCAATTTGATTTGTTTCTTGAGAGGTAAAAGATGGAAAAAGAAAATGAGCAACTTAATAGATTGTGGGACAATCTGTGAATTCAAAATTCAAGCATGCTTCCCTAAAGTATTTGCCAAAAAGACATGAACACTTTGAGCATCTCAACCAGCAGCATCCCTTGGGAGACTGACTACCAGCCGAAAAGGGCATGGGGCGGCAGAGCCAAGGCATTGTGGACAGAGATCCAGCCAAGGGTTCACCAGGGTGTGATGTGCAGTGTACAAAGCAATCAGCTGTGCTGGGTTCAGGGGGCTTTAGAGGAAATACAGTCAGGACCTTAGAAGAGTTCTGCCAGCATCCCTGCAGGGGTGCTGAGAACCAACTTGTCTTGTATGTGAACACCAGCTCCACCATTGCTTACCTATTGTGTGACCTTGGGCACATTACTTAATTTCTCTGAGCCCTATTTGCCTTGTTTAGAAATAATTTATAAATTATTATAAATAATAATGCCCATCTCATTAGTTTGTGATGGGAGGTTAATGGAATGGCACATGCAAAGCACTTGATCCATTATCTACCCATAGCATGCATGCAAAAAAAATTGTTACTGTTAAATTTTTATCATCATTGAGTTTGCAGTGGTTTCTCTATTTTTATGAAATGCTTTCACATAGGTTTAAATGAGATAGTGTATGGCACGTGGGATGCATTCAAGCAGTGTTACGTGTTATTATTAACCGAGGAAGAACGCATGGGTCTAGCACAGGTCAACTATAAGCCACGAACTTGTTCATATGAATCCAATTCAGTGCTCTATCCTGGACATATTCCTTGGGTTCCTGATTGGGCAGATATTTTAGTTATTTTGAGACCACTCTTCTTAAAAATGCATACATTAAAATTCAAATGGAGGCAGAAAATGGAAACTCAGGGGAAAACATCAGAAGACCAGGTGAGCCCCACATCTTTTCAGTCTCAGTGGGTGATCACTAATTTAGTCAGAAAACTCCACAGAATAACTGAAGCCCCGTATAGTGTGCACTTGGAGTGTTAAAAAATAGCAGAGGAAAATTCCAGTCCATCTGAGGGTCAGGAGACAATGAAGGGGCTGCCTTAGAGCCCGTACATAAGGAACACACCCCTGGAACAAGGCACAGCACTCCCAGGATTGCCTAAGCTGGAGGAAGCATTAGAGAAGAGGGAGAAAGTGAAAGTGAGCAGGAAAATCTCTAATTGGAAGTTTGCCAAAAACTTGGGTAAACTTAAGCTAGTTGGATATTTGTAGCGTGGCTACTTCCCAGGAGCATGGCTTTAGTGATGAGTTTTGATCTGCGAAAAGCTGACCTAACACTAAAGTGACTTCTTTTCTGGCTCTTTCCTCCTAGAGACCTCCTGAGAATAGGCGTCACCTTGGCAGGTCATCAGAAGAAGATCCTGAACAGCATTCATTCTATGAGGGTCCACATGAGTCAGTCACCAACGGCAATGGCATGAGAACTCTTGTTTCTTGGGGAAGGAGAGAAGGGAAAAGGACCAAGGTCAAGGGGGACCAGAGGTTGACCACTGTGGAATGTACTGGAGAGATTGGCTTCTCAGCTGAGGAATGCATTTCCATCAGTGAAGAATCAACTGGGCCTGTTGCTAGTAGGCAACCTTCATTCCTCAGTGACAGAAGCATGTTTGAGATGCCGTGGGAAACCAAATATATAATAATAAAAATATAAAAAGGTGATGTTCAACAGAAGTGAAGACAAAACAACATGCATCAGGAGAACAAGAGTAAACCCAGCTCCCACCCTCAGTGGACTGGAGTTGCCCATCCACAGGAAGAAAGGGAAGGAGGTAGAGGGAAGAAACAGAAGCAGTGTTCCATTTTCTTCCTCACCAATGACATTCTTTTCTTTTCTCCTTTTGTACTCCTCCCTGAGAGTCCCCTCCCTTCTCCCACACTACCTTTGCTCATGACTCCTGTAGGGAAGTTTCTTCAAACAAAACCCAGCTCCTGAGTCTCCAGATGTTGTTCTGTCAGTTGCCAAAGGACTTTGCTGACCACTGCATGGGGATCCAACCAATTCAATTAATGTCTTCATATTGAAGAAGAGATGTACCTTCAATTGAAAACCTCGTTTTTCTTTTGTTTGCATTTTCTGCAAAAAGGAAAAAGAAACCACAAATTGGGGAAAAAAAAGAAGAAAAACCTGTTTCCGTGTGCAAAAGCACACATATGTATGTCTGTGTTATAAAATGACTGCTTGTTCATAACAGATGCAAACAAGAAAGAAGAACTGGGAAGTCTTTGTCCCTAGGAAATCCAAAGGGGCTGGAATGTGGTGTTGGTTTGGCTTTCTGGTTGGCCTAATCGGCCTATTGGCTCAATGGGAAGAGAGGAGAAGGAGAAAAATAAAATGAAAGGAAAAAAAAAGTTTGCAAATTCAGACAGGAAACAGGTGAGTGGTTTGAATTGGATGCAGTGTGGGCCATCCTGGAATGATACTGACTGATTAATTATTCCTGATAACATCTGAAGAAAAGGAGAAGGAAAGTGTGTCTGGAGAATGTTCTTTCACATCACTGGAATCTGCAATTCAAGAAGTGACAAGGGAGAATTCTAGCTTTACCTATGGACTGGCTTAAGCCGTGTGGCATCCGAGGAATGTTTCCAATGTGTCTGTGTTTCTCTTTACATTCCTTATTGTACCTCATTGTTCAATTCACTTTTGTAAATTCCACCTAACATTTAATTATTTTTAATTTCTCCTTTTACCTTAATCTCCTTGCTAATTTTATCTGTCTAATTAAAAAGAGCAGAAGCATGTCTGGGTTTACGTAAAATGGTGTCAGAGTGTGTATCCCTGGACCCCAGAGGGTTGTCCCCAAATTTCAGGAGAATCCTTAACAACTGTCCTTCTTTCTAATGTGGGAGGGAGGGAACACATCCTTGACCCCATAAATGCCAAGAAGCAGAATATATTAAACTCTCTGGCACTGATGTGACCCAAAGGAAAAACTGAATAAATGAGGCTTAAGAAGTCGCCGGCAAATAAACATAAACGATCACCATGAATACACTATCAACCCTGATTTTAGTTTACACACTGCATTTGAGAAGTCCACATCCAGGCCAATTTCGTAAATGTAGACTGCTTGCTTGTGGTTTATCTGTGAACATGCAGTTGGGAGTGAAGAGATATGAGGCAGTGAAAGGTGTTACGGTTGCCAAGTAGCTCATTTAATACATGTTTACACTGATAATAGCCTTTTCCCCTAGTCATTGTTAACTTTTATATGGGGTGGTTCTTACCTTCTAAAATCACCGGCCAAGATTCCCTGAACAATTAACCCCTTCAAAGTGGCCCACAAGCCTGGGGGTACAGCAGTAATTCAGTGGAGCTCATCTTAAATCACCATCCATGGGCTGAACCCCTGAAGAATGGAAATGGATGGACAGAACCCCTCTCAGCAAGTTTGCCTGAGGCTGCAAAGGACCCCAATCCAACCATGCAGGTAGAAGAGAAAATTTCCCTTTATTAATTGCTTACCAATTCCATGCACAATTTACTAATTACCCCAAAGACCCCGATCCATGAGTATCATACAAGTCTAGGCAATTTGGCTAATCTACTCTCAATTTTCCACAGGAATGAATTTTAATCTGTCACTAAATTCCTCTGGCAGAATCTTTAACCCTGAATTCTCACTGCCGCCTCCACCAATGCCAACTCATCTTCTGGTTGTGGACAAAGCAGGGTCAAGGTGAAAGTCCTGTTAAACCCTTTGGCTTGGTTTCACCATAGATCCCAGAATGGAGACAGCGAGAATCCAAAGTGCACAAGAGGAAAGCATGAGGGGTCAGCAGAGCCAAGGCCAGGGTACCTCGAGGCACAGTTTTCAGTGAGGTGGGCATGATCAAGATCTGGACACCCCCAACCCCCACAGATGCCCTGCACAAGGCCCCACCCGTACACCCCAGATGAACTACAGGAACACATGAAGCATGAAGGGAAGGAAATGTGTCACTAGTGAGTGAGCCCTCACACATTACCTCTGCAGCACTGGGCAAGTCATGAACCTCTCTGAGCCTCAGTTTCCTCATCTGTGTAATAGGAAAATAACACCTACCTTTGATGAAGAGTATGTAACATTCCTGAGTAGATTCTGTATGCCAGGCACTTATCTAACTGCCTTACATGCATGAAATCTCTTCCTCACCATAATCTTGTGAAATAGTAGCAGGTAATTTATTGTTCCAAATTTTGGATGAGGAAACTGAGAGACAAAGGACCTTCCCAGATCACACAATGGTGGAGTCAGGATTTCGATTCAGGCAACCTGACTCCTTGCTCTTAACCACTTACCCCAGTGGGTCTCACACTTGAGTGTGCATTGGTATCACCTAGAGGTATTGTTAAAACAAAGATCACAGGCCCCACCTTTGGGCTCCTGATTCAGCAGATCTAGAGTGGAACTGGAGAACATGCACTTCTCACAAGTTTCCAGGTGCTGCTGATGCTGCTGGTCCAGGGACCATGCTTTGAGAACCACTGTATTACCCCAGCCTACCTTCCTGAGAATTAGTGATAATAGACATAAAGCTCCTGCTTCAGGAAATAATAGTGATCGAGGTTCTTGAGATACTCAGAAAGAAGGGAACGAACCCTCACACTTTTGGCATGAGGTGATGGGAGAGGCTGGTTCGCATCTTGTGTCTTTTCCACTGGCACATTTAGCTCCAGGGGGCTTTACTAACACCTTCAAAGAAGCTCCGTGGGGAGAATTCTGTCAGTGAGACCCCAATGCTCTAAATTTCAGCTACGTATGCTGCCTCATCATCTCGCAGAAGACTAAATCCAATTTGGACCCTTACTTAAAAACACACTTTGCACAATGGTCAGTGGCCCATAGCCCTGAGAGCCAGGCTAAAGAGATGGAACCTGCAGCCATGCTGTGCAGCCCAGAGCGTGGCTCACAGAAAGGGGACTGCTCAGCCAGCACACCTGCAGCCACTGGGAGTCAGGTGGGCGGAGGTCACACAGGGGCAGGTGGGAGATGTTTAATTAATGTTGCCGGGTCAAGGGTAACGGAAATGGAGGTGATTTGCAGAGAATCCTTGGAGATTATGCCCCACCTTTCCACATCCTCTCCCTGCCCCTTCCACCACTCAAAGACATGAATGACTGGTAGAGAGGTAGATAAATCTACAGATTATATGTTTATTGTATCACCTGGGTGTCCAAATACATTCATACACTACTGAAATTATGTGCTTCTTCCTGCCTTCCACCTCTCCATATGTCTCCTTCCCACCACGTTACTTGTGGAGCCAGGTCACTGGATTCTTGCCAAGGCCACCCGGGATAATTGAAATTAAATGAGAACGTAAAGCTTTCCTTGATCATGCACTTATGAAGAGAGTAGAGAAACCAGTGAGGGTTTAGGAATATGGGAGGGCAGGAAGACTGAGACATAGAGCAGGAAGAAGAGAATCTACAAAGTATCAGTAAAAATGAAAGATTCTAACAGTTCCCTCGCATTCTAAGAAGGCCCTTTCGGGGAGCCTGGGAATTTCATCATCTTTTCAGAAATATTAGTGGTTCTGGCACCAACTGGCTGAGGGCATGGTGAGGTCACTGTCAGTGAAGCAAGGGGGAAGGCACAGCCATGACAGGGATCAGCCACAAACAGGCATCATCCAGAGCACTCCAAGGACACTCAGTGCTAAAAGAGGCCTTAAGATTCCTATCAGCCCGAGTTCTGCATTGGCTGAGACTTGCAGTCCATGTAGAAGTCAAAGAGCCATTTCCGAAAGTAGCGAGAGGTTTTGTATTGTTCAAGATATCATTGGGACAGCAGGCAGGAGCATAGTAGAGGGGAATCCCTGAGGTCACAGAAAGGTGGCCAAAAGAGGAAGGGCATGTCTGGATCACACTGGAAGGTCACTCGAGTTGACTGAGGTCCAATGGCAACTATGTTCACCACCAGGGAGTCTCTTGAGACCAGCCATTTCCAAATGAGAACAGTTATACAGAGGTCTGAGAACAAATTAGCAGTCCCTCTCAGAGAGTACAAGCCCTGGTAGGGGGTGGGAGGATGTGTTCTGCAGACCTGATTAAGAGTGGATGGGATGGATGGGCCTCCATCACTCACCGGCGAAAAAGGAGAGCTCTCCCTCCTGCATCCCTCCTGGGCTGGCCTTGTTATCACTGGTCCTTGAGGGGTTCTCATGACGCTGTGAGTCATGACTTAGCACATAGTATCCTAGCAGAACCTTGTAATTCTCCAAATAAAAGTGGCCACAGGGCACATCCTACTAACCTATGTACCCAGCACTCAGCACACTGTCTGACACATGGAAGATGCTCAATAAATGTGTGGTGATTAAAGTAAGTTTGAATTGAGAAAGTTTAACATGTCATTATTTCACCTACAAAAGTCCATGACCTTAAAGAGCATGCTTTAAAATAAATTAATCCCTGAGTATTTAGTTGGAATCTTTCTCAATTACTCTAACTGCTATCAATCGTAGCCTATTCTAATTTTAGTTTTGTGAAGTTTAAAACGCTCCTTTTAAACCCTGTTTGAATCTTTAAAATAATGTCACAGTTTTCCCCAGAGCCCAAGCCTGGGGTGAGGCAGCCTCCCACTGAGTGTCAGTCATTGTGCAAAGGCCTTGAGATGCAGGAATGAATTTGATGTTGTCCCTGGTACAATGGCAGCAAATTCGAAGGGCACTGAAGAGCAGAGGCGAAGAATGGTCCAACCCTCTGAGAGCAGAACCAGGGCTGTGTCCTGCTGGAAGATGTCTGGCTGAGCAGAGAGGATGGGCAGCATTTCTCTGGCCAGTGAAACTTCATTGGTGTTTTGTACAACTACCTCTACTTTAAGGCTTTCTTCCAAGAGTTGTTTATCCTTTCTAAAGCCACTATTACTCTAAGAATTCCTGTGGCCTCCCTTTCACCAGAAGAAAAAAAAATGTTGGAATAAGAAAACAAAACAAAATTATGGGCAAATGAGCTACTTCTAAGCAACTGAGAAATACTCTTAAATGAGAGAAGTTCTCTTTACCCCGAGAAAACTTTGGTTTTCTCTTCTGGTCTTATTTAAATTCATATTTGCATGTACATGAGCAACTGCTATACTCTGAAAATGGCTTTCTGACAGAATACAATGACAAGTAAATTTCAACTACAATTTTTATAGCAGAACTCAATGTTGTAAATAACTCCAATGGGAAAATGAAGAAGGCTATGTGAGCATAGAGGCAGGCACTACTATTGTCCCAGGCAGTTAAAGAAGGCAACCCCAGGGTGGTCTGCTAAACTGGAACCTGAGGAATGGAAGGAGTTATCAAGTTGAGGGGGTGGTGGTAGTGGTGGAACTCAAATTGTAGGTAGAAGGAACAGCAAGGGCCAAGGTTCAGAAGCCAGAGACTACATGACGTGTTTGTGGGCTCACATGCTGCTGGAGAGGCTGGAGAATACAGTGCTCCCTCTGAGCAGCTGGAGGGGTAGCAGGGGCTAGAGCATGATAAGGAAGCCAGGTATTACTCTGAGTGGAAGCTGTGGAAAGTAGGTTGAAGCAAGGGAGTTATATTTTGTACAATTCATTCTGGTCACAAAATAGAAAACCGAATGGCAAAAGTTGATTCAGGGAGACTAGTTGAAAGGCTGGTGTAATAATCTCAGCAGATGATGGCAGCCTGGGTGAAGGCGTAGAAGTAGCTGTGGGGATGGAGAAAAGTGGATTGATTCAAGAAATAAAAAGGAGGCAAGAGTAGCAGAAGGGAAAGGGGGATTGGCTTTCAGGGGTGAGGGAGGGAAGAGCTGAGGATGACGCTCCAAGTTTCTGATTTGGGAAAATGAGTGGATGTTGATACCATTCACTGACATAGAGAATACAAAAGGAGGAAGAAATTGTGGGAGAGGGGGACAATATGAATTTGAGTTGCCTATGAGCCATTGGATACAGGGCTGCATAATTCAGCAAAGAGATTTGGGCTGATGCAATAGATTTGGGAGCCATCCATTGTCTAGATGGTAATTAAAGCCACAGGAGTAGAGGAGTTTACTGCATGAGAATGTGAATGGAGAGAGAAGTGAGCCCACATGGGACCCTGAGAAACAACCATATTTAACAAATGTCCAGGCAAAGGAAGGCTCACAGAGGAGTCTGGACAGAGTCACTACAGAGAGAGAGAAAAAAATCAGGAATATGCAGTGTCCATGGAGCCAATGGGAAATATCTCAGGGAGGGAACGGTGGTCCCGATTCCCAGTGTTGCCAAAAAGGGTTAGTATTAGGTAAGGATTAAAAACTGCCCATGTGTTTAGCCACAGGAAGGCCTGGTGACCATGGTAAGAGCAGTTTCAGCAGAGAGGTGTTGGTAGAAGATGCTAGCTGAGTCGAGGGAAGAGAGAACATCACAATCTTTGAAAAAGAGTGACTTTGAAGAGAAGACAAGTAAGGATGTAACTGGAGGCTCTTTTTGGTGGTTGTTAGTTTGTTATTTTTTAGTGGGAAAGTCTTGAACATGTTTAAAAGCTAAAAGAAAAAGATTCCACAGAGAGAGAAAAAGAGAAAGAGGATAATTGAGAGGGTCAGACCCCAAGAAGGTAGGGAGTTCAGGTGGAGGGACGGTATGGCTTAAAATGAAGTAATTCCAATTTGGTTTGGAGGATGCATAAAGGAAGCATGGCATGAGTCCCTGGCAGAGCGCAACCTCACCTTCCAATTTCTTCACAGTCTAATCACTTAGTTCCCACAACCTCTTGTGATGAAGAGCCATGATTGAACTCACAGGTCTTGCAATGGCAATGTGAGAGTAATCAGGCAAGCACACCCATTTCTAGTGAAATGGGAGAGTGGGCAATGAGAGGATCTAGTGAGAAAGGAAGATGAAAACATCACAGGCTCTTCTCCTGCTCAGAAGCCCTCGGTGGCTACCCAATGCCAGTTTCTGGTCATGCCCACCTCTCCAGGAAATGAAGGCTGCAGAAAGTGATCCATGTCTAAACTGTATGGCTAGAATGAACTGCTTCCAGCTCTGAGCAGCTAGTCCTCCTCTTGCTAGATTGTTGTGGCTCTGTGTTGACTCTTGGAGATCTCCCTCACCCCCATGCTGGAGCAATTGCCTTCCTCCTCCAGCATACACTAGGAAAGGTCTGGACCCAGGAGGCTGAGCACACAAGCAGCCAACCCTAAATGCCAGTGGAGTATGGCATGCCAACTGGACTTCTGTGTGATCATAGACACCTCAGGGATCTCTGACCATAGCCAAGATGCTTTCAGAGAAGAAAATGCTGATTAGGGCTCCTGTACCAAGTTTGGGTAAAAGGTGACACTTATACCTTACATTTATAATTGTAGACATTTCCAGCTGTCACCCTTATACCCAAACTTGGTACAAGAGCCCTAATCAGCATTTTCTTCCCTGAAAGTAAAGGGAGTCTTCTCTTCTTAGTGGATCTTACATTCTTCTTAGAATGTGAGGGGAAACTTTCTACCAGCTAATTAGAGGTGCTCCTGGGTCAGGGGCTGAACTTATGGCCACTTGAGAAGTTCTCAAAAATAATAATCATAAATTAAATAATGTAGATGGTAATAGCAATTGCCATTATTTTGAGTGCTTACTACAAGCCAGGCAAACTAATTACTTATACAACTGTTATTATACCCATTTTGAAAGTGAATTAACTAATGAGGTTCAGAGAAGTTCAGGTAGCTTGTTCTAGATCACACTGAAAAGCAAGGATTGGAACTGAGCCTATTTGCCTGAAGTGTGTTGTCTGAGTTACCAAGCCATATCCCCACCTGAGCTAGACGCCTTCTGGAAATTCCTACTGGCCACCTCAGTCCTGCCACACAGTGCAGGCAACATATGTACACTCTGAGGCTTTGTGTCTATAAAATGGGAGTAATATTCAACCCACAACATTTTGCAAGGGTGAAATGAGGGGCCACACACAAATCACATAGTTTAGGTCCTGGTTGTTGGGAGTACTCAGTAAATGGTGGCTAGTATCAGTTCATTTTCCTTCTAGCAATTTGGAAGCATGATATAAAAATAGAAAATGAATGGGTTCCTGAGGTTTGTTGTAAAAAGTGGTCTTGCCTTCTGATAAAGGTCAATCCTTAACCTCCATGGATTTGGGGGTTTTGTGAACTTCATGGTTATGTGTAACTGTCATCGTAATCATTTCTCCCCTTTGCCTTGCATGTTTGCAGAGATTGGAGTTGAGCTTTGCCTTGCTCCTGGGTGGATTCCCAGGCTGCTTGCCATATTGGACCACTGGCTAGATTCTGGAATTTTAGTATGCCGTATAGGCACATTGCTTGCTCATTCACACAGGCCCATGGCTTTTCATCCCTGCTACTAAGTCAAATATCCTCTTCTGATTAAAGCCCAATTTCTGGGCTTATTAGTCCATATGAAGAAATTTCTTCAGTTAAATACCGTTCAGAGATTTTCTTGTGACTAAAATATCATCCTCGGAGTCAATCTATTGGGTTTCCAAAAGTGTGCTGAGTGCACCATCAGTGGGTGAGAGGGTTCCAGGACACATGTATCCACATCCTTTATGCATTTATACAGTGTACATCTCCAGTGTACATTATACATTTATATTAATGTACACTGGAGAAAAATAAAGGTAGCACAAAAACATATACATTATTTCACACTAATTATAATGTTCCTTTAAAAATAAGTTTATGAAAGTAAAACTGGTTCTTGGTTTTAGGGAAATCATGGTAGCTAAAAGATAGTACAATTAATGTGTGGATATGGTAAAATATTGTGGAGGGAACTGAAAAATTGAAATGTGGAAACCTATGAATCCTTATCACCTCTGTTCCCATTTCCCAACACCACCCCCTCTGGCACCCATCAAGGCTGTCACAGTCCCTGGTGGCCACTGCTCCACCCCTGCCCTGTCCCACCTCCTCTCACCTGGCTGCTTCCTGGCTCTGCTTCAAGCCTCAGCTCTACTTGAAGGATCCCAGATTCCTCCCACTTGGGTTAGCTGCTTCTCCTCTTTGCCCACTCCATTCTCTGTGCTTCTCACCATCACAATGTTCAGCCCTCTGTGTTATCACGGTCTGTTCATGCATCTTTATCCCTGGGAGCTCCATCAAGCAAAGGAGCGTGTCTTATTTGTGGCTGAATCTGCAGGCCTGGGGCACTGTCTTCATACAGTAAATCTGCTGAATAAATGAACTAATAATTGAATCCACGCACCTTTGCCATCAGTCACTTCCAACTGAGGAAAGCAAAAGACCAAGCATGCTCATTGATTACATTGATTCTTCTTGAAGTTACTTCACCTCAGGCTCAAGGTTGGGCCATGTATATTACAACTCTCTAGGACTCCGTGGACATAACCCTGCTCACATGATTTCATTTGTGCTCTCTCTAAATGAAAATACAGCAGCTGGGCAGGGCACCTGGTGGTGGGTCTCCCTGTAGAATAGAGCAGATGGCACCAAGCCTTTCATCTATTTTGCCCAGGAAGAAGAGAGCTCCTCTGCCTATTCGTGACCTCTAGCTTTACTCACAGTCCAGTATTTTCCAAACGCAAAGTGCCTACTGCAATTTTGAAAGATATTCTCTCTGACATCCAATTTAACAATTAACAATTTTTTTTATTGTTTTTTCCCACCATGGGGCTCAGCTCCTGCTGAGATGTTTCACAGAGAGGGCAGTTTGCCAAGCATTAACTTGTCTGGCCCAGGGGGCATTACTGTACAGCTGATTTCATTTGAGTGAACATCATTCTTTTGGTCTTATTTGCAAACTGTCATATGCTGCTGAGATTTAGTTAACTGTTTATGGTTCTGAAACTCATGGCTAGCCAGAGTGCAAGAAAACTGAGCATCTCTTCCAGACTCCAGTGCAATAGATCTAACCCAGGAGATGGCAAAATGTTTCCACTGAAGGCCAGATAGTTATTATATTAGGCCTTGTGGACAATATGATCTCTTTTGCCACTATTCATCTCTTTTATTGTCCCGTGAAAGCAGTCATTGACGATATTTAAATTGATGGGTGTGGCTGTGCTCCCATAAAGCTTTATTGATAAAAACAGGTGGAGGGTTGCAGTGGTATATGTACCATAGTTTACTGAATCCTTGTGTAACTTAGTGATTAAGACCTCCTGCTCTGTACTTGGGCCAACCTGGACATGACCTGCCTAAGGTGGACTGGAGGGGTGGTGGCTAGAGTCAGAGAGCTTGGGGCAGACTTCAGGAACCTAAAATATTTGTAAAAGCCTCACCAACTAAATCCTGATCCCTGGACTATCTAATCAGCCTCATTAGGCAGTTCTTACCAATGGGTCTTGCAGTCATTCTTGAAAGCTGATTTCAGGAGAATCTTAGTGTACTGTAACATGGCTAACCACCACAGAAAGGTATAAACTAAGCAAGCCTCCCAGAATATAAAATGAGTGGTGAAAAGCAGATGGTTCGTGATCAGTGTTAAAAAGCCCGTGTTCCTGGACTAAAGCATCAGGAAAAGGAACCGTCAGTAACTGTGGACTCTGATTTCTTGGCAAATGGTGAGACCTTCTCTGGAGAGTCAATGGGAAAAGTAGAAACATATAAGCAGGTGACTCAGGAGAGGGCGGCCGTAGTGAAAGGCTGGAGGAGAGTCTCCAAGAGGAAACATTACGTATTTGTGTATTTGTAAATTATTTATTTGTATATTTGTTCATCCATTCATTCATAAGTCTTTACTAGATCCCTATAAATGCCAGGCACAGCTTTACTCTAAGGGAGCTCACAGTCTAACCGGGGAGTTAACCGGGAAATTAAAAACAACATGAGAAGCGCCGCTATAGCGACGGGAATCCCGAGGGAGGGCTGTGAAGCTGGTTTGTGAGGGTTTGGGCCTTCTGGATTAGGGATCTGAAAGGAGGCAAGGAGGCCGTTTCCAGACAACATCTAGCTGTTCACCACATGCAGGCAGCACCAGGTTTGCCCCTAAGAGAGTCTGGCTTGAGAAGCTTGGCCCCAAGCTGCCGTCACCCCCTTCTCCCCCACACCAGGGCCCATGTTGCTGGCTTTGAAGGAAGTGCCTTGATGACCAGACCCTGCCTGGTCCCTACCCTGGCCCCCAGGCTACCGGCCCACCTCTGAGGCCTCTGAGCCCCCAGAGTCTCCCTGAGCGCTGGGGAGAGATTTACTGCACTCCACACACAATGGGGAAGCCATCCCTCTTCCAGCCCATGATGAGACGCAAGCATAATCAGCTGCCGCACACATGTAATTAGAAGAAATAAGACCAGTAAGAGGAAATTGGTTAAGTAAGCCCAAAATGACTTTTTTATAATGAAGAAATAAATCTCAGACAAAAGAAGTTAACTGAAGCCAGAGCACACACTATCTTTCCTTTTGTCGCACAACCTGTTTTCAGAAAAGAAGCCAAGGTCACCTCACATTGCAGGGTTGCACCTCATTCAGACCATGGGGTTGGTGATTCTGCTTCTGGTGTGCAGGTGGAGGGGGTTTTGGATGAATCCCATGTGCACTAGTGCACTTCTGTAGACCCAGGCAGCTGCTTCTTTGATCCCAGGACTCCCGATTGCATTCTTATCTCAGTCGTGTTCCCTGTGGCAGAATCTGCATCCCTGGGCCAGGCCCTGTCTCCTCATCCCCCTTCCTCTAAATGTATTTGATGTAACTTTCCACTGGGCAGCTGCCCCTCATGCATGCTCACCGCCCCTCACTCCCCTCTCACTCCCTCCTCCTTTGCTCTGGGAAATTCTTTTCAGCTGTCAGTCCCATTTCTACATTTCTATGGCAACCACAACCCCCAGCCTCATTGCCTTTCCCCACCTTGCATTTATCCCCACCCCCTCTTCCTTTTGCAAGTAGGATTTTCTAGGAAAGCTGCTGATAGACTGGGGTTCCAGTAATTTTCTTCATAAAATAAACAGTTGAGCAGAGAGAGTTGGGGGCAGCAGGACCAGCTGAGGGGGCCACTGGGAAACAGAGTCGAGAAAGCAAGCAGTACAGTGCAGTGCACATATGAAAGAAGAGTCCTGGGTGCAGCAGTTGACAGCCTCAAATCCACCTGGGGCCCCAGTACCGAGCGAGTTGTGGCAGCCTCCCCCGAGGCATGCAGGGACAGAGTGCCAAGTGTTAGCACTGACTGGTGGCCATCACAGCTGCACAGCCAGGAAGGGGCAAGGCGGGTCAGGCCCCAGAGGAGACATGCCTGCCAGGCTGCTCTGACACAGACCAAAGGGAGCGAGGACACAAGCTGCAGCCCACAGGGGAAATTATCCCAAATATCCTCATTACAAAGGCAAGTGCCTCTGAACCCATCAGCGCTTAACTGCCGGAAGTGCCCTCTCCTTGGAAGGCAGGGCCATTTGACCAACTCTAATGGCCATTTACATCCATCCTAGTCCACTGAGAGTCACAGGCTCCTCTGGGTACTGCAGGCCGCCAAGCAGGTGTCAGGGAGAGGGCAGGTGCAGAAAAGTGATGGCCAACAGGAGGGCACATGGCTGGGGGCCAAGGAGGCAGGCAGCTTAGCTGGAGGGAGTAAGCATGTAGGAGCTCAGAGAAGAGGGTAAATATTATTACGTGACTTTTTTATAAATAAAAGAAATATGTTTTTGGCTGCTAATGACCTTCAAATTAGCAGCTTTTTCAGAAAACACTTATGTATTTTTAATTCCAAACATAGCTGAGTGTCAGTTGCAGCAGCAATGAAAGCAGCAGGGCAGCTGGGTAGTTTTAACTAAGAGGAAACCGAGATCATTATTTTTGAAACTGTCAGCTTTTACGCCTCTTAATGGATTCACTTTCTATCATCTCCCCCCACCCTGCTACGGTCTTTGAAGATTCTGAGGCATTCTCTGTGGGAGAGAGGAACAGAGGCACAGCCTTGTCATGTGGAAGGACCTGGGCTTTAGTTCCCACCTTGTCTATAAGGGCATGACAGTAACTGGCAGGCAGACTTAGCACAAAGTGCTTCCAAAGAGTATGAGAGAGAAAAGAATTTCAGCCTGGGATACAGGGACTCGGGGTTTCTTTCTCTAGCCTCCTCCTGATTTCATGTTAGAAACAGAGATCAGTGACCTGAGAGCATCTGAAGGAGGAATGGAGAGGACAGTGACAAAGACAATGAGGGAGAGAAGGAGACAGATAGAGAAATGCCATGAGAGGTTGAGGGATAGGGAGCATGAGCAAGCAACAGGGCAGCGCTTCTCAGTGTGTGGGTCTCTGGCCAGCCGCAGCAGCAGCAGCTTCACCTGAGAGCTTAGAAATGCAACTTCCCATGCCCCAGCCCAGATGCACTGGATCAGGAACTCATGGAGAGGACCCACAATCTGTGTTTTTATAAGCCTTTCAGGTGGTTCTTATGCTCACAAAAGTATGATGACCACTGACCTAGAGCAGAGGAATCGTGGCAGAGAGAGGAAGAGAGGAGTCAATGGCAATGGAGAGGAAGAAAACAAGAGAGAAGAGAAATGTGGGGATGAGTCAGTGGGGCTCCAGACCTCTGGCCTTCCACAAATACACTCCACATTGTTTTGGAACCATCAGCCCTCAGGGGACTGTTCCACTGACACCGCCACCCAGTCTCACCATGTGGAGCCTTTCTTTACCAGTGGGGTTCCTAGCAGAGCTGACCTCTAAGTCACCAGTGACCCCCAGCTATACCAGGCTTCTTCCAACACAGGGAAAGGGTGCAACATCATTTCACTGGTCTGAAAAAATGGGGTTTGTGCTCCTCTTTTGCTCACGTGGACTCCTGAGCAGCCTTTTTCACTGTGCACTTCACTTTTATTTTCAGCTACCAGAAAGATCAGCTGCCAGGTTGAATTTTAGATAAAAGTTGAGCTCTTTTCCAAGCTGTGAGGCCAGTGGACAAACAGCAAAAATATTGCCTATTTGGTCATGGAGCACCTGGCACTTAAAGCATGATTGGCCCTAAGTTAACAATGATTGTTCAAAGTTAACAAACATATGCCTTCTATAAATCTAGCCAATAGACCTTTATTAAGTTTCTAGTTTGTGCAGAGGTAACTCTGGCCTGACTGCTGCCTCCTTGGTAAAACTGGGGGTAAGGACCCTTGCTGAGAGGCCCTGACATCACCCAGACCTCAGACTGGTACTCACTTTCTCCAAAGACTCTGATCATCTCAGGCCCCATGACCAAATAGGAAATATTCTTGCTGTTTGTCCACTGGCCTGTTTGTCCACAGCCATTCTGGAAATGTGAAAACATCTTAAGGAGGTTCCTGGGACTTTTCTGATCTTGGCACAGCGAAGTAAAACCATTCATTTGACAATATTTACTTATTAGGGACTCTAAGCCACCTGAAAACAGGCACTATTTTCAGGTATTTGGGATTCGTCACTAAACAAAACACAGATCTAGGTCCACCGTAGGATTTAGCAAGGAGCACTGATAACTAACACTAAACGTAATTCATAAATTATCTAGTACCTTTGAAGGTGAAAAGTACAGAGAAAGAAGAAAAGTTGGAGAGTGGGGAAAGAGTTGTTTTGAATTAAATTAAGGCAATCAGGACAGAACTCATTGAAAAGGTGAGATTTGAGCAAATATTTGAAGTAAAGGGAGTGAGCCATGATAGAAGAGTCTTTCAGGCAGAAGCTGCTGGAGCTATCACCTGGTGTATTCAAAGAATAGCAAGTCGACTTTCCATTCGCAATATAATTTAAGCCTCATCGTGCCCTAATGTACTAGGTATTATTACTAGCATTTCACAAATGTAAAAACTGGGGCTAGGAAGGCTGCATGGGTTGGCAAAGGCTGTCCAAATAGTGTGTGGCAGAGCTGTTATTCCAATCCTGACTGAACCGATCCTAAAGCACATATTATTTTTTAAAATACACCTTGCTTCCCAGTGTGTGAAGATGGGTGTGGGGATGCTGACAAAAAATAAGACACAGGGTCCAGCCACAGAGACAAGAGAGATGCCACAGTCAGTAGGCACCGGCACACGGCAAGGGAGTTCCGACCATGTATGGTTTGACCTTCAGACAGTGAAGGAGACATCTCTGCCACGAACAGTGGTCTCACACTGGAAAGTATGAAATTCATGCCCAAGAGAAGGTGCAAGTCCTACACCATAACAAAAACATTAAGGAGAAGGCTGCCATTCTAAGAGAATTTAAACCTCCTGTCCCAAATGACTGATGTCACAAGACTCTGCCAGAAGTTGTCTGATGGGAAGGAATTGAGGCAATCTGGGTGAACATTCTGGGAAAGTCAATAGCCAAAATGTGGTGGATGAAGATCATGAAGTCCTATGTGTTCCAGAAAATGGGCTACTAGATTTTCACGTAACCACCTGCATAGATTTTTAACTTTTATTTTAATTTATAATAGACAATAATTGTACATATTATGGATATGTATATAATGATGTTTTGATGCATGTAATATACAATGATCAGATCAAGATAATTCCCATATCATCTCAAACATTTATCACTTATTCGTATTGGGAACCATGGATGTCCTCCTTTTATCTATTTGAAACTATATAATACATTATTGTTAACTACAGTCATCCTACAGTGCTATAGAACACTAGAACTTACTCTTCCTATCTAGCTGTAATTTTGTGTCCTTTAACAAATATCTCCCCTTCCCTTCCTTCCCCCCACCCTTCCCAGCCTCTAGTATCCTCTGTTTTACCTTTTACTTCTATGAGACCCACTTATTTAAAGATCATAGGTTTGAATGGGCAAAAGAAGAGAAGGATGGGTATATAATATGACAACAGACACTTCATAAGAATAAACACAACCAAAACATCCGTACGGACCACAATATAATGGCTGTCTATGCTTGGGAAGGATGAAGATAATCTACCCCTTCCTCAATTACTTCATTTGCTGCATGCATATATATATGTACATATATATACATATGTATCTGTTACGCATATATAAACAGATATGTATATATCTGTTTGTGGCTATCTGAAATGCTTCATTAGTCTGTCAACTTTTATTCCAGGACAGCGCTATCTTAATTAACACAGCCTCAGTGCGCATTTTAATGAATAATGTGAGTCATCTATATTTATCCACTTTTATAATTCTCATAGCCATTTTCATCTGTACGTTTTCCAGGTAAATCATGGGATAATTTTGTAAAATTCCAAAATGTCAATATGTTTACTGATATGGCTGTAAGTATTAAATTGATGTGGAAGAGAATGGACATATTTACCAGATATATCTTATTTACAAATATGGCATTTCTGTCCATTTCTTCAAGTAGTCTCTTTTTTTTTTTTTTTTTTTTTTTTGAGACGGAGTCTTGCTCTGTCGCCCAGGCTGGAGTGCAGTGGCGCGATCTCGGCTCACTGCAAGCTCCTCCTCCCGGGTTCACGCCATTCTCCTGCCTCAGCCTCTCCAAGTAGCTGGGACTACAGGCGCCCGCCACCACGCCTGGCTAATTTTTTTTTTTTTTTTTTTGTATTTTTGGTAGAGACGGGGTTTCACCGTGGTCTCGATCTCCTGACCTCGTGATCCGCCCGCCTCAGCCTCCCAAAGTGCTGGGATTACAAGCGTGAGCCACCGCGCCCGGCTCAAGTAGTCTCTTATAGTCCTCAGCAAAATTTTGTACTTTTCATACATATGCTGTATATTTCTTGCCAAAATTTTATATAGTTTATATTTTGCAGTAGTCAGGGATCTATTCTTTTTATTATAATTTCTAATTGTTTTAAAATATATTTTAATAACTGCCCAACATATTGAGCATTATTTTTGTTAAATAGTTATTTAATGGATTTTATTATTTTGGTTCTTTTTTTATTTAGGCATATAATAGTACAGTCTATAATAAAAGAGAGTATTAATTCTAACTCATCAATTTTTAAATCTAATTTTCCTGCCTTATCACATAGTCTAGAATTTGTATAAAAATATTCAGTAATAGTATTGGCAAACATAGTTATCTTTTTTCTTACTTAAATGAAAATGTCTTCATTGTATCACAATGAGATATAATTTTGGTTGCTGCTATTATACACATATTGAAATAAGGGCATTTCTATCTTTGTTTTACTAATAATTTTTATTTAGAATGGATATTGTATTTTTTCAAATGCATTTTAGCATTTAGAGAGAAGATAATATATTAAACCAGAATTGAATTCATAAAGTAAACTCTATCTTCACATATTTTGTTTTTAATTTACTAGTGGATCTGATATATTACAATTTTACATAAAATTCTTGCTTCTGTATTAATAAGTATGGTTACTGGATAGTTTTCTTATTTGTGTATTCATGCTAGCCTTTTCAGCATTTTACTATCAATGGTCCTGATTGTCATTTTAATTAAACTACAAAGGAAACAATGTCAAAATTTGAGTCAACAGCTTGATAAATTCAACATCTTGGTAAACTCAAGCAAATTCACTCATGTAACTATCACCCAAATCAGGAAATAAAAAATTCACTGGCATTAAGCATGCTCCCACTAACTGTGCCCCCAAACTGTTTTGCATTCTTTTGAACCTTATACATGTGTAGTAGTATAGTATGTATTATTCTGTGCTTGATTTGTTCTGCTCAAATCATATTTGTGAAATTCATGTTCTTATAATAGTCATTCATTCATTTTGACAGCTGTATAATATTTATTTGTATGATCATATCATAATTTGTTTCTTTACTCCATTATTGTACATTTGGACTATTTTCAGTTTTCCATTATCATGAATAACTGTACTATGAATACTCTGACATGTGCTCTTCGGTGTACCTGTTTTTGATACATGCATGCATGCACTTCTATTACTACATACCCATAAGTAATATTGCCAGGTCATAGGACATATACACGCGCTGCTTTAGTAGGCACTTTCAAATATTTTCCAAAGTGGTGAAATAAGATTGCAAATAAACTAGAAAATCTAGAAGAAATGGATAAATTCCTTGACAAATACACACTCCCAAGACTAAACCAGGAAGAAGTTGAATCTCTGAATAGAACAATAACAGGCTCTGAAATTGTGGCAATAATCAATAGCTTACCAACCAAAAAGAGTCCAGGACCTGATGGATTCACAGCCGAATTATACCAGAGGTACAAGGAGGAACTGGTACCATTCCTTCTGAAACTATTCCAATCAATAGAAAAAGAGAGAATCCTCCCTAACACATTTTATGAGGCCAGCATCGTCCTGATACCAAAGCCTGGCAGAGACATAACCAAAAAAGAGAATTTCAGACCAATATCCTTGATGAACATTGATGCAAAAATCCTCCATAAAATACTGGCAAACCGAATCCAGCAGCACATCCAAAAGCTTATACACCATGATCAAGTAGGCCTCATCCCTGGGATGCAAGCCTGGTTCAACACACACAAATCAATAAACGTAATCCAGCATATAAACAGAACCAAAGACAAAAACCACATGATTATCTCAATAGATGCAGAAAAGGCCTTTGACAAAATTCAACAACCCTTCATGCTAAAAACTCTCAATAAATTAGGTATTGATGGGACATATCTCAAAATAATAAGAGCTATCTATGACAAGCCCATAGCCAATATCATACTGAATGGGCAAAAACTGGAAGCATTCCCTTTGAAAACGGGCACAAGACAGGGATGCCCTCTCTCACCACTCCTATTCAACATAGTGCTGGAAGTTCTGGCCAGGGCAATCAGGCAGGAGAAGGAAATAAAGGGTATTCAATTAGGAAAAGAGGAAGTCAAATTGTCCCTGTTTGCAGATGACATGATTGTATATCTAGAAAACCCCATTGTCTCAGCCCAAAATCTCCTTAAGCTGATTAGCAACTTCAGCAAAGTCTCAGGATACAAAATCAATGTACAAAAATCACAAGCATTCTTGTACACCAATAACAGACAAACAGAGAGCCAAATCATGAGTGAATTCCCATTCACAATTGCTTCAAAGAGAACAAAATACCTAGGAATCCAACTTACAAGGGATGGGAAGGACCTCTTCAAGGAGAACTACAAACCACTGCTCAATGAAATAAAAGAGGATACAAACAAATGGAAGAACATTCCATGCTCATGGGTTGGAGGAATCAACATCATGAAAATGGCCATACTGCCCAAGGTAATTTATAGATTCAATGCCATCCCCATCAAGCTACCAATGACTTTCTTCACAGAATTGGAAAAAACTACTTTAAAGTTCATATGGAACCAAAAAAGAGCCCACATCGCCAAGTCAACCCTAAGCCAAAAGAACAAAGCTGGAGGCATCAAGCTACCTGACTTCAAACTATACTACAAGGCTACAGTAACCAAAACAGCATGGTACTGGTACCAAAACAGAGACATAGATCAATGGAACAGAACAGAGCCCTCAGAAATGATGCCGCATATCTACAACTATCTGATCTTTGACAAACCTGAAAAAAACAAGAAATGAGGAAAGGATTCCCTATTTAATAAATGGTGCTGGGAAAACTGGCTAGCCATATGTAGAAAGCTGAAAATGGATCCTTCCTCACACCTTATACAAAAATTAATTCAAGATGGATTAAAGACTTACATGTTAGACCTAAAACCATAAAAACCCTAGAAGAAAACCTAGGCAATACCATTCAGGACATAGGCGTGGGCAAGGACTTCATGTCTAAAACACCAAAAGCAATGGCAACAAAAGCCAAAATTGACAAATGGGATCTAATTAAACTAAAGAGCTTCTGCACAGCAAAAGAAACTACCATCAGAGTGAACAGACAACCTACAGCATGGGAGAAAATTTTTGCAACCTACTCATCTGACAAAGGGCTAATATCCAGAATCTACAATGAACTCAAACAAATTTACAAGAAAAAAACAAACAACCCCATCAAAAAGTGGGCGAAGGACATGAACAGACACTTCTCAAAAGAAGACATTTATGCAGCCAAAAAAAACATGAAGAAATGCTCATCATCACTGGCCATCAGAGAAATGCAAATCAAAACCACAATGAGATACCATCTCACACCAGTCAGAATGGCCATCATTAAAAAGTCAGGAAACAACAGATGCTGGAGAGGATGTGGAGAAATAGGAACACTTTTACACTGTTGGTGGGACTGTAAACTAGTTCAACCATTGTGGAAGTCAGTGTGGCGATTCCTCATGGATCTAGAACTAGAAATACCATTTGACCCAGCCATCCCATTACTGGGTATATACCCAAAGGACTATAAATCATGCTGCTATAAAGACACATGCACACGTATGTTCATTGCGGCACTATTCACTATAGCAAAGACTTGGAACCAACCCAAATGTCCAACAACAATAGACTGTATTAAGAGAATGTGGCACATATACACCATGGAATACTATGCAGCCATAAAAAATGATGAGTTCATGTCCTTTGTAGGGACATAGATGAAACTGGAAAACATCATTCTCAGTAAACTATCACAAGGACAAAAAACCAAACACCGCATGTTCTCACTCATAGATGGGAATGAACAATGACAACTCATGGACACAGGAAGGGGAACATCATACTCTGGGGACTGTTGTGGGGTGGGGGGAGGGGGGAGGGACAGCTTTAGGAGATATACCTAATGCTAGATGATGAATTAATGGGTGCAGCAAACCAACATGGCACATGGATACATATGTAACAAACCTGCACATTGTGCACATGTACCCTAAAACCTAAAGTATAATAATAAAATAAAATAAAATAAAAATCTTAGCCAACTTGCTTATACCCACAGAATTTTTACAAGATCAACCCTTTACAAACCCTTTTCACTTTGCTTAAACCTTTAGTTTTGTTCCGTTGCTTTTTTAGGTTAAGAGAGTCATTAAAATCCTCTGAACTAGACAAAATTACATTCCCTTTAACAAAAGCCATATTCCCATGCCTTCTTAAAATCTTTTACCAAAAACACACTTCCTGCACACCTTGTATGTAAAACTGTTTCTCCGGTGGTCTCAACTACATGTAACAATGTTAACTCTTAGCAACTTTTATTTTTAGTGAAAAATTTGATAAGAAAGAGATTTTAATTATGTACTAGGGGTGGAGCCTAGGACATCAGACAGAAATTAAGATAAGGTCTGACTGCTTTTAGCATAGCTAGCGGGCATGGCTCTCCATATGTCCCAGCCCTTACCTATAATCTAATGCTCCAAAGTAGGTAAATCGAACAATTTTCATAAGTCAAAGAAACAGTTTGACCTTAAAGCACTTCACAAATCTGATATCTGACCTTAATTTAGACCAAATGTCTACCTTTTCATGGCATTTGATTTTACCAATAATCTTTAAAACTATCTTTATTTCCAAAAGATTACTAAAGTCATGCGTACAAAAAGGCATTAAAATTTCTATTTTTCTGACAAAATATTTGATTTAAGTGCTTATTTTTCTAAGCCAACTAATCAGAGCTCTTTTATATATAAACATACAACACATATAAATACACAGACAGACAGAGAGAAGATTGAGCACTTGTAAAGTTTTTCATTTGTCAGTTTCTTAATTGGATGACTATTCTCCATCTGAGAAACCTCCTCAAAATCTTCCTGATTGAGGAGAAGTCTCCTAAACCAGGACTCTTCCTACTAGTTGGAAGGAGCCAACTGAGACCCAGGAGCTGAACAAACACTCTGCAACGAGGCTACAGACACAAACACCCCATGGTGGAGATACAGATGCCCTGCAATGGGTCTACAGACACCCCACCACAGGACTACAGAACCAGTAGGGAGAAGGAAGGATGCATTGGCAGAGCCTAGGATGCTCACAATCTAGACACCCAACCATGGGGCTACAGACAGATACCCTGTGATAGGGCTACAGTTAAGGGATGTCTCCCCAGGGCTATTTCTCTATTGTAATTTAATCCATGCACATTGGGCTGGCAGTGCCCCACCAGTAGAGAAAGTACCAGAGTCAGCCCCCAGTCCAAGAGAACTAGGCAACCACTTGGGCTGGCTTCTAGATCCATCACTGGAGGGGGGTCACTGAAGCACAGGCAGGTAGCCACAAGGGCAATCCTGGACAAGCCCCAAATTTGTACCCACCCAAGAGGTTCACCTTGCCCGCTGCCTAGACAGAGCCAATTCATCAAGACAGGGGAATTGCAATATAGAAAGAGTAATTCATGCAGAGCCAGCTGTGCTGGAGAGCAGTTTTATTATTACTCAAATCAGTCAGGCATTACCTACCTGTTTTGAAAACCTATTAATGTGTACACAAAACCTGCATGTGAATATTTATAGACATTTTATTCATAATTACCCCAAAATAGAAGCAACCAAGTTGTCCTTTGATAAGTGAATGGATAAACAAACTGTGGCACATCCATACAATGGAATACCACTTAATAATAAAGAGGAATGAACCATCAAGCTACACTAAAACATGAATTAATTTTAAATGTATATTGCTAAGTAAAAGAAGCCAGTCTGAAAAGGCTACAATACTGTGTTATTCCATTTATATGACATTTTGCAAAGAACGAAATTATAGAAATAGTAAATAGATCGGTGACTGCTAGGGGGTTAGGTCAGGAAGAGAGAGTTGAACAGGTGAAACAGGGATTTTTAGAATGGTGACATTATTCTGTATGATACTGTGATAGTGGCTACATGACACTAGAAATTTGTCAAAACCCATAGAACTTTACATCACAAAGAGTAAACCTTAATGTATGCAAATTGTAAAAGATCATTTAGGAGGTTAAGGATCCCAGAGTGGAAATTAGAATGTGACAAAAGAATAAACTATATTACAAATGCATGGAACAACCACACTGAAGGAGACAGGACAAAAGGTGCTGATTTAAGTACCTTTGGAAATGAATAGAATCTATAAGACTGAAAACAAAAGGACTTGACCTTAAGCACTGTACTGTAGTTGGTAAAGTTGCTTCCCATGAAGGTACAGGTCAATAATTCTGAAAGCACTATACATATATACTGGAATTGAACAATTAGGTAAATGGATGGCAGATGGTAGGACACAGATTTCTCACTGTTAGTGTAGGATTTTGCAGATGAGCACGGAAGGAGGATAAAACAATTCATGTGGTACTGAATTCTACTTGAAAACGTCAATATGAGTTCATGGCTAGCTTAATATACATTCAAATGTTAAATATAGGAATATTTATAGACGTGTATATTCATTGGTTAGCATATACATATCTATTCCCTGCTCTGTCAGTTGAGAAGGCCTAGAAGCGATGCCATTTCGATAGCAACGAGCATACCAAAAACTCCAGTTTTGGTTTTCATACCATTCTCCAGTAAAAAGAACAGGGTTCTTTATTTTATTTCATTTGTATTTTTATTTGTTTGGAGAAATAGCTGATTCTAGGGCTGGAGCAAGAAATATACAAGATGAGGCTGGGCGCGGTGGCTCACGCTTGTAATCCCAGCATTTTGGGAGGCTGAGGCGGGCGGATTACGAGGTCAGGAGATTGAGACCATGGTGAAACCCCGTCTCTACTAAAAATACAAAAAATTAGCCAGGCATGGTGGCGGGCACCTGTAATCCCAGCTACTCGGAGAGGCTGAGGCAGGAGAACAGCGTGAACCCAGGAGGTGGAGCTTGCAGTGAGCCGAGATCGTGCCACTGCACTCCAGCCTGGGTGACAGAGCGAGACTCTGTCTCAAAAAAAAAGAAATATACAAGATGAGCTTGGAGCATCATTCAATGCCATAAAGAAATGTTTAAAGAACAAAAAACCGATAATGATGAGGATATGACAAAGGGACAAAGGAGCCAACTGAAAGAATTGTCAGTGGCCAAAACTGGAACAATTTGAGCAACAAAATAAAGAGGTATTAGATTATAAGCCAAGGTACAAAATAAATATTCAGGAGTTCACACTGACATAAATAAATCATTGAATAAACAAGCAAATACATCAGTACGTAAATGGGGGAGGAGGAGAGAACAGACAAATCAGCCATGCAAAATTCCCAGCAATTCAAGAAGATTAAAGGAAGCGAAGTGTAAGTCCCAACTCCTTAGGTGTGGGTCGCACATAGTGACTTCCTTTCATAGTCAAGTATGGAAAGGGGGAAAAGGGAGGAGCTTTATGGTGGAGAGGCCTGACTCCCTCACCCAGGTCATCAGGGTTAACACCAACAGTGATAAGTCACGGTTATAATGTGTTTACTTTACATGACTTGATGAAAATGGCACTTTACCTCTGATCTTCCTCCCAGTCCAATCATGAGAAAAGCATCAGACACACCCCAACTAAGGACATTCTACAAAATACCTGATCATTATTACTCAAATTGTCAAAGTCATAAAAAATACAGAAAGTCTGAGAAACTGTCACAGGCAAGCAGAGTCTAAGGAAACATGATGACTAGATGTAATGTGACAAGATCCTAGAACAGAAAAAGACATTTGGTAAAAACTAAGGGAATCAGAATAAAGAATGGATTTTAGTTAATAATAATGTACAAATATTGGTTCATGGACTGTTACAATTTAACCATACTAATGTTGATAATAGGAGAAACTCGGGTGGGGTATATGGGAACTCTGTACTGTCTTCACCATTTTTCTTTAAAACTAAAACTATTCTAAATTTCACAAGTTTATTGAAAATTTAGGATGATAAAATTTCATAAGTAGTGTCAAAATAAATGCTTTTAGCACATATGACAACAAAAGACTAATTTCTTTAACACATAAAGAATTCCTATAAAACCTTGAACATATCAAAAACTTAATAGAAAGGTGGTCCAGGTTTAAAAAGATATTTAACAGAAATGAAATTGCAAAAGACTTTTCAGAATATAGAAATTTGATCAATATTACTCATAATAAGAAAAATGCAAAGTAGACTACACTGAGATACCATTTTCACTGATCAGACGCGTCGAGTCTGATAATATACTTTGCTAGGAGTATAATATACTTTGTTGTTCTCACTCTGTGAGAACATAAATACGTACAAACTCAATGGATGGGGACTTGACAATACATATCAAAATGAGCAATACGTACACTCTTCGACCCCCTCTTCTAGCTCTTTTGACATCTAGGAATATATTCTCTTGAAATACTAATCTGTATTTACAAAGATATTTATACAAAGAGAGTCATTGCAGTACTGTTTGTATAACATCAATTATTTTATTAATTTTTTTTTTTGGAGACCTAGTCTTGCTCTGTCGCTAGGCTGGAGTGCAGTGGCGCAAACTGGGCTCACTGCAACCTCTGCCTCCTGGGTTCAAGTGATTCTCCTGTCTCAGCCTCCTGAGTAGCTGGGAGTACAGGCGCGCACCACCACAGCCGGTTAATTTTTTTTGTATTTTTCATAGAGATTGGGTCTCACCATCATGGCCAAGATGGTCTCGATCTCTTGACCTTGTGATCCGCTCGCCTCAGCTTCCCAAAGTGCTGGGATTATAGGCATGAGCCACCATGCCCGGCCACATCGATTACTTTTTAAAAGCCAGAAATCTATCATTAGTGGACTTGTCAAAAAATTACATGTATGTAAAATAGAGAGTGAAATACAACGTAGCTATTAAGAAGAATTGAAGTACCTCTACGGGTACTGACATGTAACAATTGCCAAGATACAATGAGAGAAGAAAAACAGCAAAGTTCAGAATATTGTGCACCTAAAATTAACTCTTATTAGTATACAAAAACAGCAATTTAAAAGAAAATTGCATCCCTAGAAAACTGGACAATTTAAAGACTGCAATCAGAAAGCAAAATGTGTTTTTAGTAATCAAATATGATTGCAAAAATAAAAAAATAAATTGCATCCTGAATAATAAGAGCCCAGCTGAAGACAAAGTTGGTTCTCTGGCAAATAAAGTTATGATAATGTCTCAAAACATAGAGCAAAATTAAAAGTATTATTGAAAGTTACCAGCGAGACTGAGGCAGGAGAATGGCGTGAACCCGGGAGGCGGAGCTTGCAGGGAGCCGAGATTGTGCCACTGCACTCCAGCCTGGGCGACAGAGCGAGACTCCGTCTCATTAAAAAAAAAAAAAGGAAGTTGAGGAGCTGTCAGACAGATACAGCAGCTTCAACACCCTTACAGAAGAGATTTAAAAGGGGTAAACTGAAAAAAGAAAATGGCTAGTGGCAAATTTTCAAGGAAATGTTAGAAGAAAACACTCTGGAGCTAAAGAAAGAGACTCTTTTGACTGAGAGGTCCCACCAAATGCCAACAGAGATTAATGCATAAAAGCTTTTGACAAATTATAGATTTGTAATGTTTTAATAAGACCACTCATAATGAATATCTGGCTTAAAAAATAATTGATGTTATACAAACAATACTACAATGATTCTCCTTGTATAAATATCTTCATACATACAGATTAGTATTTCAAGATAATATATTCCTAAATGTCAAAAGTGCTGGTTAAAGTGTATACATACTGTTCATTTTTATATGTGTTGTTAAATCTGCATCCATTGAGTTTGTATATATTTTTATTCCCACCAAGAGTGAGGAGAATTCAGTGTCTTTCTCCCTCTCCAACAAAATATATTATCAGACGCAACCCACCTGATCAGTGAGAACGCTATCTCAGTGTTGTCTACTTGGCTTTTTCCTTATGTGAGTGATATCAAAAGTTCTGAACTCCAAAGAATAAAAGATCCTACAACTTCCTAGAGAGAAGAAAACAAGGTTACCTCAACAGAAGAAAAATCAAATAGATGCAGACTTCTCAGGTCCAACAACGAATTCTAGAAGACAAAGGTGGAATGCCTTCAAAATTCTGAGGGACAAATTATTTGAACCAAGAATTCTATGCCAGTCTAAATGATCAATCAAATGTGAGGGTGAAATGACAATTTAGAAAGGTTAAATTCCATTGATATACATTTTCTGAAACAGAAATGCTCAAGGATATATTCCCAGATAGCCAAAAAGGAAATAAAAGAAAGAAGAAAACATGGACTTTCACAATGAGGTAACTGCTGTGCATCATTTATAGGGCATAGTCCCATAAAAACAGGAGGATAGAGGACTTCCACAAAGAAAGAAAGAACGTTTTTGAAGAGATAAGAGGATTTCATTCAATCCATAGTATAAAGAGAACACATAAAGGTCTTCTATTAGTCAAATGTGAAAAGAATCTCCGGATGTTTAGGAAAAATGAAAAGCTGCCCAAAAGAAACATGGTCCTGTCATTAAAAACAAATTAAAAATGAGGCATGGCCATGAGCTGGAAGGAATGAGCTGAGAGGGGTGTGAGAAAACTGCAAAGTATTTGGCTTTACTTTCTAAACAGTCTTCCTTAGTAACAAAGGAGAATGTGTATTTTTGAAGGAAAAAAAAAAAAAACAGAGGCTTGGGAAGTGCAATGAGTTTTTTTGTTTGTTTGTTTTGAGGCAGGGTCTCACTCTATCACCCAGGCTGGAGTGCAGGGGTGCCATCACGGCTCAGTGCAGACTTGACCTCCCAGGCTCAAGCAATACTCTCATCTCAGCCTCCTAAGTAGCTGGGACTGCAGGCAAGCACAACCAAACCCAGCTAATTTTTTTGTATTTTTTGTAGAGACAAGATTTCTCCATGTTGCTCAGGCTGGTCTCAAACTCCTGGGCTCAAGCAACCCAACTGCCTAGGTCTCCCAAAGTGCTGGCGTGAGCCACTGCACCCAGCCTGCAATGAATAATATTTATTTACATAGTCATAATATTTAAAATGCTATTTTTTTGGAATTAACTTATGGGTAGGTTATGGCTAAAATAACTAAACTATAGTTACAGAATAAAAATAAATGTTACAAACTTCGACCACATAAAAGGTGCAAGGGAGAGACAAATGTTTATTTCTTCCCCATATATTGTGGGGAGTAGATAATGTCTAAAATGTTAAAAAAACAGAAGTTTGATTATGTTATTTAAAAAGATAATCATTTAGAAAACTAGAATTAATGCTGTCTGAAGTTTGAACATAAAAGAAGATGAGCATATTATTTAATGGTACCCATCAGAAATGCCAAAGACAAGAGGCGTTATAAGTGGTTACAGCGGAGAGGAACTCCTGTGTTTGGGCTGAAGTGGGAAAACTAGGGTAACATTTTCCATAGTGGTCTCTACTGTACAATGTAAAATTGTATATTAATATGCATGTTTGCTTCTATAATTAAAAAACAAAAAATATTTGCTTATGTAATAAAAAATAAAATGAAATGGATTACTAAACCAATGATCAGGGAACAATTAGAAAATAAAGCAGTGATTAATTAAAGCCAAAATAAATTTAAAAAAAAAGACCTTGTTAATGTGGTCTTATGAAAACCGAAGTGGAACACTTGTATTCTGGTCTTGGCTTTGCCAAGAACTCACTTTGGCCAAGTCATTTCGTCCCTTACGCCTCAGGTTCCTTATCAGTAAAATGGAGGTATGAGCTTGACAATCTCTAAATCCTCAGCTATAGCTTTCTAATATTCTAATTTGAACTTTCCTTCACATTTTGATAAAATTACTAGCCCAGCAAATTAAGGGTACCCCCACAGATATCTGTGTTTCACACTATCGGGGCGTTTTCTCATGGTTAGTCTTTTTATGATTACCCATGTGGTTAGATTCAATGATGTGGTTTGGAGGGCAGCCCAGCTCCTGAGTGATCAGTCACTTCTAATGAGTAGGGTTATAGGCTTATGGCAATGTGGAAGGCAGCATAGTACATAGCTCAGTCTTTGTTGACAGGGCCATCAACATATCTACATGGGACCTGCAGAGAGGTACTTAGGATTCCTACTGCAGAAAGTCAGCCACCAGAAGCACAATGATGGGATTTGTGGGAATAGACCCCAGACCCCAGGCTTGAGCTCCTTGAATGGCAGGCATAAGGTGGGGTGGATACAACATTCTCTGTGAGGAAAGGACTTATTCTGAAGGAGGAGAAGGAGAAGAAAGGAATATGTCACTTGTTCACTCAATTTCAACAGAAGTGGGTCCAGCTTCTGGAGGGAGGGAGTTGTAGTAACAGAATTGTCCTTCCAAGGGCACTGAAAGGAACAGAGAGGATAGCTGTGCTGTTTGGTGGACACCCACATTCGTTTCCTGGGGCTGCTGTAACAAAGTGCCAAAACTAGGTGGCTTAAACAACATAAATTTATTGCCTCCCAGTTCTGAAGGCTGGAAGTCTGAAGGCAAGGTGTTGGCAGGGTTGCTTTTTTGTGAGGCCAAGAAAGAATATATTCTGTCTCTCCTCTAGCTTCTAGAGGCTTCCTGGCAATCTTTGGCTTTCCTTGGCTTGTAGAAACATCACCCTAATCTCTGCTTTCACGTTCACATGGTGTTCTCCCAGTGTGTGTGTCCCTGTATCCAAATTTCCACTTTCATAGAATGATGCCAGTCATATTGGATTAGGGTCCCACCTACTCCACTAAGACCTCATCCTAACTAATTACATCTGCGATGCCTCTGTTTCCAAATATGGTCACATTCTGAGAAACAGGTGGGGGTGGTTAGGACATCAACAAATGAATTTTGGAGGGCACATGATTCAATCGATAGCACTTCCTAATTAGGTGAATGCCAGAGCCCTTCTTGTTCCACAGTACAGGAACTTTTGGAGAAAAGAATATTAGGACCAGCCAGGAAGAATGGCTTCCACCTCATGAACTGCTGTGCAAGTGATGCTAGGTGACCTAAGGGTAGCATGATTAGGCACAGCTGGCATGGCTGGTGATGGGGGCTCAAAGCAAGAAGAGGGGAGCTGCAACACCTGCAAGAGGTGGCAACTACTTACAACATACCAGTCGGCTTGGGGGTAGTTGACTCCCCATTCTAGTCAACTATTAATCTAATGATGCTGTACAAAAACAAAATCAAACTTCCCAAGTTACATGATTTTTCACATTCAGCATTCTGTGGGTTGATAGGGGGATGGGGCTTTATTCCTCAGGCTAAGGGCCAGCTCCAAATCTTCTCCTAGGGCTCTCAATTCCAGGACCAGTGGCTACCCAGAGCTTGCTCTTGCCAAGGTAGGTGTGCAGCAGAAGCATAAGTCACCAAGCCAAATTGCACCAACAAGTTCAGACCTCTGTTCATATCACCCTGGCTAACATCCTATTGGCCAGAGCAAGTCACCTGGCCCAAACCCAGCATCAGTGGATTAGGTGTGTATGCACTGACTACTGCACTGAGAGACGCTACAGTCTTGCAGCAAAGGGAATGGAGGTATGAAATCTTCCAGGAAGGTAGTGAACAGGCAGAAACAATATCTACTCTCCAAAACTCCAGCTTTCATTTCTTTTTTAAATGATGAAATTAACCCATTTGGAAAACAGTCAAAAGCAAAATGTAAAAATAAAAGACCCACCATCTGGAGACAGCCATTGCTAATATGTTTTTTTCTTTTGCTTCACTATTATAGTGATCCTCATAAACCACTCTGCTCCCCTCCCTGCAGTTATTCCCTCTAGGCATGAAAAATCAGGGCATGCTTATTAGAACTGTGAAGGAAAGAGCTTCTATGCTTAAGAATCAAAAGTTAAAAAAAAATAAAAAATAAAAAGATTTAATTCACTGGAATACTAGAACACAGCCAGCTACATGAAACTCAATAAGAAGACATAAAATATACTACATTTAGATGAGAAAAAAACTGTTCAAGATGGAGAGACGAAAACTTAATAACACTTCATGTGAGAAAGAGCTGGGTGTTCCAATTTATCATAAATAAAACAGGAACCAATCACAAAGCTGCTTTAACAGATGTATCCAAGCTAAGAGTAGAAAGTGTGTGTATAATATTATGTATGTATCTGTGTGTGTGTGCGTGCATGTGCATGTTCATTATTTTAAATGCAGAACACATTTTTTGAGAGATATACAAGAAACTGCTAACATGGTTATCTCAAAGTGGAGGAGGAGTACTGGGGAGGGAGTTCTTTACTTTTCATTTTATTTCCTTTCATGTATATGAAATTTTTTTACCATAAGTGTATATTATTTTTATATTGTAAACATTGTTTAAATTGAAAGAAAATGTAACAGAGATGATAGAAATACTGTTGGGGCTGGATAAAGCTTATTCAGTTTGGGCATGCTGGTTTTTATTATTTTTATTACAATGACATAATATGACAGCACAAGAGAATGTTCAATATATATCCTCATAGTTTCAGTCATAGCACATACACAGTTCTGTAACTGTGGTTTTATCATTTGACTGTAGCAGTGGTTAGGCACATAAGATCTGGAATTAGTCTGCCTGGGCTCTTGCTGTGTGATCGTGAGCAAGTTACCCACCCTGTCCAGACCTATTTTACCACTTTTAAAATGAGAATACCATTGTTATCTACTTTGTGGGGTTACTGTGATGATTTAAGGAGGCAATCACTATTATGCTTTGAACAAAGCCCAGGGTGTAGTCAGTGCTCTCTTTAAATGCTAGTTATCAGCTAACTAACATTTGGTTTATTATGAGTGCTTCCCCAGCTGTCTATGTCATTTCTATATATTTTCTATGCATAATGCATAATATCTTATAGCCTGGATATGTCATAATTTAATCATTCTATTATTTGACATAGAGGTTACATGTAAACATATGTGCATGTGTGTGTGAATTGCTATGAAGATGCTATAAAACAACACTTCTCCAGCTTTAATGTGTGTATAAATCACCTATGGATCCTATTAAAATGCAGATTCTAATTCAGGGGAACCAGGACATAGCCTGAGATTCCGCATTTCTAGCAAGCTTCCAGGTGATGCTAAAACTGTAGGTCCGTGGACCACACTTTGAGTAGCAAGTTATAAACATCTAATGAAAATAGGAGGATTAAGAGAGACTTAGAAACAGTTACTGGAGAAACAAGGGGTGATTTGCCTGGCTACGATGAGATGTTGTGTCTCTTGAATACCTTCAAATACTTGGAAAGCTGTCACATAAAAAAGAATCCTGATTCTCTGGAACTTCAGAATATAAACTAATGGCTAGAAGTTCTAGGGAGGCAAAAATTCTGTCAATATAAGAAAGAACTTTGTTACAGGTCCTATTTATCGCTACAGCTTTAGGAGTCTGTGAAGTAACATCATTGGCTTGGCCAGTTACCACAGTGACAAAGCTAACACCCTTCAGCAAAGCTAGGGGAATGTGGAATCAAATGTCCCCAACATGCAGTGGCAGCTTGCAGGGAAGGGACTCTTCCAAGAAAGTGCATCAAGTGGAAAACCTTCTGAATGTTGTCAAGAAGGAACCCTGGAATTCCCATGATATTCTTCACGCCCCTGTGGAGACTTGCAGGGTCCTCTTCTGCCCTGAGGGGATGTACTGAGACTTTGTCACATTGCTGGACCATTCTGCCTCTGAGTTCTTCACAGAGCCAGACTCTTCAAGTCTGCCTGCAATCACACTGCTTTCTAACTCCAGTTTCCTGGCTCTTGGTTTCTCCATGAACTTGCAGTCTATAGATTGCCAAGGCAGCAGACTTCAGTGACAGATTTTTGCTCACCACGTGGCCAGGAAGGATCTGGGCATGTCCTTCAATGGGATGTAGACATCCTGTCCTCCTGCTAGCAGAAATCAATGGCACCTAAATTCTCTCTTCTCCTTAAGTGGAAGGCCTGGCTCGCTCTCCACCCACTGAGCAGGAACAGCTGTGCATCTGTGGGAAAGGAAGAGTACCAGATTTCCTCTCCCAGTTTTGCTTGGAAACTGAGTATTGCCAGGCTCCTTAGGTGATTTCTGAAGGGCAAAGGAAAGAGGGGAATCACTCAGGAAGTGAGATGGAGATCTTCAAGGACAGTCCAGGCTCTGAGTGGAGCAGTGCCCATGGAGCCAGCAGAGGGGGAGGTATCCTAGAGCAAGACAGTCTGGCTTGGGGGCTGATGAGTGAGACACAGGGGAGACCCTCTCACCAGCGATCTCCTACAGAAGGACCACTCTTGTCCTGAGTGACAGCTCTCTCCCAATTCCAGAACCATCTTCCTCCTTCTCAACCCAGCACAAAACCTACCAGGCAGAGCCTTTTCCTCTCCTGTCAGTCATTTTTGCTACAAAAGAAACTGGGTACAAGATTGAACTGTTTTTTTCTCACAACCGTTCTGACACTACATGTCAAGGGTGGGGTTATCACACCAACCAATTATCCAACTCTCTGGACACCAACTGAGTGTCCTACAATTCAATTCAGTTATGATGCTCTCTACTCAGAGTTAACACTGACCCCATAGGTGAGGGCTCAGTCCCACAAGACTTTCCCTACTTCAGATGTCAGTCTTAAGTCTTAGGTTACCATGTGTACTTCTGGCTATAAATGGGGGAGGAGCATCCCACAACGCCCTGTGCAGGCTCGATAATTTTCTAAAATAGCTCACAGAATTCAGGAAGGCACTTTATTTACTATTGTGGTTTATTATAAAGGTTACAACTCAGAGAAACAGTCAAATGGAAGAGATGCATGGGGCAAGGTATTGAAGGGGGCATAGCATTTTCATGCCCTCTCTCCAGGCCCAGCACCCTCTCAGCACCTTGATATGTTGTTCACCAACCCTGAGGCTCTTCAAACCCCATTGTCTATGGCTTGAATGGAGGTTACATTAAGGGTTGATTAAATCATTGGCCATTAGTGATTGGCTCATTCTCCAGCCCCTGTTCCCTCCCTGGAGGTCAGGGAGGTGGGGCTGAACGTTCCAATCCTCTTATTATGCCTACAGCTGTCTAGGGGCTCCAAGCCAGCAGTCATTTCATCAGCATACGAAAGACACTCTGATCACTCAAAAGATTCCAAGGTTAGGAGCTTTGTGCCAAGAAATGGGGACAAAGATCAAATATGTGTTTTGTATTATATCACATAGGTTAGTGATATACTTTGCAAAATTAAAACTTGGCCAGGTGTGGTGGCTCACGCATGTAATCCCAGCACTTTGGGAGGCCAAGGCGGGCTGATCACGAGGTCAGAAGTTCGAGACCAGCCGGGCCGTATGGTGAAACCTCATCTCTACTGAAGATACAAAAAAATTAGCCGGGCGTGGTGGTGTGCGCCTATAATCCCAGCTACTCAGGAGGCTGAGGCAGGAGAATCACTTGAACCCAGGAGGCGGAGGTTGCAATGAGCCAAGATCGCATCACTGCACTCCAGACAGGGTGAGACTCCATCTCAAAAAAAAAAAGAAAAAAAAGAAATTAAAACTCAAGACTAACATCCTCTCTGTGTTATCTAAGGTGCTATAATAAGACAGACAGTGTTAGAAAAGTAAAAGACCACACTATTAGTCACTCACAGACACTGCTGTGAAGGATGGAGAAAACCCAGAAGGCAGGAAGCACCTCCAACATTCGGCTGGGGTGGGGTCAGATGGCCTTTCTCACATGTCCATCTCCTGACCAGATGATGAGTCTCCAAGGGTTGATACTGTCCATTGTCTTGTATCCCCAGTGCCAGCCTTCATGTATCACACAGAGCTGGTTCTTGATAAACACATGCTGAATTACTGTGTCTTTGGATGAGAGGAAAGGTCCAAGAAAGGACAGAAAGGAGATAGGAGAGTAGCAGCATGGAACTCTCCAGCACAAGTTCTGGCACATCATAAAGATCCGCCCCACAAGACAGTAAACCAACTTACCAGGTGCACTGCCTTTTTCATTACCATCTGAGAAATGGTTATCATTTCTCTCCAGGTCAAAGAATAGGGACATTAAGTGAATCAACTGAAGGTATTTCTTGAGCGCACATTATCACTGTTCTTCCCTATGCCAGCATGGTCAAAAGTTACATAACCCTAAGCTCCAAGCTACTCACCTTGACATACCCAGTATCTTGGAACAGAGAATGTACCTGACAAAAATTGTCTGGTGAATGAATGTGAAGCATGAGAAAACAATGGGACATAACATGAATACCTTCTCTTCAGTTTATTTCTACAAGGAGAATGAAGAAGATGTGAAGAAAAAAGAAAAAAAGGAAGGAGAGTGATCCCCAGCTGATACCTAATTATTCAGCCTGGAGGAATTCTGAGCTAAGCTTGTGTTGAGTGTGACTGATGCTGGCAGGTGGAACTTTAGCCTGAGTTGTGCTGGTGGACACACTGATCGCCAATGGTGGTGAGGGGGGCTCATCAACAGCTTATTGTACATCACACTTGTTAGGTTCTGAGTCCCTCCTCTAGCCCTCCCTGGCCTTGCACTGATCTCCCTCCATTTGATTATCTTACAAACATTTTTATTAGGCAATTAAATGCTTAATTTGGATAAAAGAAGAGAGAGGGCAAAAACAATAGTTCACATGCACGTATAATTAGCATTGAGTGGGTTAGATTGCATAAGACCCAAACTGGAAGTATGGAGAAAATGAAGCTGGAGATGTAAAGTTGAACTTTTGGCTGAGAATGGGGAGGAAGATAGGTGTCAGCTTGATCTTACCACTGTCTTACTGAAACTGTATTTTATTGTGTCTCCCCACTCCGCCTTGACACAAAACACTCACTTAAAATTATTTGTTTTCTTAACAGTAAGTTTACAAAGCCCTTTGGATCACATGACTGCTATGGTAGGTTTAAATGCATTATCAAGACATCTTCAAGGGATAGAAAGTATAAAAGGAGGGGTTTTACATGCTTTGTGCGAATGGCTTGGTTTGCAGCATCTTTCAGAGCTGGGAACCAGTGGACAACGGATCCACTATTTGGTGGGTTGGCCAGGATCCAAAGATTGACCAGTCCTAAGGCCCTAGGGAAAAGTACGTGTCCAAGCATTAGGCAACTGAAGATTGACCAAGAAGGGTAGCAAGAGAGAATGGTCTCCTTCCAGAATAAAAACAAAGCCCAGTCACCCATGTTTGGAAGTAGGTTAAATTTAATAGATACCGTTTACTCAGAATTTACTATGTTCTAAGCACTGTTCTGTTTTGCATATATTATCTCAGTTATTAGGTTGCTGTAATAATCTTGTGATAGAAGTTTTACAGATTTTATTTTGCAAGTGAGAAAACTAAGGAATAGAGATATTTAAGTAATTTACCCAAGTCATAAACCTAGTAAGTGATGGAGACAGGTCTGTAACTCAGATCCATCTGCATCCAAAGCCTATGCTTGTATCTATTCCACCACTACCAACCTACTAAGGAGGGTGGGTTTCCAAGTGGGGAGAAATAGTAGAACCAGTCAGCTCAGATTCTCACTCCCAAGGTTCTGCTTCCATTTGGATCTCACTAATAACCACGGCCACCTCCTCTTGGTTGCTCTCGGTGGTCCAACTTTCTCTTTCGCATTCTGCCCAAACAGAATCCTGAACATAGCTCTTATGGCTACAACCAAGCCATAAGGCTGGAAAAGACTTTACTTGATACTCAGGGTACCACCACAGCCCCTCATACCATCAGGATTGTCTTGTTTTTTTTTTAATAGAGTAGGTGGTCTATAAATGTTTGTAACATGGCTGCTATAGCTTGCTTTTGTTTGTCCTCTCCAAATCTCATGTTGAAATTTGAGCTCTAATTTTGCATGTGGAGCTAATGGGAGGTGTTTGGATCATAAAGGTGAGTCCCTCATGACTGGCCTGATGCCGTGCTAATGGTAATGAGTCAGTTTTTGCTTTATTCATTTCCATGAAAGTCAGTTGTTAAAAAAGAGCCTGGCACCTCCCTGCTCATGCTCTCTCTCTCTCTCGCTCTCATTTCCTTTCTCATCATATGATCTCTGCATACACTGTCTCCACTTCACCCTCCATTATAAGTAGAAGCAGCCTGAAGCCCTCACCAGAAGCAGATGCTTGTGCCATGCTTTTCATATAGCCTGTAGAACTGGAAGCCAAATAAACCTCTTTTCTTTATAAATCACCCAGTCTACAGTATTCCTTTATAGCAACACAAATAGACTTAATGGCATGAGGTAACAAATTACAAAATAGGAACAGCTTTCTAGAGCTCATCGCTGTAGCCCTTTTTACTGGCTGCCCTGTACCCTTCTGGGGGACATCATCAAAATACCCTTTACAACCCTGGGGCACATGCTTAGGTCTCTTAGCATAAAACAGAGTTCCTCATGAGACCTCCAGAGAGGCAAGTGGCCTCCTATACCCAACTGGCCTTTATAAAGTCAGCGCTCAGGTGACTGTCCAGAGAGATACCCTTACACTTCAGAGGAGACAGATGCAAGGCATAGTCCAAGCACAGCAGATCATGGGGACAGTGCAGGCAGCAGTGGGTAGGAGGAGATCTTGCCAATTTCTCCCGGCGGGTAGGACAGCAGGAAAAGGCAGAGAGGTAGCACTGAACCCACCCACTAGCAGTTGGGAGCCTAGGGCATGAGGGTAGGGAAGATCAGCACATGTCCAGTGGTTACAACATCCCAAGATATAGTCTTGGAAGACATTTACTATGAGGTTATGGCACAGAATTCAAATCCAAAGCAGCAAAGGACCCTGGCAGGTGTGCATAGCATTGAGAGGGCATCAGTGGCTGGGCCCAGGGATGGGATGGAAACTGCAGGTGGAGATCAGAAGGGAGGAGGTGACAAAGACTGAAAACAAGACAAAATCTGAAAGGTATCAGGACCACAACACAGACTCAGGGGAAGGGCAAATATCTGGGAGGCTTGAGGTCAACCAGGCCCTGCCACAGATCAGGAGGAGCTGGAACCCAAAGATGAGGTTTTACCAAAGTGAATGAAGCAAGTTTCCACAGGGTCAACTGAAGATCAAGGCGGAGGGCTGATCCCAGAAAAGGGTAAGCACCTTGGTTCTGTAATTCAGGACACTTGAGATGGAACCCACAGTGAGACTGATGGAACCTGAACCAAAATGTCACAGACCCCAAGCTCCTTATAGAGCTCCTGCCTGGAGCTGGACACGGTCCCTGAACCTGGCAGGGCTGTGCCTGCATGCAAGGGTTAAATAGTCCAGCTACAGGGGAGGGCTGTAAGAGCCAGTATCTGAGCAGGCAGCTCATCTCATCACTCTCCTTCCATCTAGTGTGATATCAACTGAAGATCAGCCATCTGTGGAAATCCAATAGACATATAACATGGATATGTCAAGTAAATCAATCTCCAATTGACCTGGACCAGCTGTTTCTGTTTCTCACCCTGAGCAAGTGCCACACAGGAGCTGGCTGACAGTGCACTCCACAATGTCATGACCTTCCAGCAGGCTGTCCCAGGCTCCAGTTCACTGTGCCAGGCTCTTCTCCCTGGGGTGCCAGAGCAGCTTTGGGGTATGCGCATGGCCTGACGGAAGTCTGAGTGTCACCAATGGAACGTTCATGCCAAAAGCTATGCTAAGTTATGTCAGTGTCCTTAGCAGGCTCAGGGGACACTAACCTCACTGCCAAGAACAAACAACTCAGCACTTGCCCATGAGGGGTTGAGCCACAGATCTAGAAATCTCTGGTCTTTTCTCAAGGGTCTCTAATCCCCTGGGCAGGAAGCTTAAAGCCTGAGTTCTCAGCACTGGTGTTAAGGCTGCCCTTCCCCAGCTGCCTGGCTCTGGGTTAATCCCAACCCAACCACCAAGAGACAAGAACTTCATTTCCCCCATGATAGGCTGTGAGTCCTTGCCAGGACATGAGTCCTTATTCCCATCAGTCTCTTCTCAGGGCTGGATCCTGCTACAACAACCCAAAGAAACTGTGATTCTGGAAGGCAAGGCCTACCCACATCATCTCCATGTAGTGAGGTTCTGGTACTGAGGAGGGGTGTGTCAGATTGAGGGGTGAATTAATGAATGAAGAAATGAAGATGGACACAAATGAGAATCATCTCTATCCATGAAAGCTTTTGTTGAGGAGATGTGTTCAGAGGAGGAGGCAATTTCTATTCTTTTGCTGCCAGCATCCAGACCTTGGTAGAATATGGGTGTGCTCTGATGACAGAAAGGCAGGTATCTGTAAACCACTATTACCAAATCATTAATCAGGGATTTATGTCCTGCTTTCAGAATCAGCCAGTAAGAGAGCTCTGCCTCTCTCAGGGCTTGAGGCCTTTTTTTTCCTTGCAGAGGGTAGGGTGAGACAACTGCTTCTGCACCATCATCTCAATTCCCCCTGTTCCTCCTTTTCCTTCTTCCTAACAACCCTCAGTCTATACATAAACATACATGCCCACACTCACACACACAGAGCTGCCTCCTGACCCATAGGTGTCTTTTAACTGTATCTCCTAATGTGTCCCCCCCACCCCCACCCACAACAGTACCGTGTGATTTCCTCATTGTTCAATTCCCACCTATGAGTAAGAACATGCGGTGTTTGGTTTTTTGTCCTTGCGATAGTTTACTGAGAATGATGTTTTCCAGTTTCATCCATGTCCCTACAAAGGACACGAACTCATCCTTTTTTATGGCTGCATAGTATTCCATGGTGTATATATGCCACATTTTCTTAATCCAGTCTATTGTTGTTGGACATTTGGGTTGGTTCCAACTCTTTGCTATTGTGAATAGTGCTGCAATAAACATACGTGTGCATGTGTCTTTATAGCAGCATGATTTATAGTCCTTTGGGTATATACCCAGTAATGGGATGGCTGGGTCAAATGGTATTTCTAGTTCGAGATCCCTGAGGAATCGCCACACTGACTTCCACAATGGTTGAACTAGTTTACAGTCCCACCAACAGTGTAAAAGTGTTCCTATTTCTCCACATCTTCTCCAGCACCTGTTGTTTCCTGATTTTTTAATGATGGCCATTCTAACTGGTGTGAGATGGTATCTCACTGTGGTTTTGATTTGCATTTCTCTGATGGCCAGTGATGATGAGCATTTCTTCATGTGTTTTCTGGCTGCATAAATGTCTTCTTTTGAGAAGTGTCTGTTCATGTCCTTTGCCCACTTTTGATGGGGTTGTTTGTTTTTTTCTTGTAAATTTGTTTGAGTTCATTGTAGATTCTGGATATTAGCCCTTTGTCAGATGAGTAGGTTGCAAAAATTTTCTCCCATTCTGTAGGTTGCCTGTTCACTCTGATGGTAGTTTCTTTTGCTGTGCAGAAGCTCTTTAGTTTAATTAGATCCCATTTGTCAATTTTGGCTTTTGTTGCCATTGCTTTTGGTGTTTTAGACATGAAGTCCTTGCCCACGCCTATGGCCTGAATGGTATTGCCTAGGTTTTCTTGTAAGATTTTAATGGTTTTAGGTCTAACATTTAAGTCTGTAATCCATCTTGAATTAATTTTTGTATAAGGTGTAAGGAAGGGATCCAGTTTCAGCTTTCTACATATGGCTAGCCAGTTTTCCCAGCACCATTTATTAAATAGGGAATCCTTTCCCCATTTCTTGTTTTTGTCAGGTTTGTCAAAGATCAAATAGTTGTAGATATGCGGCACCATTTCTGAGGGCTCTGTTCTGTTCCATTGATCTATATCTCTGTTGTGGTACCAGTACCATGCTGTTTTGGTTACTGTAGCCTTGTAGTATAGTTTGAAGTCAGGTAGCTTGATGCCTCCAGCTTTGTTCTTTTGGCTTAGGGTTGACTTGGCGATGTGGGCTCTTTTTTAGTTCCATATGGACTTTAAAGTAGTTTTTTCCAATTCTGTGAAGAAAGTCATTGGTAGCTTGATGGGGATGGCATTGAATCTATAAATTACCTTGGGCAGTATGGCCATTTTCATGATGTTGATTCCTCCAACCCATGAGCATGGAATGTTCTTCCATTTGTTTGTATCCTCTTTTATTTCATTGAGCAGTGGTTTGTAGTTCTCCTTGAAGAGGTCCTTCCCATCCCTTGTAAGTTGGATTCCTAGGTATTTTGTTCTCTTTGAAGCAATTGTGAATGGGAATTCACTCATGATTTGGCTCTCTGTTTGTCTGTGATTGGTGTACAAGAATGCTTGTGATTTTTGTACATTGATTTTGTATCCTGAGACTTTGCTGAAGTTGCTAATCAGCTTAAGGAGATTTTGGGCTGAGACAATGGGATTTTCTGGATATACAATCATGTCATCTGCAAAGAGGGACAATCTGACTTCCTCTTTTCCTAATTGAATACCCTTTATTTCCTTCTCCTGCCTGATTGCCCTGGCCAGAACTTCCAGCACTATGTTGAATAGGAGTGGTGAGAGAGGGCATCCCTGTCTTGTGCCAGTTTTCAAAGAGAATGCTTCCAGTTTTTGCCCATTCAGTATGAGATTGGCTATGGGCTTGTCATAGATAGCTCTTATTATTTTGAGATATGTCCCATCAATACCTAATTTATTGAGAGTTTTTAGCATGAAGGGTTGTTGAATTTTGTCAAAGGCCTTTTCTGCATCTATTGAGATAATCATGTGGTTTTTGTCTTTGGTTCTGTTTATATGCTGGATTACGTTTATTGATTTGTGTGTGTTGAACCAGGCTTGCATCCCAGGGATGAGGCCTACTTGATCATGGTGTATAAGCTTTTGGATGTGCTGCTGGATTCGGTTTGCCAGTATTTTATGGAGGATTTTTGCATCAATGTTCATCAAGGATATTGGTCTGAAATTCTCTTTTTTGGTTATGTCTCTGCCAGGCTTTGGTATCAGGACGATGCTGGCCTCA